>NC_090023.1:15343983-15656131 GCF_037176765.1 Anolis sagrei
AAACATGACCAATGTTCTGCTTTTCCGTTTCTTGCCATTTGCAGGAATATTAAAATTTTATGTCTTGCTGCAACTATAAGAAGAGCTGTCAGGGGAAAATATAACCTCAGCACTAAGAGATATATTTGCAAAGCATAAGTCTTTCTGTTAACCCAGAAGAGAAGGCTGAGAGGAGACATGATGAGGGCCATGTATAAATATGTGAGGGGAAGTCATAGGGAGGAGGGAGCAAGCTTGTTTTCTGCTGCCCTGGAGACTAGGACGCAATGGGACAATGGCTTCAAATGACAGGAAAGAAAGGAGATCCACCTGAGCATTAGGAAGAACTTCCTAACTGTGAGAGCTGTTCAACAGTGGAACTCTCTGTCCTGGACTGTGCTTTGGAGTTCCCAGTGGCACAGTGGGTTAAACCCCTGTGCCGGCAGGACAGGTCGCAGGTTCGAATCCGGGGAGAGGTGGATGAGCTCCCTCTATCAACTCCAGCTCCTCATGCGGGGACATGAGAGAAGCCTCCCACAAAGATGATAAAAACATCAAATCATCCGGGCATCCCCTGGGCAACGTCCTTGCAGACAGCCAATTCTCTCACACCAGAAGCCACTTGCAGTTTCTCAAGTCAGTCCTGACATGACAAACAACAACAACAACAACAACAACAAAACCCAGAGCTTGGATGGCCATCTGTAGGGGGTTCTTTTCATGTGATTTTCCTGCTTCTTGGCAGAATGAGGTTGGACTGGATGGCCCACAAGGTCTCTTCCAACTCTATGATTCTATGATTGTATATTTAAAAATGTTAAAGGAAAAATAGGTTTAAAAATAAATCTGTAATTATGGAGTCTGGAAGATCATAGCCTCTATTTCTACTTGACCTATTTAACTTTACTAACGGGAGCTAGTTACAGGGAGTGGTCAATCCCCTTGCTCACACAGCTCCACTGGCTGCCAACAAGTTTCTGGCCTCAATACAAAGTGCAGATTATCACCTATAAAGCCATAAACGGTTCGGGACCTGCCTATCTTCGCGATTGCATCTTCCCCTACAAACCAGCACATAGTCTAGGATCATCTGGGAAGGCTCTTCTCTCACTTCCATTGCCATCTCGAGCTCAGTTGGTGGGGACGAAGTAAAGGGCTTTCTCTGTGGTGGCCCCTCTGCTCTGGAACTCTCTCCCTAGGGAGACCAGACAGGTCCCCACTCTGTCCATTTTCTGCAAGGAATTAAAAACTTGGTTGTTCCATTGTGCCTTTGATTAGGCAACTCACTAGAGAATTTTCCCAACCTTATCTAAGCTCTTGAACTTTAGCTTGGCCCTTTCCTGCTTTTTTGACACTTTAATGGTTAAGGGATTTATCCTTCCAGCCCAGCCCTCTGATTGTCGCACTTTCCCTCAGCTCTACGTAGGAATCATTGCACGTAGGAATCATGAGCCCGAACTCAGCATTTGTAGTTCAGCCATGATATTGCTTTTATGATGTTGCCTGATTATGATGTTTTATTGATTTCTTGTTATTGTTTGTATTTTTAATGTTTGTTTTAACATGTACTTCTTGGCCTTGTCCCTTTGTAAGCCAACCAGATCCCCTTTGGGGAGATGGAGGCGGGGTATAAAAATAAAGTTATTATTATTTGAAACACAACAAGATTAGTACACAGCAAACAAGATCACTATGCTAGTTGTTGTATTGGATCACATGTCGGACACTTCCCAAGTGTCTAGGACTATGTGATGTATTGGCGAATAATGCGTGCAGATCCAACTAGGGTGGCCTTTTTGCAGCTGAAAGATGGTAATTTTGTTAGCGCCGATTGTGTTTAAGTACAAGCCAAGGTCTTTAGGCACTGCACCCAGTGTGCCGATCACCACTGGGACCACCTTGACTGGCTTGTGCCAGAGTCTTTGCAGTTCAATGTATTGTCTTTGCAGTTCGATCTTTAAATCCTTATGTCATGCCAGCTTTTCCAGTTGTTTCTCTTCAATCCTGCAGTCACCTGGGATTGCAACATCGATGATCCATACTTGGTTTTTTAACATGATTGTGAGGTCAGGAGTATTGTGCCCCAAAACTCTGTCAGTCTGAATTCGGAAGTCCTAGAGTAGTTTGACATGTTCATTTTCTGTAATTTTTCAGGCTTGTGATCCCACCAGTTCTTTGTCGCAGGCAGATGGCATTTGTGGCACAAGTTCCAATGAATCATCTGAGCAATGGTGTTATGCCTCTGCTTGTAGTCTGTCTGTGTGATCTTCTTGCAGCAGCTGAGGATGTGCTCTATTGTTTCCTCTGCTTCCTTGCTGAGTCTACACTTGGGATCTGTCTTCAACTTTTCAATTCTGGCTTTGATGGCATTGGTTCGAATGGCTTGTTCTTGGGCTGCCAGAATCAGGCCCTCCGTCTCCTTTTTCAAAGTTCCATTTGTGAGCTACAGTCATGTTATTTCTTTGTCTATTTTGGTCTCAATTTTTCCCAGGAACTGTCCATTATGATGATGGTGATGATGATGATGATGATGATGATGATTATTATTATTATTATTATTATTATTTGCTAAGGACAATAGTCTGCAGACAGAATAGTGCATTCCGTTCTTCTTGTTCTTCATTTCTAGCAATTTAGCAACCAAACATTCACATTGCTGCCATTGGATTTTCTGATGGAATATTCTTCAGAGCAATTTTATTATCAACACATTGCAAGAAAGCATTGTTCCCAGCCATTTTACCCATAATGAGTACAGGATAAAGGGATATGTCAACTGGATGTATATATCCCAACTCTACAGGCAGTTCTTCTTTCAAAGCATTTACTGTGTACCACAGAGCTTCAGAGATCCATCATCATAATGTGACAGATAAACTCCATAGAGTTGTGCATTACAAACAATAGTTCCAAAAGGTTTGGGAAAAGTGTAGGCTTTAAAACCAGGTTTCTTTTCAGAACAAGTGCTATAAATAAATTAGGCACCTGAAACTAAGTGGCAGCAGAAGAAAAACTGAGATATAGTTTTATAGCAATAACTCCAGCTTTACAGTAGTAGCTCTTAGATAAAATGATGCCAAAGCCATTTTTCACAGCAGCAGATTTGATTTTCTCAAAAATACACTATCCATCATATAAATCAAGCACCATTCCTTGTCTTAACTGCAACAAAAATGTATGCATCGAGTGCTGTATACTCTTGGAAGGCTAAAACAAAGGGCAGCAGTCAGTTTAGAACCGCATTCCAGCCAACTGCTTTTCTCTTATTGCTATGCCACAAGCATACATTATAAAGGAGTGAGAGCTTTGAGGCCGGGGGGCAGGGGGCAAGGGAGGATAAGACTCCTCTGAGTGGACATTTCATAAAGTAAACTTGGGTTTGGGGGGAACATTCACTCTCCAACTTCTTAAATTGCAACGTCAGGACACAGTAAAAATTCCTTCCTTCCTTCCTTCCTTTCCTTCCTTCTCTCTCTCCCTGCCTTCCTTCCCTCTCTCCTTTCCCTCTCTTCCTTCCTTCTCTTCCTTCCCTCTCTTCCTTCCATCATGTCCTTCCTTCCTTTCTTTTACCAGGTTGTCTTTGGGAGCTATCCAAGTACTAAATCTTTGGATAGCTGTTGGACAGCTTTATCAACAAACCATCATTTTGGCTATTGCTCTCTCAGATTGCTGCTCCCAGTCAGATACTACTGTATTTGCGGTGAGCTTGTGATCCCCACAAGCAGATATAACAGATTTGACAAAGTCAACATTGACACTGAAATACAACACCAGTTGAGCTCTGCAAGTACAGCATTTTTTAATGAAACAGACAGTGTTTGAGGATCAGGCTTTAAGCCCATCTCTAAATCTCTTTTTCTGTCCACCAATGTTACGTTTAACATTCTTGAGTTGGAGGTATAGCAATCACACAAAATCATGCAAATTTGATTATCCACAGACTTGATATAGCATATGTTCTCCCTAGAAATCTCTAGGTACTCCAGCATGACCCTAGGCTCAATTTCCACCAGAAGATAAGCATACAATTGCATTGGAGGACCTAATGATTTCTAGAGCTTTATAGTTTATCACTAGCACTTTGAATTGTGTTCAGAAACAAAACAGCTGCCAATAGGAGGAGGAGGAGAAGTGTATGATCTTTGAAATGAACCTCAGATACCACACCGAAGTTTCTGAAGTTTCTGAACTTTCTTCAAAGGCAACTCCATGCAGAGCAAATTACAGTAATACAAACAAGGTGTAAGCAGGGCATGTGTCACAGTGGCCAGATCAGACATCTCCAATGTTGGCGCACAACTGTAAGTGTGCAAAAGCATTACTAGCTATCACAGGAACCTAGGTCCCTCTCATGTTTATAGTTGAGGCAGACACACAAATTCTGTTTTCCAGTCCAGTTAGGCGGACATCCAGAATGGAGATCCAATTGTCACACAAACAGAAGGAACACACAGTTGGAGCTCGTGTTTCTTGCTCCAGGCCAGGAATCAATGGAAAAATCCCATATGATTAAGCAGAGATGCTTCAGGCATAGCACTGTATTTCAGGCCACCTAGGAAGATAATGCCAAATTCAAAGCCAAGCTTCAGCAAACATAGATCTCATGAGACAGTGTGTGATTTGAATTGTACATGAGCAAAACTGAGTGTCCAAGGCATCTGTGCAGATCTCAGAGGCTCCAGATTTGGGATTTAATACTAAAGGAACTATCCATTGAGCAATATGCACTGTGGCTACTGAAAATATGTAAGTCCCGGTTGCCAGAATGTTTTTGCAAATGCTTGGCACTAACAGTCAGCATAGATGATTAGAAATGTCTTCTTTGGAACATGAAAATTAATGGGATCCATCCGCGCTTGCACTATTCTCCAATGTTTATTTGCAGAGGCAGAATTGGAATCCATTTATTATTCTGCTTCTTCCCAATTTGCGCCTTTGCTATGCAACAGTGCTTCTTCAGAGCAGCTTGTTAATAAAAGACATGAAACTACTTCCATAAAGGAAATGAAGAAAATGCAAGGTTATGGTTTGGATATACTAGAAGCAAACATTCTTGTATGCAGTTGTATTGAAAATGAAAACCTTGTAATTTGATGTGGGATCTGCCTCATGCAGAAGCGATATGAAAAGGATATGAAGCAAACACCTAAGAAGTAGATGGAGATTATTATGATTCTCATAATATTCACAGTACAGAAAGTTGTCTTAAGAGTCGTTCTCAAAAGAAGAAAGACTGTTAGGTCAATAGGTGTGCACTGACATATCATGTATTGTGTGCTTTTGAAACTAGAGCATCAAGGGTTCACTGGGTATGTTTGAAAAAAGTGCCAATCCTTTGGCATTGAACTTTAGAAGATTCACATTCCCTTCCAAGTATTTTGTAGAGTTCAGAGACATCAAAAGGATTTTTTTTCTTGCACATTCTTCTACACAATCACCAGCCAGGAAGGAAAGAATACTTGAAGCACCAGTGATGACAATCCAGGATGGTACCAGATTTTTTTTTTATTTTGGAACTTTTGTCTGTAAAATTCTCCATGAAGTTTTTTCATACACTCCCCCCCCCCCCCAACCAACCAAAACAAAAACAAAAACCAGATTCTCTTCATTTGGCCTTCTCTCCATTTGGCCTTGGTATCCGCTGGTGTTCGGTTCTAGAACTCCTTGTGGCTATGAGAATCTATGCAGAGCACCCAGTCGCACAGTGGATTAAACTACTGAGCTGCTGAACTTGCTGACCAAAAGGTCACCGGTTCAAATCCAGGGAGCGGGGGGAGCTCCCGGTGTTAGCCCCAGCTTCTGACAACATAGCAGTTTGAAAACATGCAAATGTGAGTAGATCAATAGGTACTGCTCCGGCAGGAAGGTAATGGCACTCCATGCAGTCATGTTAGCCACATGACCTTGGAGGTTTCTACAAACAAGTCCGCTTAGAAATGGAGATAAGCAGCAAGCCCCAAAGTCAGAAACAACCGGACTTAATGTCAGTGGAAAACCTTTACCTTACCTATCAGAATCCATGTATGGTCAAGTCTCACTGCATATAATAATAAAACACCATCCTTTATATAAAATGGCAAAATCAAGGCTTACTTTTTGGATTTTTAAAAAATCAAGCCATGGGATAGTTGAAACCATGAATACAGATTCCATTTTAAAAAATCCCATAGAGAAAAACTAGGCATTTGCCTCAAAAACCACACACTGTTGTTTTATCCCCCCCCCCCCCCCGATTTATTTATACCAGTGGTTTCCAATGGTTTTTTTTTTTTTTACCAGGGACCACTTTGACCAGGAATCACTTTAACCAGGGACCACTTTGATAAGGGACCACCTTCACCAGGGACCACTCTCCAACATTAGTACCAAAAAGGTTACGAATCAGTTTTTGTTCACTTTAAGATTTGGTTTGAGGTGCTGATTCAGAAAATTGCATTGGATAGACCACATCAGCTCTAGTTTCTGATTCAGAACACATGCCATGGTCAGTGCCGATTGTAAAATAAACTTGGTTCTCATGTGTTACTTTCAGAACTTGGGAAAGCTACTTTGTAAGGTAAAGCATAGCTGGAGGATACTATACCAAGTCCAAAAAACTTTCCAAAGCTCACTATGCTAGCACCCATGTAAAGACAGCTGGTCCATCATCCAAGAGAATGAGTCACCTATCAGAAAGACCGTAAATTGAATCAATGCAGTTTGACTCCACGTAACTGTCGTGCTCTAGGCTGAGGAATCAAGGGAGTTGTAGTTTGGTGAAGTACCAACACTTTTTGGCAGAGAAAGCTAAACACCTTGTAGTTGTGAAACTACATTTTAATTCCCCTTCTGTTTTAGCAGACACCCCTATCTTATTTTACTGGGTTATTGTAGGTTTGGATGAAACCTGAAGTTTGCAGAAGCAATTAATATACTTTGGAGGAGGGAAATGCAAGTGTGGAAAAAAATCCTTCAAGCTGCCCATGAGAGTTGGGCATAATTAGTGGATCAGTGGGTACAATTAGTGTATATTTAGTAGCTTACTATTGTGTGTGTGTGTGTGTGTCAGGAGCGACTTGAGAAATTGCAAGTAACTTCTGGTGTGAGAGAATTTGCCGTCTGCAAAGAGGTTGTCCAGGGGATGCCTGGATGTTTTATGAGTTACCATCCTGTGGGAGGCTTTTGTCATGTACCTGCATGGGAAGCTAGAGCTGACAGATGGGAGCTCACCCTTTCTTGCAGATTCAAACTGCTGACTTTTGGGTCAGCCAGCACAAAAGTTTAACCTGTTGTGCCACCGCAGCTCAATTCCTGAAGCTGATATACATGCAATTATGAGACAGCTGAGCGGGCCTAATTTTGGGTCTCCAAGGGCATGCTCATCACCTTTTTTGAGCTTGCTACAGCAATGTGGTCCTTGTATATCATTAATGAAAACTGCAGTACTCATTTTCAACTTTACTTCTCTCTGCACGGGTGAGTTCTAATTAATTTTTAAAAAGACCAGCGAGACTGTGTGGGATTCCATGTCACTTCACTGACTCCTCAGTGGCATTTTAGAGTCTAAAAACGGATTCTATTATCATCACTTCTCTGGGAAATGAACAAGATCGACTACATTACAGCTGGTAGTTAATGGATTTTTTTTTATATTCCCAAACTTTAATGAAGAGGAACAACAAAGCAGCTAAATCTACTAAATTGAGTGTAGTGTCACATTTTCAACACAAGACAAAAGACACAGGTTACATTTACACTGCAGAATTAATCGGTTTGGCACCATTTTAACTGCTATGGATCAATCCTACCTCATTTCAATCTTTTGAATATCAATAGGATGCATAGGGTTTTTTTGTCCACTGAGACTATCTGTTTGCTTGGTAATGTCATGCTTGGATCATCGTAATATTCATACAAGGGGCATTCATTAAAGATTTCCCCTGACCCACTTCTATTTATCACAATATGCTGAAACTGCACATATGTAATGATATAAGTCTCTATATGTTACGTGCCAATTTACAACTCAGAACTGAGAACGGTCTTGATTTTACAGGTGCTGAAGTGGTGTGAGGTTTGATAATGGACCCAGTGGAATACAGAGCAGTCATCAAGTTCCTTTACTTGAAAGGACGCACACCAAAGGAAACAAAAGAGGTTTATGGCGACAAGTCCCCATCATATGATGCAGTCAAAAACTGGCATTGTCAATTCAAATATGGTCGGACTTCAGTGGAAACAGCTCCAATTCCTGAGCGATCCCACGCTGCTATTGAGGAACACACTACCCAGCAAGTGGAGGGTGCCTGTTCTGTCACACGCTGGGCCTGTATCAATTTTCTATTAACAGGACGTGGTCTCTATATGCTCAGAGGGATGCCCGAGGTGCCTCGGCTGAGAGGCCCTATGGATTTCCCTATACAAAGTCTTTAGAAGCTTAGAAAGTTTAACAAGGTTCTTTATTAATGCTTAAATCTTCAACAAATCAATCAAATACTTTCTTGATCTGCCCACAAGGGACAGGCAACTTGCTTCAAGAACTGTTTCTTTCTTCTATAAAGGAAATCCTTGACGCTTCCCTGGGCAATCTGTTCTTAGGCTGTCGTGGGGCCCTACTCCCGGTTCCAATTTGCTTTATGGGTAACCCGAGTAGACCTTACCGGCCAAGACTTTGTAGATTTTCCAGCTGGTGTCCTTTACCTTCCAGCAAAGCTGGCTGTATTTCTTAGCAAAGCTGTGGAACTGCTTTCCCCTGAAGTTTGTAAGAAACGAAGCTTTCTACAGGTGAGAGAATCTCATACGTCCTGTTGGAAAGGCTTCTCTGTGATAACTGAACTAAAGGACCCATTTTTCCCTCCTTAACCCCGAAAAAGGGGCAGAACTAAAGAACATAATGATAATTGATGGGTCATTGGCTCTATTATTGCAAACCAAGGAAAGCCACCTTATTGCAAAATGCAGGGAATTTTGGAATTTCTGCAGTGTAAATCGCCTGGAGCATCTCGGATGGAGGGCGATTAATAAGTAATTAAAGATGATGATGATGATGAGGATGATGATGATGAATACATGCAAACACTCAGTAGAAAGGAAAAGAAGTTGGAGCTCCTGGTGCAGTCGTACCAGCACAGTGCCATTTTGGAAAATTGCTGTGTAACCATTCACCACCTAGCCCAAAATGTCAAGATCAGTGTGGGGTCCGTGGAAAAATATCATCCAAAACCATCTTCACATGCAAAGGGTATCTGCTCGCTGGGTCTCCTGGCTGCTCACACCTTTCCAGAAGCAGGAATGAGTCGAATGCTATCCGGCTCTATTGACAATGATGTACCAGGGAAACCAGGAGAACTTTTTCAACAGACTGATCACACAAGATGAAAGCTGGGCCCATCACTCTGATCTTGAAACGAAATTCCAGTCAATGTAATGGAAGCATCATGACTCACTGCCTTCAAAGAAGGCACGTGCCCAACTCTCGGCAGGCAAGGTCATGTTCACAGTATTTTGGAATCAGCGCAAAGTAGTAGTGCTGGCTTTCCTAGCAAAGGGTACTAAGATCACTGGGGCATACTATGCTTCACCGCTATGGAAATTGCAGGAGGCCATCAAAACCAAGAGATGTGGCATGCTCACCAAAGGTATATCATCATCATCATCATCATCATCATCATCATCATCATCATCATTTAATAACTTATTAATCGCCCTCCATCCGAGAATGCTCCAGGCGATTTACAGCTAAATTACAAAAGATAAAATACATACATACAAAAATTAAAAATCAACAGAGATTGAATGCTCTAGTAAAAAGCCAGGTCTTAAGTGTGAGAGTAAAAGGCCCTAAGTCACGCATGGCTCTCATATAGGGCGACAAGGAATTCCACAAGGCAGGGGCAGAAATAGAAAAAGCCCTGCGCCTGGTCCTTTCCAAGTGCACTTCTCTAGGACCCGGTATATGGAGTAAGTCACGTTGGCCTGGTCTTGTACCTTCTACAAGACAATGCACCCGTTCAGAACTCACATGTTGCCCAAATGGAAGCATGATCCTGTAGCTTTGAAATTCTACCGCATCCCCCTTACTCACCCGACCTGGCACCATCAGACTTCCACCTCTTTCCAACAATGAAGTTATTTTTGAGGGGCAAGCACTTTTCAGATGATGAGACTCTGATTTCCGAAGCCATAACATGGCTTTTGGAGCAACCTGTCAACTTCTACAAGCAAGGGGTTTATAGTTGCTTAAAAAGATGGGAGAAGTGTGCGTTCCTAAGTGGAATCTTTGTAGAGAAGGACTAATAACTGTGCCAGTTTCATTGCTCTCAGTCCAGAGGAAGTGGGTCAGGGGAAATCTTTAATGAACACCCCTCACAATCGCAGGCTATTATGGCTTTCCAGTTATTTTCCTCCTCTGGTTTTAATCCAAAGCCATGGAAAAATACTATGGGGAACGTAGCTTTAATATATTTTTAAAAAATTCAGACTACCTTTTGTGGAAAACCTTGGTTACCTCATGTCTTGGCCACTGCAGTCTTCCATTGCAGCCCTTTGATGTATGTTTTTGTGTGTCCAACACTCTGCTCTCAAAATCATTCGTCCTTCACATATCCCAAGTCACTAACGCCGCTCCTTAAATCCCTATGATGGCATTCAATCTCCTCCAAGATACTTGCTTCTCATATTTGCCTACAGATTGCACTATTGTCTGAGCTCCTATATCTCATTCACTTTGTCGCTTTGGCTCCTCCAGCTTAATTTCTCCCTTGCCGGCTTTTATGCCCGGAAAGGATTCTTTAACAAACTCTCTTTTTCATTTTCAGTCGCTGCGTCACCCACTTTCTCATTATTTCTCTCATACGCATGCACTCACAATATTTCTTTCTCTCTTGGATCCTTCAACCCTTTATCTCATCCCACCTTTCCAATGCAAGCATTGGCATATACCACCTGGTCCCAACACCTGACTGCAACCAAGGCCAAATACGTCAACTGAAATAATGGTTTCTTTCTTTAGCTCTGCCTTCATAAGCCACCTCTTCTTCCGCTAACCCTTTGTGTGCATTTTAAGTACTAATACTCCTGGGTTTCTGTTTAACTGTCAGGTGTAGTGAAAGTAAGGTACATTCAGGTGGTGACGTGATAGGATTCCAGCTGGCCATGAACTCTGTCTGGGCAGGAAAGATAAGCTTCATTTTCCTCTTCAATCTAAAAATCTTGCTTACACTTCAAAGTCTATCGGAGCTATTCAAAGCTTTTAGCTTTGAATATGTTTTGATGGATTTTAACTGTGATTTTTTTTTAGTGCTGTTTGTGTTTAATTCTGTTTTAATGTTTGTAGATTTGTATATTTTGAATTGTATGCTAATGCTTTTATGTCAAGACGCTTTCACTTTGCTTTGGGGAGATAAACTGGGGTTTTTGGGGTTTTATTCGTGTCAGGAGTGACTCTTGGTGTGAGAGAATTGGGTGTCTGCAAGGACGTTGCCCAGGGGACGCCTGGATGATTTTGATGTTTTTATCATCCTTGTGGGAGGCTTCTCTCATGTTCCTGCATGAGGAGCTGGAGCTAATAGAGGGAGCTCATCCGCCTCTCCCCGGATTCGAACCTGCGACCTGTCGGTCTTCGGTCCTGCTGGCATAGGGGTTTAACTCACTGCGCCACCAGGGGCTCCCACAAAGCGGAGTATAAATACATATACTACTACCACTAATAATAATAATAATAATAATAATAATAATAATACAATGCAGAGCAGAGCAGAAGAGAAAACTGGCAAAAGAAGACTCTCCATGGAGAGTTTCTGGGAAAAATTGAGATCAAAATTGACAAAGAAAAAACATGGATGTGGCTCACAAATGGAACTTTAAAAAAGAAGATGGAGGTCCTGATTCTGGCAACCCAAGAACAAGCCATTAGAACAAATGCCATCAATGGCAGAATTGAAAAGTCAACGAGAGATTCCAAGTGTAGACTCTGCAAGGAAGCAGATGATTCATTGGAACTTGTGCCACAAATACCATCTGCCTGTGACAAAAAACTGGTGGAATTACAAGCCTGAAAAAGTTACACAAAATGAACACGTCAAACTACTCTTCTGAATTCAGACTGACAGAGTTTTGGAGCACAATATTCCTGACTTCACGATAGTGTGAAAAAAAGTATGGATAATCAATGCTGCAATTCCAGGTGACAGCAAAATTGACAAGAAGCACCTGGAAAAGCTTACACGATACGAGGATTTAAAGATCGAACTGCAAAGACTCTGGCACAAGCCAGTAAAGGTGGTCCCAGTGGTGATCGGTACACTGGGTGCAGTGCCTAAAGACCTTGACCTGCACTTAAACACAATCGCTGCTGACAAAATTACCATCTGTCAGCTGCAAAAGGCCACCCTACTGGATCTGCACGCATTATTCGCCAATACATCATATAGTCCGAGACACTTGGGACACTTGTCTGATGTGTGATCAAATACAACAACCAGCAGAGTGATCTTGTTTGCTGTGTAGTACTCTTGTTGTGTTTCAAATAAGAAGAAGAAGAAGAAGAAGAAGAAGAAGAAGAAGAAGAAGAAGAAGAAGAAGAAGAGATGCTTTTAAGCTTGTAACGATGTCTTTAAGAAACCAACATCCAATGGTAAAGCACCCAAGGGATAACTGTGATTTTCCAGGCAAATATACTTCATATTTACTTTACAACAAAAGCAACAAGAGGGAAAAGAGGATAGAAATGGCAAGACAGAAGTGCAAAATTCCTCTAGAATATTAAGAAGATTCTTGGATGAAGTTCATATGTGTGTCCAATATGGAGCTAGGCTATCTTAATATTATCCTAAGATATTTTGTGTCTCTGGAGTTTTAAAATTAACTCAGTTTAATTCGGGGAGAGCTGAGCTCCCATGAATAATGAGCTAATGAAACCACTGACAGCTTAATTATAAAAGCAGAGTCTTCAGACTCTAAAATTTAATCTCTCCTTCTCTAAGATGAATTCTGCAGTTTGAGTGAATGCCACAAACATGTTGTTTACTTCACAATGAGCACAAAACAGGTGACTTAAGGGTAAGCAAAATAGCTTACCAAGACATATTCTTTGTCAGAACATGCTCTAATGCATCCTGCTTCTTCTCCAATACAGTTGCTAATGACAGTTTCTCCAATTAACAATTTTCTATGGAGTGAATCAGTTCAAGCAATCTGGAAGCAGTGCAGCTGTCAAGAACAACAGTACAGGCAGCCCCCAAGTCATGAAGTTGAATTTGTTTGTAAGTTGGAACAGGTACATTTTTGAAGTGTGTGTGCGTGTTTGTGTGTGTATGGAGGTACACTCTTGGGCTGCAAGAATATAGATATATTCTTGTAGTCCAGGAACAAGCCATTAGAACCAATGCCATCAAAGACAGAATTGAAAAGATAATAAGGGATTCCAAGTGTAGACTCTGCAAAGAAGCAAATGAAACAATGGATCACATCCTCAGCTGCTGCAAGAAGATCACACAGATGGACTACAAGCAGAGGCACAACACTATCTGTCTGTCTGTCTGTCTGTCTATCTATCTATCTATCTATCTATCTATCTATCTATCTGTCTTTTCATGCATGCTTTGGATAGCATATGAAAGGCTTAAAACCCCTGTGGTGTTCATATTGCTGCACGTGTCCCCTTCAGAAGATTTCATTTCACTTTCTGTCCCTGTGATAATTGGATTTTGAAAAATGTAACTTGTTATGGAAACAAGGATTTGTGAGAAAGCCTCAGTGGGGATACCTTTCCCACATGATAACTCATGAGTGAATTTCCCTTTCTGGGAGTAGATTTCTCTCACTTCTTGTTGTCTCACCCTAGTTCTTAACTAGGAGTCGTTTGTAAGTCTGGTGTTTGTAACTCAGAAACTGCCTATCTATACTCTGAACTAAACCTTTGGTGCTTTTTAAAGTATGTGTCTACATTATAAACATTGCTAACTTTCAAGCCTGTTTAACTATCCTATCCCACTCCCAAGCAACCAAATACACTTTATGCTGCAAGGGGACATCTACCGCAGGAAGCATCTAGTAAAAGAATTCCAGTTTTGTTCTACTAGCAGAATGTATGCTTTGTATCATAAAGGTTCCAGATTCAATCTCTTGAATCTCTTTCTAAAAGCCAGATATGAGACAGACTTGCTTGAGATTGTGGAAGAATAGACAACTTTTGGGATGACGAGTCAATAATCTGACTGAATATGAGCAATTTAAACCAGAATAAACTAGCACTCTTAAGTACTAGTATTAGGGGCCAAGGTGGTGAAGTGGGTTAAACTGTTGAGCTACTGAACTTGCTGACTGGAAGTTTGGCAGTTTGAATCCATGGGATGGGGTGAACTCCCACTGTTGGCCCCAGTGTCTGCCAACCTAGCAGTTTAAAAACATGCAATTGTGAGTAGATCAATAGGTACCACCTCAGTGGGAAAGTAAAGGGCACTCCATGCAGTCACATGACCTAGGAGGTGCCTACGTACAACGCAGGCTCTTCCGCTTAGAAATGGAGATGAGTACCACCCCCAAAGCCCCAGCTTCTGCCTACCTAGCAGTTCAGAAACATGCAAATGTGACTGGATCAATAGGTACCACCTCGGTGGGAAGGTAAAGGGCACTCCATGCAGTCACATGACCTAGGAGGTGCCTACATACAACACAGGCTCTTTCACTTAGAAATGGAGATGAGTACCACTCCCAGAGCCCCAGCTTCTGCCAACCTAGCAGTTCGAAAACATGCAAATGTGAGTAGATCAATAGGTACCACTCCAGTGGAAAGTAACAGCATTCTATGGAGTCATGCTAGCCACATGACCTAGGAGGTTACTACGGACAACAGCTCTTTGGCATTGAAATGGAGATGAGCACCACCCCACAGAGTTGGACACGACTAGACTTTTACCTTTACCTACCTATCCCCTTCTCACCTGCTTTGCTCATGCCTACATTATGTAGTACACATTCCAACAGTCCCACTTGTCAGCTGGACAACACCGGCTCTTCGGCTTCGAAATGGAAATGAGCACCAAATCTCAAAGTTGGACCCGACTAGACTTAATGTCAAGGGAAAACTTTTACCTTTACCTATCTATGCCCTTCTCACCTGCTTTGCTCATGCCTACATTTTGTAGTACACGTTCTAACAGTCCCACTTGTCAGCTATTAAAATGGGGTGGAGTTGGCAGGCAAGTGTGTTACTGTACTTTTAATCTGGCCACTTTAGGGCTTAAGCATGGCTGTTATATTTTAGCAGAGGATACTAATAGTACCATGCCTTGCAAAATCTCTATTGATCTTCTGTCATATTCCTCACATTATTATAAAACCCACCAAACAAACCAACATACCAAGCACCTTTCTACATTTTAAACCCTTTCCTGGAGTTTATGCCTTCACCATAAATCTGAACTGCAGCAGTCACAAAGGTTATAAATATTTTATCTCCTCACATAACATCCCCTCGATCACTTCTGCAGTGCCAGTTCCTGATGAAGGCGCCGATAAGGCCATTCCCTGCTACCTCAACAGCTAGGCACTCAGCAGCTTTTTCATCCTTTCATCTCCTTCTCCTTAAGATGATCAGATTCAAAGAAAGGCTTGGCAGTCATGCTGAAAAGTCTGTATTTTGGCAGCTGCCTCGTATCAGACCACAGCATCACGATGAAGAGAGAAAAGTTGAATCGCCTTACATTTTCTTTTACAGCGACAACTGTGAAAATGACAGGGAGAGGTAGGGCAAAGAGGCAGGAACTTGACAAGTGCCGCTTGCCATGCCGTGAAGTGGAAAACTTATACTGGCTGGAATGTCTTATTTTAAACACATGTGAAATATACAGCTTCTTGGTTTTCCTTTGTACATCAGTCATGTTGGTGTCACAAAAATATTATATGCCCCCGGTGGCACCGTGGGTTAAACCCCTGTGCTGGCAGGACTGAAGACCGACAGGTCGCAGGTTCAAATCTGGGGAGAGTGCGGATGAGCTCCCTCTGTCAGCTCCAGCTCCTCATGCACCGGGATTGTGGCGCAGCTGGCTGAGTGTCAGCTGCATTAAGATCACTCTGACCAAAAGGTCATGAGTTCGAAGCCAGCCCGGGTTTGAGTGGGTTTCCAACCAATTGTGTAGCCTGTTGTCGACCTTTGCAACCCGAAAGACAGTTGCATCTGTCAAGTAGGAAAATTAGGTACCACCTTAAAGTGTGGGGAGGCTAAAATTAACTAATTTATGAGGCCATTAAAAAAAAGACTCCAGCAAGCACTCCAGCAAAAAGCATGCGGGGAATGCGGAAGTACTTCATCAGTGTCACAGATGGACGATGAAAGCGACAGCTCCCCTGGCGGCCAGAAAAAGTTAAATAGCCTCTCTATGTCTGTATATGTTGTATGTCAAAATTGGCATTGAATGTTTGCCATATATGTGTACACTGTAATCCACCCTGAGTCCCCCGTGGGGTGAGAAGGGCGGAATATAAAAGCTGTAAATAAATAAATAATAAATAAATGTGGGGACATGAGAAAAGCCTCCCACAAGGATGGTAAAAACATTAAAACATACGGGCGTCCCCTGGGCAATGTCCTTGCAGACGGCCAATTCTCTCACACCAGAAGCAACTTGCAGTTTCTGACACAACAAAAAAAGTGCAGATTTGATAAATGTGGATTTGATATGTGTGGGTACGAAAGGAGTTGAATGGAATGAATGAATGAATGAATGAATGAATGAGAGTTAATAATTATGGAAACACCAGCAAAAGATGAAGGCCTGCAATGACTAACTGCCAGTTTGCTGGACTGTAATTAAAAGTTGCTAATGGGAACTGAAATGGTAAACTGTGAGAAGAACTGTGACAGTAATAAGAAAAATGTTTATAATGTTAAGAAAAAAGTCAACACAAGGCCAACACCAATCAAGGAGATCAACATCTGTCAAGAGGTGAAGACTCAAGATAATTTTAATTAGTTACTTACTACATCAGCAGAATATTCCTATAAAAGACTCAATCTAATAATTCTCAAATTGTGACAGAAAGGTGTTTGCCTACTATTATCATGGAAAGGAGAGAGATGGTGTTTTCAGAGAGTGACAGATTTGCAAGGGAGCAGTCTGGTCACTTTGGCCTTCTTTCTCAAGGGAAGAGGGAAGAAGTGTGCTTTAGAGTCTTGGATATTGTGCAGGGGAGTCAGGGTCTGCTGTATGGAAAACACAGATCTGGTCCTTGGCATTATTCTTAGGGAAAGAAGTTCTGGAGTTTAGAAGCATTATTGAAGTTTTGGAAGTGTGTGTTGGCAAGCTGCAGGGAAGCAGGGCCAGGTCTGTGTTGTTGTTTATTTGTTCAGTCGCTTCCGACTTCGTGACCTCATGCACCAGCCCATGACTGAGCTCTCTGTTGGCTGTCACCACCCCCAGATCCTTCAGAGTCAAGCCAATCACTTCAAGGATACCATCCATCCATCTTGCCCTTGGTCGGCCCCTCTTCCTTTTTCCTTCCATTTTCCTCAGCATAATTGTTTTCTCTAAGCTTTCCTGTCTTCTCATTATGTGGCTCATTATTTGCCTCTAATAAACTTCCCTCCAATGAGCAGTCGGGCTTTATTTCCTGGAGTATGGACTGGTTGGATCTTCTCACGGTCCAAGGCACTCTCAGGACTTTCCTCCAGCACCACAGTTCAAAAGTGTCTATCTTCCTTCACTAAGCTTTCCTTATGGTCCAGGTCTCACATCCATAGGTTACTGTGGGGAATACTATTGCTTTAACTATGTGGATCTTTGTTGCCAGTGTGATGTCTCTACTCTTCACTATTTTATCAAGATTGGTCATTGCTCTCCTCCCAAGAAGTAAATGTTTTCTGATTTCCTGGCTGCAGTCTGTGCCTGCATCAGTCTTTGCACCTAGAAATACAAAGTTTGTCACTGACTCAATGTTTTTTCCCTCCATTTGCCAGTTATCAATCAGTCCGGTTGCCAAGATCTTGGTTTTTTTATGTTTAACTGCAACCCAGCAGGGAAGCAAGGCCTGGCCTAAGCAGGTGCTTTTCCAAGTAGGGAGAAAGGATATGGTAATATTTGGAGGCATGGTGATGGGTGCATGTACATGTTGTGTGAATGCTGATTGAAAACCCTTCTTTCTTTCTTTGTTAACCAATACCTGGGAACCTCTCTGAGTCCCCTTGGTGAGATATATAAATAAAGTTTTATTATTATTATATTATTATTAATATAACTGTAAGTTGTTTGTGAATCCAATGTAGTTACACAGAATCTGTATGTCTGTATGCCGAATGTCATTCTTTGTGTAAAAGTTCTGTAAAGGTTCTGATACCCTCTCATACTGGAAATTGCAATAAAAAGTACCTATGCTTTAAAGTTATTGAAAAGTTATTCATGATACTTGAAGGAAAGAGCATGTTCCCCAAAGATTTTTTAAATTAACTAGGCAGAAAGTCATCATTGTGTAAATAGTGATAATTTTTGAAACACTGATCTTCAACAATATATATATATATATATATATATATATATATATATATATATGAGCCGAAAGGAAACCCACTTGCTTCCTAGTTCAACCTCCTGATATGCAGGAATAGCACAACTAAGGTAAAGTTTTTCCCCTGACATCAAGTCCAGTCGTGTCTGACTCTGGGGGTTGTTGCTCATCTCCATTTCCAAGTCGAAGAGTCAGCATTGTTTGTAGACACCTCCAAGGTCATGTGGCTGGCATGACTGCATGGAGTGCCGTTACCTTCCCATGTTTTGCATGTTTTGGAACTGCTAGGTTGGCAGAAACTGGGGCTAACAGCAGGAGCTCACCCTGCTCCCCGAATTCAAACCTGTGACCTTTTGGACCGAAAGTTCAGCAGCTCAGCACTTTAACCCACTGCGCCATCGGGGGCTCTAAAGCACTCCTGAAAGATAGCAATTAACCATGGTTCACACTCACAAAAAAAGGAGACTCTGCCACTGATACAGACTATTCCATTCAAATTGTTTACTGTCATAAAGTTATTTTCTCCACCGAGCTAAACATTCTCGCCTCTCTAAGTTGTTCCTCACAATGTTTGCTTCCCAGATGGTTTACCAAATTGTTTTCCCTCCTGAGAGTACATTTCATCTTGCCAATATATTTCTTGGTGCTCGGTACCAGACATAATATTCCAGGTAAATTCTGACCAAAGCTGAATAAAGTAATAATCCTGAATACCTGCTATTGATTCATCTAGTCTATCATCTTGAACAAATAATAACTCTAGTATTGATACAATGGCTTAACTTTTACCCAAAATATCTACATCAAATTTTTGGACTTCAGTGTTTCTTTCCACCCGGCATGATATTTGGGAGCACTTGAAAACATGCACACGATTGTGAAATTGTAGTTGGCTGTAAAAAATGTGCTGCCTCCCTTTGGAAGGACAAATATTGGGACTCAAGCCATTTCTAGATGTCCCAGGAATCAACAAACCGAATTAACAGTTACACCACACAGTTTACAGAAAAACTACATGCACTGATAGATATCTACATAAAAGCTCCAACCATCACCTAAGTATATATATATAAAAAAAAAAAGCACAATTAAAGCCCTGGAAGACCATGCAAAAAGAATCTCCAAACTCCACCTTTGATCTAGAAATCCCCCCAAATCCCAGATTTTCCACATGGGTGGCTGTAGTAATGATGCCTTTACTTTTCAGTGGCCCAATGTCCAGAAACTTTGCGCAAAACGTGGTATATAAAATTATCTTCAGGCTATGTATCTAAAGCAGTGGTTCCCAACCTGTGATCCATGGACCACCAGTAGTCCCCAAGAACTAAAATATGGTCTGTGGCTTCATGAAACCCTCTTATAGTGCCGAGGCTTATTAAATATGGTTTTCTGTGGGTGAGCAGATAGCGACTACTGGATGGCATATGTTCTGTATCATTAACTAGAGCTGATGTGGTCTATCCAAGGCAGTTTTCTGAATCACACCCCAAATAACCAAACTGAATCTTAAGTTGACTAAAAACTGATGTGTAACTAATGTTGGAGAGTGGTTCCTAGTCAAAGTGATCCTTAGTAAAAAATAAATAAATAAATAAAAGGTTGGGAGCCACTGATCTCAAGTGTCTAAAAAGCAACACAAATGTTCTGATTAAGCTGGGTCCAAAGCCCAAGAGATCTCATGCTGTAGCTCAGTGATTCCCAAACTCTGGTTCTTGGGGTGTTTTGGATTTCAGCTCCCAGCAGCCTTAGCCTGGGCATCCAATGATCTGCAAACTGAAGTTCAAAAAATGGAGGACCAGAGTTTGGGAACTACTGAGGTAGGTGGAAATATTCCAAAATCCAGGAGCAAAATCATAGAACCATCGAGTTGGAAGAGACCACATGAACCATCCAGTCCAATCCCTTGCCCTGAAACAATATCCAATCCAAGCACTTCGACAAATATCAGGAAAGAATGCTTCTGGAACTTGGCTATACAGCCTGGAAGACTCACAGCAACCCAATGATTCTGGACATGAAAGCCTTCAACAACTCTCCGACAAATGGCCATCCAGTCTTTGACTAAAAGCCTCCAAAGAAGGAGATTCCACCACATGTTCAGGCAGGGCAATCCACTGTCCATCAGCTTGACCATCAGGAGGTCCATTCTAATGTTTAGCTGGAATCTAACTTTCCAATTTAAATCTTAATATCCAAAACAGCCCCAGGTGACACAGCAGGAAAAATTGCTGAGCTGCTGAACTTGCTGACTGAAAGGTTGAAGGTTCAGATCTGGGGAGCAAGGTGAGCTCCCACTGTTAGCCCCAGCTTCTGCCAACCTAGCAGTGTGAAAACATGCAAATGTAAGTAGACGTTCAGTGGGAAGGTAATGGCGCTCCATGCAGTCATGTTGGCCATATGAACTTGGAGGTGTCTACGGACAACGCCAGCTGTTTGGCTTAGAAATGGAGATAAGCACCACCCCCCAGAGATGGACACAACTAGACTTAATGTCAAGAGGAAACTTTTACCTTTACCTTCTCCAAAACAGCAGAAAACAAGCTCGTCCCCTCCTCAATATGACAATCTTTCAAATATTTGAATATGGAAATCATGTTTAATCTATATAAATAAAAATGTAATGTTCAGTTCTTGTGGGTTTTTTCGGGCTATATGGCCATGTTCTAGAGGCATTTCTCCTGACATTTCGCCTGCATCTATGGCAAGCATCCTCAGAGGTGAGGTCACCTCTGAGGATGCTTGCCATAGATGCAGGTGAAACGTCAGGAGAAATGCCTCTAGAACATGGCCATATAGCCCGAAAAAACCCACAAGAACTGAGTGATTCCAGCCATGAAAGCCTTCGACAATGTAATGTTCGTTTGTGGGATTAACAGAACTCAAAAACCACTGGACGAATTGATACCAAATTTGGACACAAGACACCTAACAACCCAATGTATGTCCTTCACTCAAAAAATTGATTTTGTCATTTGGGAGTTGTAGTTGCTGGGATTTGCTTACAATCAAAGAGCATTCCGAACCCCACTAATGATGCAATTGAACCAAACTTGGCACACAGTTCTCCCATGACCAACAGAAAATACTGGAAGGGTTTGGTGGGCAGTGTCCTTTGGTTTTGGAGTTGTAGTTCACCTACATCCAAAGATCACTGTGGACTCAAACAATGATGGATCTCGACAAAACTCCACAAGAATAGTCAATATGCCCAAATATGAACACTGGTGGAGTTTGGGGAAAATAGAATCTTGACATTTGGGAGTTGTAGGTCCTGGGATTTATAGTTCACCTATAATCACAGAGCATTCTGAACCCCACCAACGATAGAACTGGGCCAAACCTCCCACACAGAACCCCCATGTGGACCACAGCAACGCGTGGCAAGGGACGGCTAGTAATAATAATAATAATAATAATAATGATAACAATAATAATAATCATCATCATCATTTATAGTCCACCCTATCTCAGGGCAGATTCCAAACATAAAAGGCAAACATTCAATGCCTGAATACAACAATAATACATCCATACCGACAAAATTTAACAACCCAACATATAAACAGGATTTATGACTTAACAACAAAAAACACAGCCTGTTATAACAGTCACAAGACAAAACATCAAATATAGAACAGAAGCAATAATTTCCCAGTTCCTTGGGACAAATTGATTGATCATTGCACAAGATATCTATTGAGCAATAGCTCTCCTCGACCTCAGCTGGCTCAGATTAGTTCCCTGGGTAACTTACTTTCTCATCTCAGAATGGAGTTCCGACCTTAAGGAAAGGTTAGTTTCCTTTCTCCAAGCATGCTTGCTCCTTAAATCAAAACCTCCAACTGCTGAATGGCTGAAGGCACACTAACAAATAGAATCACAAACTGTTCTGATCCAACTAGAAGAGCTGCTCAACCTACCTGCATGGAGAGCCACCTTCCCAACCTTTCTGCCTGCAATACTGAGCAGTGTTAGTTAGGGTCCCTGCCCCACTCCCCAGTGCCACTCACCTCGCACTTCCCGGGAAGGCAGGAGGAGGAGGAAGAGGAAAAGAAGAGACTGTCCTGGCAAAGAGGCTTCTTTCTCCATCCCCATCCGACTCACAAAAGCACCGAGCGCGCAGGAGGAGCCTTTCTTTCCAGGCACCCGGCAAAGACCGCAAATTGCAACTCCAGGCGCCTTGAGGGTTGTTGTTTGGTTGGAGACTGAGGGGAGCCGCGGCTGAAGGAAGCGAGGAAAGCAGGGAATTCAACAGGAGGAAGGTCTGGCAGTCAGTCCTGGCGCGAAGGCAAGCCTTTTCCTTCCAACTCCATACCTGTGCGCCGGGAGAGGGAGGCGGGAGGGAGGGAGGCGGGATGGAGGGAGGCAAGCAACCACTCGCCTCCGACTTGGGCTGTTCCCACCTTCCAGGCTTTCTTAAGGGAAGAAAAAGGAAGGAAGGAAGGGAGAAAGAAAGGGAAGGGAGGGAGGGACAGAGGGGAAGGTCTCTGGATTCTAGTCCATCCTCTTTGGGAGAAAAAGTCTTTGGTTTCCCGGCAGTTCTGAAGGCATATTCCTTTGCATGCTAAATAGGGGTGCTGTGATCAACCATTAAGTAAACTTTAACTCTGCCAGTATTTCTCCTCTTGTAAGGCAAGCTGTCCTATCTTATACCTTGGCCATCCCGTTGTGTTTTTTTTAACTCTGCTAATGTAGTGCTTTAGAGGAAGGTATAACTTTTTAAAATAAATTAGTTTGCCTCTTGTAAAACGCCCAAGCCCTTCCAAGCTCTAAGCCAGTGTTTCTCAACCTGGGGGTCAGGACCCCTAGGAGGGTCACGAGGGGTTGTCAGAGGGGTCACCAAAGACCATCAGACAACACAGTACTGTATGTTGGTCATGGGGATTCTATGTGGGAATGTTGGCCTAAATTCCTTCGTTGGTGGGGTTCAGAATGCTCTTTGATTGTAGGTGAACTATAAATCCCAGTAACTACAACTCCCAAATGTCAAGGTCTATTTCCCCTAAACTCCACCAGTGTTCACATTTGAGCATATTGAGTATTCAGGCGAAGTTTGGTCCAGATCCATCATTATTTGAGTCTACAGTGCTCTCTGGATGTAGGTGAACTACAACTCCCAAATTCAAGGTCAATGCCCACCAAAACCTTCCAGTATTTTCAGTTGGTCATGGGAGTTCTGTGTACCAAGATTGCTTCTATTCCATTGTTGGTGGAGTTCAGAATGCTCTTTGATTGTAGGTGAACTATAAATCCCAGCAACTACAGCTCCCAAATGACAAAATCAACCCCCCCCCCCCAACCCCACCAGTATTCAGATTTGGGCGTATTGGGTATTTGCCCCAAATTGGGTCCAGTGAATGGTAATACATTCTGCATGTCAGATATTTACATTACAATTCATAACAGTAGCAACATCACAGTTATGAAGTAGCAACAAAAATAATGTTATGGTTGTGGGTCACCATAACATGAGGAACTGTATTTAGGGGTCATGGCATTAAAAAGGTTGAGAACCACTGCTCTAAGCATTTACATAATCCCAATAACCTGAACATGAGGAAGAACTTCCTGACTATGAGAGCTGTTCAGCAGTGGAACTCTATGCCCTGGAGTTTGGTGGAGGCTCCTCCTTTGGAGGCTTTTAAGTAGAGGCTGGATGGCTATCTGTAGGGGTGCTTTGATTGTACTTTTCCTGCAATGGTGGAGGGATGGACTCTATGTTCCAACTCTATGATCCTATGAATCACCAGAAAATAAAAGTGTCACTGTTGCAATCACCCATGTGGACAATTTTGGATTTCTGGAAAGAGATGCTCAGCTTATCAGTAAAGTTTGACACCTTCAAGTCATTCACAACTTATGGAAACCTAGAGTGAATTGATCATGGGGAGTAGTAGGTAGATGAAGAGAATGCTTTCGATGCTTAATTACAGGAAGGTCTTTAACAAGGTGTCATTTTGCAAACAAACTCATCAAACATGGACTAGGCAAACTATTGTTAGATCTAAGTCACTCAAGGCTTCTCTTCATCCTGGACAGACATGACTAGCAGATGAAAGTGGAAAACTTTGAATGCTTGGGGCCACTACAATGACAGGGAATATAATTTTGGCCAGGAACTGAAAACTTGTTTGGAAAGATCTTCTTGAAAAATGTGGTCTGGCCCTGACAAAATCCAAGAGATAAAGGAATTACACTTGAGGGTTAGATGTAACGCTTAGCAGTTTTGACAATGATATCCTTGCAAACAAGGTAATAAATATATGGGCTTTACCAATGCTACAATTAGATGGACCTATAATGGGCTGAATCCAAAGGGTTCTCTCCAAGACAAGAAGAGCCATTGATGAAAACCCTTTAGAACTGGCTGGTTACCCTAATTGTATGATTCCATAGACGCTTTTGAACTGTGGTGCTGGAGGAAAATTCTGAGAAGATCAAACCAATCCATACTCCAGGAAATAAAGACTGACTGCTCACTGGAGGGAAGGATATTAGAGGGAAAGATGAAGTACTTTGGCCAAATAATAAGAAGACAAGAAAGCTGGGAGAAGAGAATGATGCTGGGGAAAATGGAAGGAAAAAGGAAGAGGGGCTGACCAAGGGCAAAAAGGATGGATGGTATCCTTGAAGTGACTGGCTTGACTTTGAAGGAGCTGGGGGTGGCCATGGCTGATAGGGAGCTTTAGCGTGGGCTGGTCCATAAGGTCACAAAGAGGCGGAAGCGACTGAACAAATAAACAACAACATTGCTCACATTTTACCAGCTTGTTTGCATTTTAATGTATAAGTCATCTAGAGTCCCAATTGTAGGAAAAGATGGAGTATCAAGTTAATATCAATAACCATAATATAGGTTCAGCAAGGAAAGAGAGTGGGAAAGTTTATATCAATGTATTCATACTTGCATCTACTTCATATGAGATGAAATATAATATTCCAAGAGTTTTTGGATAAGAAGATGGAAGAATGAAAGACCAAAAACTAATTATAATGATCAGAAGTCTTTTTAAACAGGGGAATTCCAGACAAGAAACAATCAGGGCCAGTTAACCCTTTCCAACAAAGGATTCCTCCAGGCAGGAAGCAGCCAGGTTTTGAAGCAGATAGGCTATTCAATGCTAATCAAACTGGCCAATTGCAACATTCAAACTTGCCTCAAGTAGAGGAGGGTTCTTTCTCCCACCCTGGACATTCCACAGATAGATAACCCTCACTTGCCTAGTTTCCAACAGACCTCACAACCTCTGAGAATGCCTGTCATAGATGTGGTCAAAATGTCAGGAGAAAATGCTTCTGGAACATGGACATACAGCCAAGAAAACTCACAGCAACCCAGTGATTTTGGCCATGAAAGCCTTCAATACCACATTGTTTGGTTTCTTGATTTTCTTTCCTTTCATAAACTGTACTAAGAAAATTGGACAGAAAGTATATAATTATATTTTTGATACCAGCAAGTTGGTACTAAGAAAGATTAATCATGAATCACAACATTTTATTTTGGTAAGAAAACTTTATTTTAATGTATTGTCGAAGGCTTTCATGGCCGGAATCACTGGGTTGTTGTAGGTTTTTCCGGGCTATATGGCCATGTTCTGGAGGCAATTTTTCTCCTGATGTTTCTCCTGAAACTTTATTTTCTCTTAAGTGATTTTTTTCCTCACTCCAATGTTATCAGTTTCTTTCTTGTATTCACATTACAGGGACATGTTTTAAAGTTTGTGGGCTTTGTCCTTTCACAAGCTTTTTCTTCTGTTCTTGTTTTCAGTCCTAGTTCTTCTGCCAGCACCACTGTTTTCCTTGATATCAGCCAAAGGGTTGGCATCTGTTCTGCCTTTGAGGTTTCAAATGTCTCTTTTCCAAAACAACAGAGATTTGCAGCTCATCAAAAACACTTAATGATTGTGTTCTTTTCTCACTTCTGTGATACTCTGAGAAATGAAACTTCCACAGAAAACTTAGCAAGTGAATTTGTTTTAAATTCAGGGTTTGTGAAATAATAGATTTGGAGAGGTCTTACCAAGTTAATTTGGTTTAAATCCAAGGATCATGAAGTAATCAATTGGAAGGGAAACATTCACACCTAGCTCCAGCAGACAAGAGTCCTTTGTCCCACCCTGGTCATTCCACAGATAAATAAAATCTTTTTCCTACTTCCAACAGACCTCACTACCTCTGAGGATGCTTGCCATAGATGCAGGTGAAACGTCAGGAGAAAATGCTTCTAGAACATGGCCATATAACCTGGAAAAACCTACAACCCAGTGATTCCAGCCATGAAAGCCTTCGACAATACACGGAAGGGATTTTGTTGCTTTCCAGTCAGCAAAACATCTCCAAATGATAGCTGCCCAGTATTGGGTCTTATGTGACACTTATCCTTTACCCTTCCATATAAATGGGTCCATTATTGGACGGATCTATTATTTGCTTGACCACTAAGCTGTGATCCATCCCACACTGTCCAGTTTACAAACACAGTATATTGGAGATAGCCATTCCATTTGAGACAATATTCTATTTCTATGAGGTCCATCCAGATGCCTACAAACAGAACATGAACTCAACTGCAAACTCCTCATGTTCTCCACAACTGAAGTAAGAATAAAACTGTTCTGTCTTTGCTGTTGATTCAAAGTGGTTATTGGTATTCATGGCAGTCGGTCAGGCGGTGAATGCAGGTTGAGAATACAAAGATTTGAGAATACAAAGGTTTGCCCAAGCCAAAAGATTCAGCACATTGGAGAGCTCCTTCAAACCTATGTATTTTATTAAATGTATACCCTGGCAATGAATATGGCACTGTCAACGAAGATCTGCACCTTTTAACCAGCCCAGTTAGCAGCTTTTGGATCTGCAATGTGCATAGAAATTCTATCATGGATGAGCTAAAGTTTCCAAACAGTTTCTCAAGACAGACCCATATAAAGATTGTGATAGGTATCTGCTGGGATTTGGTTCCAAGTTGTCCTGTGGATACTCAAATTTGTGGATATTAAAGTCTCATTTATACAATGGCATAGTAAAATGGTGCCCCTTATAAAAGCCCAAGATTTACTTTTTGGGGGTGGGGGAAGAGAGATTTTTTAACCATATTATTAAGCCATACGGTCCACACTCTTGTTACATCCTGGATAGATTACTGCAACATGCTCTATGTGGGGCAGCCCTTGAAGACTGTCTGTAAACTCCATCTAGTCCAATGGGTGGCAGCCAGATTACTAGATGGAGCGACATACAGGGAGCATACCACCCTCCTGTTGTGTCAGCTCCATTGGTTGCCGGTCCACCTCTCAGCACAATTCAAAGTGCTGGTCTTGGCCTATAAAACCCTATATGGTTACTTGTCCGAACGTATCTCTCTCTACATCCCGCTTCACAGTTTAAGATCATCCGAGGAGGCCCTGCTCTCAGTCCCGCCAGCCTCGCAAATGCGTTTGGCAGGGACGAGAGACAGGACCTTCTCGGTGATGGCCCCCTGTGGAACTCACTTCCCATCAAGATAAGGTCAACTCCATCCCTCCTGTCTTTCAGGAAAAAAATTGAAATCATGGTTCTGGGACCAGGCTTTTGAACAGCAGGCATAACATCACTTTGGAAGTGGAACTGGACTTGAATGGTTATATGACTGAAAATAATGTTTTTCAATTGTTTTTAATTAATGTTTTATCTTTTGTTTTAAATTGTTGTTAAGTTGTTGTATTTATTATATGTTGCAGCATCAAATTGTTGCCGAGTGTAAGCCATCCTGAATTCCCCTCCAGGGATTAACAAAGACAGGATAGAAATGCCAGAAATAATAATAATAATAATAATAATAATAATAATAACTTTATTTATACCCCGCTACCATCTCCCCAAGGGACCTGGTGTGGCTTACATGAGGTCGACCCCACAATACAACAATACAAGCAATAACAATAACAATACATGCATTTAAAAAATAAATCACACAGACAGAAATAAATAAATACATAAATAAATATGACTTTTCAAGGAATGGATGCAGCTGGCACACTACTTTTAACTGTGCAAATGTACTTCTGGCATGTTCAAAAATGGTGTTTATTTATTTAGTTATGTGCTAGATTTATATCCATTTTTTTGTCTGAACGTGAATCAAAGTGGCTTACAATATAAATTAAAGCAGAATATCCAAAAGAATGTGTAATTCAAACATTTAAACCATGCATGCAACACATTGCATTCTAATTACTAAAAACAACACAAGATTGACTTGTCTACCAGCCCCTATTGTTGTAATACAAGTTAAGGCAGGCTAACTTAACCATTGTTTGCAGTTTCAGGAATGGTAGGAAAGAAAGCCAGCGTCGTCATTTCATTCCATGACTGCATTGTAACTGTTATGCAGGGGATGTCAGCTGCTCCCTTTTTGCATCATTGATTAGGTACGGGAATAAAGAAGATCACATCACTACATTAAATGGGAACATAAACTTCCTAATTTCTGAATTATGCAGAAGAAAGTGTGGAGAGAGAAAAAGACTGGAGCCACATTTGGCGAACATACCCTAAAGTACAAAGATTCTGGCAAGGAGTTAAATCATGGGTAAGCCAAATAGTGCGGGAAACAAAACATTTCAGGGGAGTTCTACTAATGATTTCAGTATTTGGAAGGAAGCATAAAGATATGGTAGGATCTTTATGCTTATGTTATGTACCACAAAATCCAATATAATCAGGACTTGGGGGGAAAAACTAGAGAATTAATCAATAAAATTCGTTAAGTAAGATATAGACTATAGCTCTATCAGAAAAGTTAACCTATAAATAAAGATTAGCAAAATGAGAAATAAAAGAAGAACTATCTGATAATACCAAGGTGAACTGAACTACCTAAACTGGTCTCTAAACGCCAATGGAGACTCCACCATGGATATCAGAAGAGCTACAAGACCAAGAACAAGCCACGAGAGTAAAGGCAAAGACCCACCCAGAGGAAAAGTGTTCTGACCATACATCAAGGGAACCACTGACCGCATTGAGAAGCTGATGAAGAAACACAACCTACAAACGATCTACAGACCCACTAAGAAAATCCAACAAATGCTACGTTCAGCAAAGGACAAGAGGGATCCTCTCACCTCTGCAGGAGTCTATCGTATCCCATGCAGCTGTGGACAACTCTACATAGGGACCACCAAATGCAGCAGCATTGCTCAAACACAAACCAAGGAACATGAAAGGCATTGCAGACTAATTTAACCTGAGAAGCCAGCCATAGCAGAACATTTGATGAACCAACCTGGACACAGCATATTATTTGGGAACACAGAAATGCTGGGCCACTCTAACAACCATCATGTCAGACTACACAGAGAAGCCACTGATATCCATAGGCATGTGGACAATTTCAAAAAAAGGCGGAAACCACAACAATGAAACAATTATGGCTACGTGTATTAAAAATGCCAAAATCAGGACAGTAAATAAAGAGCAACACTAAAAAATCAGGAGAATTCCAGAGAGGAAACAATCAGGGCTAGCTAATCACCTTCCAACAAAGGATTTCCCCAGGCAGGAACCAGCCAGGCTTTGAAGCTGGCCATTCAGTGCTAATCAAGGTGGCCAATTGCAGCCTTCACACCTGCCACCAACAGACAAGAGTTCTTTCTCCCACTCTGGACATTATTCCACAGATATATAAACCCCACTTGCTTAGTTTCCAACAGATCTTACAATCTCTGAGGATGCCTGCCATAGATGTGGGTGAAACATTAGGAGATAATGCTTCTGGAGCATGGCCATATAGCCTGGGAAACTCAATGCAACCTATTTGATAATAAATGGAAACCATTCATCATGGACAAAAGTAATGTCAAATTCAAACAACTAAATGATCAAGAAAGATTGTGGAGGGAACAATTCAAAATATTATAAAAAATATATTTAATGGATGAAGTTAGAATATGTAAAAGTAATACAGCTGACAGAAGACGCTTCCTTCTTGGGAGGAGAGCAATGTCCAGTCTCGATAAAATAGTAAAGAGTAGAGACATCAGACTGGCAACAAAGATCCACCTAGTCAAAGCCATGGTATTCCACTGTAGTCACCTACGGATGTGAGAGCTGGACCTTAGGGAAGGTTGAGCGAAGGAAGATCGATGCTTTTGAGCTGTGGTGTTGGAGGAAAGTGCTGAGAGTGCCTTGGACTGCGAGAAGATCCAACCAGTCCATCCTCCAGGAAATAAAGCCCGACTGCTCACTGGAGGGAAGGATACAAGAGACAAAGTTGAAGTACTTTGGCCACATCGTGAGGAGACAGCAAAGCCTAGAGAAGACAATTATGCTGGGGAAAGTGGAAGGTAAAAGGAAGAGGGGCCGACCAAGGGCAAGATGGATGGATGGCATCCTTGAAGTGACTGGACTGACCTTAAAGGAGCTGGGGGTGGTGACGGCCGACAGGAAGCTCTGGCGTAGGCTGGTCCATGAGGTCACGAAGAGTCGGAGACAACTGAACGAATGAACAACAACAATACAACTGACAGAGCTATGTTTTTATAGTGCTATATAAATGATGTTGGGGGTGATTTTTTTTCAAAAATTAAAAAGAAAAGATTCCTTTTCACATGTTAGGTTTTCCCCAGGGAACTTATATTTTAAAAACCAGACTTTGAAAAAGTTCATTTCATATTAAAAATTATTTCATTTACATACTATATATTTTTTCCTTATTAAAATTCAGCTCAAGCATATGTGTTTTTTTTTTTAAAAAAAATCCAATCTACCCACAAAAATAAATGTTTGTAAATCTTTGATTGTAGCCCTTTAGGCACCTCAACTGCCAATCAATCCTTTAGGATAACTTCCAGTCTTACAGGGTAAACACACTTATCCAACTCCTAATTTAAAAAGTTGAACATTTTGACAACTTGTCAAGATGCCTTCTTTTTTGTAATGAAGAGTTGGATAAGTTTTCATTTGTATAACTCAATGTTTTATTTAAGGATGTTAAGAAAACAGATTGCTGAATTAGGTAATTAGCACTGGGATGGGTTATGATAGCTGAAGTTTAGATGTTTATATGGCTTGGTAAAAATATAATATCCCACCAGCCCCCCAAGCTGCACACTCTCTCTGATGTGAGTCATGCTTCCTTACTATGGTGTGCCTTCTCTTTGCTACCAAAGAGATGAAATATGTTCAAAGCCCACTGTAATTGCAATGCCATTCAAACTAATATAATTACTGTTGCTGACAATAATTAACATTGGGAATGAAACAACTGAAAAACAGCAATGACATTAGCTGTGTCCTCAGTCATTGTGGGCTTCTTGTTGGGGGTGGTTGGTGGCAGTTTTGTCACCTGAAATCTAGCCTACTGTTGTCTTCTAATCTGCAGTTATAGAGCAATCAATAAAAGCTTTTGTCACCAAGCTGAGAGTTGTTTTAAGGAAGCGTTAACATGCAAGGCAAGTCAGAACACCCCGTGTAAATCAAGCACTTGTTTGTGACAATAGCATGTATTGGAGCACCATTAGAAAATGATTAGGGAGCCGCGGTGGTGGAATGGGTTAAACCCATGTGCCGGCTAAACTGCTGAGCTGAAGACCTGAAGGTCAGCAGTTTGAATCCACAGGAGATGGGGTGAGCTCCTGTCTGTCAGCCCCGGTTTTGCAGTTCAGCAGCAGCCACAGCTGATGGGTTCACTGATGGCAAAAAAAGGCCAATGGGATTTTGGCCTGCATCAATAGGAACATAGTGTCTAGATCTAGGGAAGTAATGCTACCCCTCTATTCTGTTTTGGTTAGACCACATCTGGAATATTGTGTTCAGTTCTGGGCGGCACCACAATTGAAGAGAGATGTTGACAAGCTGGAATGTGTACAGAGTAGGGCGACTAAAATTATCAAGGGTCTGGAGAACAAGCCCTATGAGGAGCGGCTTAAGGAGCTGGGCATGGCCAGGAACGGCCAAGACGATGAAACGGATGAGGATTGGAATGAGAGGATATAGCTCTTTTTAAATTGTTGTTTAAATGCACTTAATTGTTTTTGCTTTTTGAATGTATGTATTGATGGTATCAAATTGTGCCGATATGTAGACCGCCCTGAGTCGCTTGCGGGCTGATATGGGCGGGATAAAAATAATGTAAATAAATAAATAAATAAATAAATGTTTAGCCTGAAGAAGAGAAGGCTGATAGCCATGTATAAATATGTGAGAGGAAGTAATAGAATCATAGAGTTGGAAGAGACCTGGGCCATCCAGTCCAACCCCCTGCCAAGAAGCAGGAATATTGCATTCAAATCACCCCTGACAGATGGCCATACAGCCTCTGTTTAAAAGCTTCCAAAGAAGGAGCCTCCACCACACTCCGGGGCAGAGAGTTCCACTGCTGAACAGCTCTCACAGTCAGGAAGTTCTTCCTCATGTTCAGATGGAACCTCCTCTCTTGTAGTTTGAAGCCATTGTTCTGCGTCCTAGTCTCCAAGGAAGCAGAAAACAAGCTTGCTCCCTCCTCCCTGTGGCTTCCTCTCACATATTTATACATGGCTATCATATCTCCTCTCAGCCTTCTCTTCTTCAGGCTAAACATGCCCAGCTCCTTTAGCCACTCCTCATAGGGCTTGTTCTCCAGACCATTGATCATTTTAGTCGCCCTCCTCTGGACACATTCTAGCTTGTCAATATCTCTCTTCAATTGTGGTGCCCAGAATTGGACACAATATTCCAGGTGTGGTCTAACCAAAGCAGGAATATGAGAGAAGCCTCTTACAGGATGGTAACACATCCGGGCGTCCCCTGGCCAACGTCATTGTAGGCGGCCAATTCTCTCACACCAGAAGCAACTTGCAGTTTCTCAAGTCGCTTCTGACACTACTTTTAAAAAACGTTAGAGAGTCTGGCCCATAGAGCATAAGCTAAACCAGATAGGCAAGGAGGGGAATTGGCTGTAGGGGGATTTTATTTGTTATGAATGTGCATGGTTTTATTACACACCACTGCTTTCTCCATTTCTCTGATGTCCAACTACTCACTGCTTTCAGAGTCTTCCTCTCGTCCTTAACAATAGCTCTCTTTTGTCATTGCTACCCCTTCTGGGTTTCTTGCTTTCGTCTTGTATCTCCTCTCCCTACTTTTCAGGAACCCCCGTTGGTGCAATGGGTTAAACCCTTGTGCTGGCAGGACTCACGACCGACAGGTTGGAGGTTTGAATCCGAGGAGAGTGCGGATGAGCTCCCTCTGTCAGCTCTAGCTCCCCATGCAGGGACATGGGAGAAGCCTCCCACAAGGATGGTAAAACATCGAAACATCCAGGCATCCCCTGGGCAACGTCCTTGCAGACGGCCAATTCTCTCACACCAGAAGTGACTTGCAGTTTCTCAAGTCGCTCCTGAGACTCACAAAAAAGGAGAATGTTGAACTCATGAGCACCTCTCTTTTGAGTCCACATCTTTTCCCGGTCTTCTTGTGTCTCTCTTTCTATACTCCTTTTGTTTTTTTCTCCCCCCCCCCCCCCCCAAGGCCTATTCATCTGTAAGATTGTTTTAAGATAGAGTGAACTTGAAGCAATGAATGATAACACCAGAGTACTGAAGACAGAATGTGATGCTTGGAAGAATCTCTTGAGAAGCACCTTGCTGGTCTGTAATTCTAGGAAAAATTCCCAGCGTTATTTCTTTCTTGTATGCCAGAGCTGATCTCATATATCAAGTGTTAGCAGGTGGCACCAAGATATTGTACACAAGCACAATGCTTGTCTTGTCTATCTGTTTGCTGCCTTCAGGTGCAATTGGTGTTACTATCCCTTTATCTGTTCTGAAAAAAAAAACCTCTTGATGTAGTCATTATTTCTGAATGAAGAAGAGTGACACACTATTATGTTCTTTTTCACAAGCATTGAAATGTCTTGGTTGTCTGTCTCCTGAGGAATCTGTATAATGACCAAGTAGCAATAGTAAGAACTGACCACGGGACAGCAGACTGGTTCAAGATTGGGAAAGGCGTACGGCAGGGTTATACACTCTCCCCCAACCTATTCAAATTGTATGCAGAACACATCATGCAATGTGCGGGGCTTGACGAATGCAAGGCTGGGGTGAAAATTGCTGGAAGAAACATTAACAATCTTAGATATGCAGATGATACCACTTTGATGGCCAAAAGTGAGGAGGAACTGAGGAGCCTTCTAATCAAGGTGAAAGAAGAAAGTACAAAAACTGGGTTGCAGCTAAACATCAAGAAAACCAAGATTATGACAACAATACTGGTTGATAACTGGGAAATAGAGGAAGAAAATGTGACAGACTTTGTATTTCTAGGCGCAAAGATTACTGCAGATGCAGACTGTGGCCAGGAAATCAGAAGACGCTTACTTCTTGGGAGGAGAGCAATGTCCAATCTCGATAAAATAGTAAAGAGTAGAGACATCAGACTGGCAACAAAGATCCGCCTAGTCAAAGCCATGGTATTCCCTGTAGTAACCTACGGATGTGAGAGCTGGACCTTAGGGAAGGCTGAGCGAAGGAAGATCGATGCTTTTGAGCTGTGGTGCTGGAGGAAAGTGCTGAGAGTGCCTTGGACTGCGAGAAGATCCAACCAGTCCATCCTCCAGGAAATAAAGCCTGACTGCTCATTGGAGGGAAGGATATTAGAGACAAAGATGAAATCCTTTGGCCACATCATGGGAAGACAAAGCTTAGAGAAGACAATGATGTTGGAGAAAATGGAAGGAAAAAGGAAGAGGGGCCGACCAAGGGCAAGATGGATGGATGGCATCCTTGAAGTGACTGGATTGACCTTGAAGGAGCTGGGGGTGGTGATGGTCGACAGGGAGCTCTGGTGAGGGCTGGCCCTTGAGGTCATGAAGAGTTGGAAGCGACTAAATGAATAAACAACAGCCACTGTATGGCATCATTTTATTTCAAGGGCCTTCAGCTCTGTCCACAGTTGCTTCAGCCAGTGGGATATCTTAATTGCTATTTCTCATATTCTTTCTGAAAAAGAAAATATTATCTGGACACAAGATGTTTATAAATGGGACAATTTGGAGATCACTCATTCATAGGCTCACCATTAGTCTTAGGGCCTTTCCACACGAACACATAACCCAGAATATTAAGGCAGATAATCCACAATATCTGCTTTGAACTGGATTATCTGAGTCCACACTGCCATATAACCCAGTTCAATGTTGATTTTATACAACTGTGTGGAAGGGACCAAAGTTGACTTGAAGTTGAAAGCAGTTAACAGCAAATCCACATCTATGCTAGTGTTTCCTTTCACATTCTGTCTCAATTTCTGCACCTCCTTTCTCTCAAAAACAACACATTGTAGCTCCCTTCCCGCCTACACATTCTGCATTGTGTGACTGTGCTCAGTGTCTTCCTCTTCCACCCATCCCACTCACCTGTTGTTTGTTGATCCACTTATTGTACTTATGGCTTCATCTGTCTGTCATAGGCTGAAAAACTCTAAAAGGAATGGCAGGTAAAGCAGCGGGAAAGGAGCTGGAGGGAGGTGCAAGAAGAGGAAGTCCAGAGAATACAGCACACAGCACACATGCTTAGGCAGAAGGGAACGGAGATTCTGGTTTGCTACGTTCAGCAAAGGACAAGAGGGATCCTCTCACCTCTGCAGGAGTCTACCGTATACCATGCACCTGTGGACAAGTCTACACAGAGACCACCAAATGCAGCATTGCCCAAACACAAATCAAGGAACATGAAAGGCACTGCAGGCTATTTCAACCAGAGAAGTCAGCCATAGCAGAGCACCTGATGAACCAACCTGGACACAGCATTTTATTGGAAAACACAGAAATGCTGGACCACTCTAACAACCACCATGCCAGGCTACACAGAGAAGCCATTGAAATAGATGAGCATGTGGACAATTTCAACAGAAAGGAGGAAACCATGAAAATGAACAGAATCTGGCTACCAGTATTAAAAAAACCTCTAAAATCAGGACAGTAAATAAAGAGTAACACTCAAAAAGCAGGGGAATTCCAGACAGGAAACAATTAGGGCCAGCTAGCACCTCCCAACAAAGGATTCTCCCAGGCAAGAAACAGCCAGGCTTTGAAGCTGCAAGGCAATTAAATGCTAAGCAAAGTGTCCAATTGCAATATTCACATTTGCCTCATTCCACAGATATATAAACCTCCCTTGCCTTGTTTCTAATATACCTCACAACCTCTGAGGATGCCTGCCATAGAGGTGGACAAAAGGTCAGGATGTAATGCTTCTGAAACATGGACATACAGTCTGGGAAACTCACAGTAACCCATGGAGTAATTTTTTTTACAGGAAACAATGGAGGTCATGAATGGCCCTGGAGCCCTGTGCCATCGTGCCTGGGGCTACAACTCTTAGTGAAAGAGGCATGGACGTGACATCTTTCCCCCAGGGGATTGCTTCTTGCCCTCCTTTAGGAAAACTGGACCTCCCAAGGATCAAAAACACTGTAGATAACTCAAAATAGGTTTAATTTTTCACAAAGAGTTATCCCTTTAAGGCAATAAGCTGGAAGTTTCAAAGGGGTAAAGGAAAATATACATTATAGTCTCTGGTTGTCTTGGGTCCAAGGAGTTTTGCAGCTGAGAAGGTCCCTCTTTCTCAATGGCTGTGAATATTGGAATAATCACAACCCCAATTCCAATGGCCTATTTTTGAAGGCACAAAGCCTTCCTCTGGTGCCAAAGAACTGGTTTGAAGATGCTTGAGACTTCTCAACATCGTCCAGGTTGGTCTGAACATGAAGCATAAGTCTCAAGGGTAAGAACTTCAGAATTGGTGCTAAGAGGTAACTTAATCAAGGGCTTCAGAGCCAAATCTCTCTCTCACGTCCATCTGATAGAAAGTTTGATGGTGGAATGGAAAAGGAAACACTGTCCTGCTCTCTAGGAAGAGGTGGGGTCAAACAATTGAGCAGGAGGAGCAATTCAACTGGTGCAAACAACATTGATTGACAGCTATAACAACCAATCAATTCAACTATACATTTTCAGGGTAAAAAGGCAAAATCAGGTATGATACAACAGTTCAAATCCTGCAACTTACAGTTTTACATATAGGTGGCACCAAATGCGCCGTCACAGGCCCACATATGGCTCATAGCCTAAACTTTGTTTATTCACATTTTATAATGTTTTAACTTTTAAAATCTGATTGAATCTGTTGAATTTTGATATCGTTTTGGCCTCTTTTGTAATTAGTACTCTTTCAGATGTTAAATTGATTTATAAACGTTAATTGACCTAAGACATGTGTCACCCAGGACAGGATATAAAATATTTTTAAAAACATGCAAAATTAGCATGTATAATCAGTCTAATTAACATTGTCACATGGATTCCATTCTCTGCACAGTAGATGTAGGTTTATATTTTGTCTGACTCCATTAAAATGTCAGTCCTAAGAAGGTTTTGTTTGTCCTATTTGCAGAGCTAATTAACAGCAGATTTATAACATCCATGCCTCTTGCTTGTCTTCGTGATCATTATAGATAATTATAGCAATTTCCAGCTCATCATAACTGCTCTAATTATTCCCTTCATGACCTTTTCTCTGTACCACTTGTGATTTTTGTTGCTTGGAGAGAACTCTTCTTTTTTTGTGATTGACTAACTGATTGATCATTCGGGTGAAAATTGAAAAGAAAGGAACTTGAACAAAACTTCCCCAAAAGAGCAGGCTGGGATGGCTGACCCCAATGATCTGATAACATTGGAGCAGGAGTTTGGGGCTCCAAATGTTATCCCAAGTAGCAGCAATTCAGAGTGGAAGCATATTGGCAGCCCATGAAATTCTTTAAAGATCGGTATTATATGCTGTGTACGTGCTATTTCAGTTGGCCATCCAGATGTTATTTTGTACCAGCTGCAGTTTCTGAGTCTTCTTCACTTGGAAGTTTCCTAAAACTGGGGGAAAGGTCGTCATGGACTCCATTTCTGGGCACCCTCAGAGTCATGGGTTTCTGGGTCCATTTTTTGGCAAAATGAGCATGGGATTTTGGTATTCATGTGGACTATGGAAACAAACCACATGTTGACACTAGGCATGATTAGGTACAGTCGTAACCTTTGTAATTTGGAATAAAGTTGGAAAAATTACCTTTTTGAAGCGATTTCAAAGTTTTTAAGAAAACCAGAAGTTCCTTTACCCTTCCAAAGCTTTTTCTGCCATTTTTGTTACGACTCATGAAGTGAGTCGGAAATAATTAAGCTTTTCCCAGCTTCTGGTCCCTGGCCTCAGCTCGAGCCAGAGAAACCAGTTTTAAACCAGAGAAAGAAGGAATTTCCTCTGCTTGCTTTTCCCCGCTTCTTGTCCCTGGCCTCGGCTCAAGCCAGAGAAGCAAGTTTAAACCAGAAAAGGAAGGAATTTCCTGGCCTTGGCTCAAGCAAGAGAAGCCAGTTTTAAAGCCAGAGAAGCCAGTTGTAAACCAGAGAAGGAAGGAATTTCCTGGCCTTGGCTCAAGCCAGAGAAGCCAGTTGTAAACCAGAGAAGGAAGGAATTTCCTCTGCTTGCTTTTCCCCACTTCTAGTCCCTGGCCTCAGCTCAAGCCAAAGAAGCCAGTTTTAAACCAGAAAAGGAAGGAATTTCCTGGCCTTGGCTCGAGCCAGAGAAGCCAGTTTTAAAGCCAGAGAAGCCAGTTTTAAACCAGAGAAGGAAGGAATTTCCTCCACTTGCTTTCCCCCGCTTCTGGAGTAAAACAACTACTCTTAAAGTAAAGACCACCCAATGAAACAGGAAATAACACTTTCAAACCATTAACAAAAGGATTCGAAAGTCTCTGAAGTTTTGATAAGTTTTGAACATTTTTTTCTGTGAAAATCGGAATTGACTTTAGAATCGAACCACCCGAGTCCTCTACATCCGAAACGGGTTTCGAACCATTTCTTTTGCATCAACCAAGCCTAGTTGACACCACTGCAATTTCTCCAGTCAATGCAGAAGACAATACAAATTACAGTATAATAGTTTTCTTGTTTTATTATTATCAGTTTCTTCCCCATATATATCTCCTTTTGTACTCACTAAAAACAAAGCTGTCAAAGCAAGGCATTTCTGCCATTAAGCGATAATTGCCAAAAAATAAAAATGAAAAACACAATGTTATTCCTGTTTCTGTTTTCTGCATCCCATGACTACAGGATCCCTTTCAAGAGATGCTTGGACATCTTGCGGCTGAAAGCTTTTTATTTTTACTTAACTGTTTTTGTTTTTGTTTTGCTGTTCCTTGACTGCTGTGCTCATGTCTCCTTTCTTTCTTCCAAAGTAAAGCTCATTAAAAACGGCCTAGCTGGTTTTAGTTTTTCATACTTCTAAAATTGTGGTTTGGCCATTGGGAGAGTGGAAAGTTTTTATGTAGCCAAAGGAATTATATTGGAATTAATCAAGTTAGGGGAAAAAATAGCTGGTGTCAGTTAAATTAGTTTTTGTTTGTTCATTTTGGACTCCTTCTAAGACAAGCTTCTTTCAATAATTGTAAATTGGCTCATGTAATTGGAAAATATGAAATATATATAGAAAGAGTTAAGATATGAGCTTTTGAAAGATAGTTTCTTATGTTATTGTGATATTGTTTATGTACCTATTGTATTTTGTGTGCTCACACTTTTGGGTACTTTTGTGAGCCACACCGAATCCCTTCAGTTAGATGGTGATGGGGTACAAATAAAGTATTATTATTGAATGAATGGATGGTTTATGGTACCAGCCATAGGCCATGACATGACATAATATACAACCTTTAAAAGTACAATAAGCACCTTCCAATATATATATTGAAACTTATTGCATATACTGGCTCTTTAACATTATAGTAGCAGTGACATGATAACAATCACAAATGTCTGATTTGTACCATCCCAAACCATTTCCATTTCTAGTCTCTGCTGAGGACTTTACTAATTTAGCTCAGATTTTTTGGGCTGCAGCTGCAAATGTGGCTACCTTTAATGTTATATTTTTGCAATAGTCTGCTAACAAGTCACAGACAACTGCTGACTGTTACCATGCTGCCCTTTCTTCCAAAAGGACTCCCAGAAGATTGTTTCAAAGGCCATTATACAAAGGGCAATGTAACACATAGTGTATTAAATCCTCTCTTTCCCCGGAAACAAGACCACTGTGCTGGCTGTTGTATTGGATCACACAACAGACACTTCCCAAGTGTCTAGGACTGTGTGATGTATCGGCGAATAATGCATACAAAAGGGTGGCCTTTTGTAGCTGGCAGATGTTAATTTTGTCAGTACCAATTGTGTTTAAGTGCAGGCACTGCATCCAGTGTGCCAATCACCACTGGTACCACCTTTACTGGTTTGTGCCACAGTCTTTGCAGTTCGATCTTTAAATCCTCACATCGTGTCAGCCTTTCTAGTTGTTTCTCTTCAATCCTGCTGTCGCCTGGGATTGCAACATCAACAATCCATACTTGGTTTTTTAACATGATTGTGAGGTCAGGAGTTTGTTGTTCATTCATTCAGTCGTCTCCTACTCTTTGTGACTTCATGGACCAGCCCACGCCAGAGCTCCCTGTCAGCCGTCACCACCCCCAGCTCCTTCAAGGTCAGTCCAGTCACCTCAAGGATGCCATCCATCCATCTTCGGCCCCTCTTCCTTTTACCTTCCACTTTCCCCAGCATAATTGTCTTCTCTAGGCTTTGCTGTCTCCTCATGATGTGGCCAAAGTACTTAAACTTTGTCTCTAGTATCCTTCCCTCCAGTGAGCAGTCGGGCTTTATTTCCTGGAGTATGGACTGGTTGGATCTTCTCGCAGTCCAAGGCACTCTCAGAACTTTCCTCCAACACCACAGCTCAAAAGCATTGATCTTCCTTCGCTCAGCCTTCCCTAAGATCTAGCTCTCACATCCGTAGGTTACTTGTCAGTCTGAACTGGGAAGTCCCAGAGTAGTTTGATGTGCTCATTTTTTGTAACTTTTTCAGGCTTGTGATCCCACCAGTTTTTTGTTGCAGGCAGATAGTATTTGTGGAACAAGTTATTACTATATTTATTTCTAACCCACTTTATCTCCCCAAAGGGGACTCAGTATCAAAACCCCTGTATCATACTAGCTCATTTAATGTTTGCAGGTTGTTTCCCAGGAGATCAGATATGAATTACATTATGTATACATTTGCATCCCTCTTCCCCCCAAAAATTGTAATATGCCAACTGTGTTCTTTTGTCTAATGGACACCAAAATCCAAGGAAGAGGGCACATCAATCCATGTATTGCTTGCAAATGTACAATCAGACTCTATTGAACCTACCTTGTATGGAAGGAAGGCTTTTGGCCATTTTTCTTCATGTATGAGATGCTTGTATCCTTCAACTGTTGCCATGGGTTGCCTTAAAACTTCAGTATAAAACTCATTACAAAAGAACTACCACTTGCTGTTTACTCAGTGGTGATTAAAGCTTTTCATTCACCTTATGAGCGACAGTGATTAAAACACCATGAGACCATTTCTGAGAAACATTGCACTTCCAACTCTATTTGCTTAGCTTTAGAAAAGGTCATCTTTTGAATTACCCAGATTCTTTTCATTTCCTGGGTTCCAAAGAGATGCTGTCTAAATCCCATTGTCATCACAAACCAGCTTTCAGCCTTTGCTGGCATCTTCTCTAATTTCTCTCTCTCCCTCTTGGCTTTTTCCTTTGGGGCTGGTATCATCAGATGGCAACTCTGGCCAACTGTTGATGCCCAAACAGAGAACTTACCATTGATTGCACGACCATGTTGTAGTGGATTGTAAAAATGACAAATATAGCCTTACTGAGTGTTGATCAGTAGTTCTTAACCTGTGGGTCCCCAGGTGTTTTGGCTTACAACTCCCAGCCAGTTTACCAGCTGGGCATTGAAGGGCAAAACATTTGGGGAGCCACAGGTTGAGAACCACTGGTGTAAATGGAGCTCCCTGATGCATTGAGAGTATCATATAAAGTCCCTATTGCCAGGCCCGTAGCCAGGATTTTGTTTCCGGGGTGGGGGGCTAAAAAATTTCAGGGGGGGGTTGGGGGGGCTGAGTTTCGGGGGGGCTGAGTCTGAATGAAAGAGGGTCTAGCCTAACAAACCTTTTGTATCATTACCCCAATAGCCCCATGCATATGGGATATATTGAGTATGGTGATCAGATCATGATATGAATAAACATAACAGTTTAAATAATGCACCAGTAAGGCCTTTTCGCGAACCACCATGAGAATTTCGGGGGGGGGGGGGGTGAAGCCCCTCAAGCTCCCCCCCCCCTGGATACATGCCTGCTTATTGCTATTGCCATTTGTCATCAAGTTTGACTTATTACTTATTTACTTACTTAGGCGATCCCTCGCTTTCCGAGGATGATTGCCTTCCAGTGTTCTTGTGGGTCCGTATGTGGCTGTAGAGCCCTATTCTTGCTCTGCATCTTCTTCCGCAGTGAGGGCATTGGTTTCCAGGTGGAAGGCAGTCTCGGTCGGGGTTGGCTCCCTGTCGGCCATCACCACCCCCAGCTCCTTCAGAGTCCAACCATTCACTTCAAGGCCGTATATGTACTCTGCCGTATATATACTCTGTAATCCACTCTGAGTCCCCTCGGGAAGATAGAGCAGAATATAAATAAAGTATTTATATTTATATTATTAGAATCATAATCGTAATAAACATTAAACAAAATAAATCCATATATTAAAACATATTTCTACAGACACATATTTTAAAATACACAGAACAAAGATTAAAATATAGTGAACGCAACATGTGTGTTTAAAATTAATTATGACTGGGTTTAAAGTAATAATTTATTGTTCAGATCAGATTTATTAGGATCACCAAGATCAGTTAATTTAGTAGCACAAGACTGAATACTCTCAGAATATATAGTTTCTCATTAATGATGTTTTAAAATGTAATCCTTTGGATGTTTAGTCTGAAGCAACACCCACTATGTTCAATGAAACGTACTCTTAGAAAAATATCGCTGAAGATTGCCAGTTTCATGTTAAATTTCATAACATTCTCAAGTTAATACATCAGCTGTACCAAATTAATTACTATTAATAATAGCCTCCTGCTGATATTAATATCTTGAATAATTAATCTTTCAAGGATGTAAGCAACTTTCAAACTTCTGAAGTGCTAATAACATTAAAATCTCAACTTTTTGGGTTTGATTACATGTTTTCCTATGTGCAAATAATGAACTTTTAAAGATACCAGCGGGATCCACCATTTATGGGTGTTTCAGTCCTTTTGATCTTGCAAAAAAAAAAAATGGTGGAAGTTTTATCTTTCCCAATTAGAAAACACATGCTAGTTATTTAAAGGTTTTCCTCTTCTCTTTGATCAATCCTCCTTAATTTTGCTAGCCAAGGTTGCCATCTGGTGGCTCGTGTATTATTGCTGTGAAACAAATTTTAAAAGTATTGTCGAAGGCTTTCATGGCCAGAATCACTGGGTTGTTGTAGGTTTTTTTCGGGCTATATGGCCATGGTCTAGAGGCATTCTCTCCTGACGTTTCGCCTGCATCTATGGCAAGCATCCTCAGAGGTAGTGAGGTCTGTTGGAACTAGGAAAAAGGGTTTATATATCTGTGGAATGACCAGGGTGGGACAAAGGACTCTTGTCTGCTGGAGCTAGGTGTGAATGTTTCAACTGACCACCTTGATTAGCATATAATGGCCTGACAGTGCCTGGAGCAAACTTTTGTTGAGAGGTGATTAGATCCCGCCTGCAACTCAGGCATGGTTGGCGGGGACGAGGGACAGGGCCTTCTCGGTAGTGGCCCCTCGGCTGTGGAACGCCCTACCCATAGACATCAGATCAGCCCCCTCATTGATGGCATTTCGGAAGAGACTTAAAACCTGGTTATTCGAACAGGCATTTGAATAGGCAGTGCAATGAATCACAATGAATTATAGGAATCGGAACAACAGACAACGAACTTGGATTATGATTTTAGTTATGAGACGCTATCGAATTGTTATTGATGCCATTGATGGTCACTGATGGTAATTGCTTAGTGTGTTAATGTGTCAATTGTTTTTAAATGGCTGTATGTGTTGCATTGAATTTTTGCCACTTTTTATTGTTAACCGCTCTGAGTCGCCTAACTGGCTGAGAAGAGTATACAAGTAAAGTAAATTAATTAATTAAATAAATAAATTTTAAAAGTTTTACTGGACTTTGAAGACATATGCCAGAGGACCAAATAGCACCTTAGATGCCTTTTTAGCAAAAGATATTCTCAACTTCTTCCATATTTCTTAGAAAGTCTGGTCTATGTCCATTCTAGAATTAATGCAAGTTGACACTACTTTAGTTGCCATGGCTCAATGCTATGGTATTGTGGCAGGTCTGTAGCTTTCTCTGCCAAAGAGCATTGATGTCTCAACAAACTACATATCTCATGATTCCATAACATTGATCCATGGTAGTTAAAGTGGGTTTAAACTGCATTAATTCTATACTGTAGATGCACCATCTGTGAATGAATACTTAACATTTGGTGCAATTGATTCTTTCCCCCTTTATTTTATGGAGCCACTGTGGTGCAACAGGTTAAACTGTTGAATTTGTTTATTTATTTACCATATTTATATCTTGCCCTTCTCAACTCCAAAGGGGAATCGAGGTGGCTTTACATATTTTAATTATATATTGTGTCAAGGTGGCCTTGACACAACATATAATTAAAATAAACATTTAAATTGAAATTAAAATTAATACACATTAAAACATTTTTAAAAATCACAATCTCTGTATTGTCGAAGGCTTTCATGGCCAGAATCACTGGGTTGTTGTAGGTTTTTCGGGCTGTATGGCCATGTTCTAGAAGCATTCTCTCCTGACATTTTGCCTGCATCTGTGACAAGCATTCTCAGAGCCACACCAACCATAATCATAATCTGGAGCCATTCCAGTAATCATTGCACATAGTTTGTATCCACCAGTTCATCTATTGCACTGCAGTTATTCTCCGAAAGCTTGATGTCAAAGCCACATTTTCACTTTCCTTCTGAAGGTCAGGAGGGAGGAGGCTGATCTAATGTCACTGGGGAGGGAGTTCCACAGCCGAGGGGCCACCACTCAGAAGGCTCTGTCTCTTGTCCTCACCAGTTGTGCCTGTGAAGAAGGCAGGACCGAGAGCAGGGCCTCCCCAGAAGATCTTAATCTCCAAGGTGGTTCATAAGGGGAGATACATTTGGATAGGTAAGCTTTGAGATAAGAATGTTTTGAGTTAAGAGCTCAGTCACAGAATGATTTAAACTCTTAAGACAAGGTATCACTGTATACACTGTTTGGAATAGAAGCTGTTAGGTTCAAAATAACCTTCACTTGGGGTGATTCCAAGCTAGAAGCACAGTTTATAACCAGCAGAAACTTACGCGTGTGAATTACGATTAGCTTTAATTCAACAGGATGGCACCAGATTGCAGAGCCACAACTTTAGGTTCAAAAATATATTTATTGAAGTAAAAAGAAATCCATTCTTGATAGAAAAGGATCTTGTAGCTAACTTGCTTACTAAGCTATATTCCAAGGAAGGTAAAAGGATAAAATATGCAGCTACATTTTGTCAGGGGAATGACAAAATGCGTCCTCACTGGAAGGAAGACAAAGGCAGAAGAGAAAGGGCCAAAATGGAGAATGACTGCATGGCCAACAAGCCAGGGCAATTAAAAATACCTTTAAAGAGGAAGTTACCCCATCCCTCACAGAGATTACATTGCTTCATCTTCAAAGGGGGAGGAGATAGTGGCAAGAGAAGAAGGAGAGTGGCATGGCTCAATGCTATGGAATCATGGGAGTTGTAGTTTTACCAAACTGCAAAACCCCAGATTCCATAGCACTAGGTAGTTATAAGTTTTTGGGCTGCATGACCATGTTCCAAAAGCATTCCCTGCTGGCATTTCATCTGCATCTATGGTAGGCCTGTTGGAAACTAGGAAAATTGGGTTTATATATCTGTGGAATGTCCATGGTGGGAGAAAAAACTCTTGTCTGTTGAAGGTAGGTGTGAATGTTTCAATTGGCCACCTTGATTAGCATTTGATGGCCTGGAAGTGCCTGGGGCAATCTTTTGTTGAGAGATGATTAGATGTCCCTGATTGTTTACCCTCTGTTGTTTTGCTGTTGTAATTTTAGAGTTTTTTTTAATGTTGGTAGCCAGATTTTGTTCATTTTCATGGTTTCTTCCTTTCTGTTGAAATTGTCCATATGCTTGTGTATTTCAATGGCTTCTCTGTGTAGCCTGACATGGTGGTTGTGAGAGTGGTCCAGCATTTCTGTGTTCTCAAATAATATGCTGTGTCCAGGTTGGTTTAATGTCTTAACAGTTTCAAGGTGTGGCTTCTTACTGCCTGGGAGAATCCTTTTTGAGAGGTGATTAGCTATCCCTGATTGTTTTTTGCCTGGAGTTCCACTGTTTTTGAGTGTTGTTATGATTTTAGATTTTTTTAATACTGGTAGCCAGATTTTGCTCATTTTCATGGTTTATAACAACAACAACAACAACAACAACAACAACAAAAACAACTTTATTTTTATACCCCACCTCCATCTTCTCTAAGGGACTTGGGCTGGCTTACAATGGGACAAGCCCAGAGAGCACAAAGTTAAAAACATGACACAATAAGATAGTATCAAAACAAAACCAAATAAAAACATATCACAATAAAGCATAACATCATAAAAACAGTACCATACAGAACGATAAAAGTGCTGAGTTCACAGGGCTCTGGGTTTGTGCAAATTCCCAGACAGAGCTAAGGGAAAGTGCAAAAAGGTTTCTTCCTTTCCGTTGAAATGGTCCACATGCTTGTGGATTTCAGTGGCTCCTCTGTGTAGTCTGACATGGTAGTGGTTTGAGTGGTCCACATTTCTGTGTTCTCCAATAATATGCTGAACAATGGTGTCGCTATCTCAGCCACCCATGAAGACAATTTTGAATTTCAGATTTTGGAATCCCGGATAAGAGATGCTCAACCTGAGCTTAAATAGATCAGTCTTAAGAGTGTCTCGGGATAGCTTTTCATCACTTTTACTGAAACAAACAGGCTTGGCTGCTTGGAAATTGCTTCTCTTGTGCAGAACAAAGTGCATGCTGAAGGCAGTAAAGAATCAGCTTTGAGCCCACCATGAAAACATGAAGAAAGACGTAGCATGCGTAAATGACCCTCTTCATCCAGAAGGGAATATTTCTTTCCTTGGGCTCAGAAAATAAGAGAAAAGAAAGCCCTTATAACAGAAAAAAGATGCTCTTGTATGAACTCCTGCTTTACTAGGGCAAGCTGCAAAAACCACTTACATCTTTTCAGAAAAGGGTTTGAGATTTTCCAAAGATTCCAATTAACCTCCCGTTAGCAGGAGAAAGTTGAAGGGCCCTGGAAAACCAGCGGATCAGAAAGGCCGCAGGTGGATTAGGGTCGTCAGCAATGCAGGAGATGTCCATATGAAAGCAAAGGGCTCCCGACAAAACCAAAAGAGATGCAACAAAGCCGTCTCTGGCACTGGGGCCCTTTTGTTCCCGTTTAATTAGCTGAGCAAGACAACCAAATCAAAATAATCCTTCAAGGTTTGTTGCAGGGGAAAACACCCCTAAGGTTTATCCCACAGAAAAGGACTTGGGGTCTCTTGCTTTCTTCAAAGCCTTTCTCTGTATCCACAAAATTCCCATATTCTGGGAACCTACAACAGGCACGATCCTGGTTATTTTACTTTACTTCATTTAAATGTATCGTTGAAGGCTTCATGGCCGGAATCACTGGTTTGCTGTGAGTTTTCCAGGCTGTATGACCATGTTCCAGAAGCATTCTCTCCTGATGTTTTGCCTACATCTATGGCAGGCAACCTCAGAGGTCAGACCACGGATATAGAAACCCCACTTGCCTAGTTTCCAACAGACCTCACAATTTCTGAGGATGCCTGCCATAGATGTAGGCAAAAAGTCAGGAGAGAATGCTTCTGGAACATGGCCATACAGCCCAGAAAACTTACAACAACCTAGTGCTATGGAATCTGGGGTTTTGCAGTTTGGTAAAACTACAACTCCCATGATTCCATAGCATTGAACCATGCCAGTTAGTGGTGTCAAACAGCATTAACTCTACATCAGCTTGTAGGAACACACAAGCACCTGGATAGCCATTGTGGCAACAAGGTAGAGTTTGGTTGGTTACAAAAGAGCTTTTTTAATGCTCACCTCTCTGCTGCCAAGCCTCAGAAACATGTTTACTTGATAATTACAGAAAAACAAAAATTGCTCCGGGAGAAAGAAAGCATTGTGGAGTTAAACAGCTCTGAAGTGACTGCCTTGTGTCCTTATCGACACAATACTGCCGACTCTTGCGAATGCACCGGAAGACATTAGGAAGGAGTGGTCAGTTTTCCAGCCCGGGAGGCTGATCTGGGGTCAAAAGCAAAACACATACACCCTAATAACCTTGAGTTTACTTGCTGGGAAGTAGGAAGAGGAAAAGGTGTGTTTAAAAATGTTTCTAGGCCTAAGGGCAAGAGGAGATTGAATTTTCTCCTTGGGGAGCTCGTTATGGGCAAACCACTGTGAAGGGAGTTAGCCATCCGCTCAGAGAGGTCACTGGAACACAGGCATGTAGCCAGGGGGGGGGCTCGGGGGGCTTCAGCCCCCCCCGAAATTCTCATGGTGGTTCGCGAAAAGGCCTTACTGGTGCATTATTTAAACTGTTATGTTTATTAATATCATGATTTGATCACCATTCTCAATATATCCCATATGTATGGGGGTATTGGGGTAATGATACAAAAGGTTTGCTAGGCTAGACCCTCTTTCACTCAGACTCAGCCCCCCCCCCCGAAACTCAGCCCCCCCCGAAATCCCCCCTGAAAATTTTTTAGCCCCCCCCGAAACGAAATCCTGGCTACGGGCCTGCTGGAACACCCCTTGTTAACAGCTTATAACAATAAAGGAGCCATACTCTCTTGCTGAGCAAAAATACATGTGACTGTCTCTTTTCAATGCAGTGAATTTTTATTTATTATTACATCGACTGGAACCATCCCAAGATATCTTTCTGCCTGATGTGAACACAAGACGACAGAAAAGGCAATGGCTGGAGTCCTGGTGCAGAAATTGGATGGTTCTGTGCCATCTGTATTGCATAAATGGCTGCTGTTATGTCACTATGTATGTGCTGTTGCACGCTGGGCCTGTGCATAAGACTGTAGACAGGACATAAATTCTGTGTGCCCAATGGGACGCCGGGGCTGCCTCAGATTAAAGGCCCTTGGACCTCCCCAAAATAAAGTCTTTAGATTGCTTAAAGGTTCAACAATGTTCTTTATTAATGAAAACAAACAGGTACTTTCAAGCTTTCTTAACAGTCTATTGGCTCTCTCAATCTTGTCCACAGGGGACAGGCACTATCTTCTTAATTGTAATTAACTAATGGGGAAATCCTTAACTTCTAATCTGGGCAGTCTGTGCTTGCCTCTGTTGGCGTGGAGCCCCTGCACCCGGTACCAACTGCGTCTGGCTTCCGCGAACGACCCTTGCCAAGCAGAGCTTTGTAGACTTCCAGGGAAAAAGGAGTTCAGGTTTCAGTGGTGGCTGGCTGAAGTCCTTCAGCAAAGGAGCTGTAAGGCTGTATGATCCTCAGCCAAGCTGCGGGCTGTATAACCCTGGCCAAGCTGTAGGCTGTATATCTCCCCGGCCAAGCTGTAGAAGACGAAGCTTTCTACAGGAGCACTTGGTATTATGTCCTGCATGGAAAGCTTCTCTGTGTGGACTGAACTCAAAAAGGCTCATATTCCCTCCAAAAACCCAAAAAGGAGGCAGGACCAGGGAACCTAACTATAATTGACAGGTGGCTTTCCCTATGATTGCAGCCAAAAGAAGTGACCTAACTGCAGAGTCCCTGAAACCTAGGACTACAACAAACATTCAATGCAAAGCAAACAAAATAGGAGCTCCTGGTACAGCTGTACCAGCACAACATAGGCAAAATTACCAATGCAGATTGAGAATGATGCACAAGAAGACCAATGCACTTTGGGACCAATTAGCTTTTTGTTGTCATTTATTGGCTTCATTGTGTATCAGTCCTGCTATGTATTGGGACATTGACTAGAGAGTGTCAATGTGCATTGGGACACTCTTACCGATATCCTGTTAAACATCTTTACAATTCCAGGGAAAGCCACGGAGAAGACCCTCTCTCATCTCCATCAACTGTGTAGTAAGAAATTCAATGTACAGATTTGATAAATGTGGATTTAATATGATGTATGGGAATGAATGGAAGGATGGAAGGCTGTATGGATGGAGCTAATAGTTTTGGCGACACCAGTATAATATTAAGACTTGCAGTGGACTATAATTAAAAGTTGCTAATAGTAAACTCTGATAAGAATTGGGACAGTGATAACATAAATGTTTACAATGTTAAGAAGGAAGTCAACATAAGGTCAACACCAATCAAGAAGATCAACATCTGGTCAGGAAACTGAGATGGAGCCAGGATGGAAGAAGTCTATCATTAATTTACAACTTTGGGACTACACCAACAGAATATTCCAATAAAAGTCTAATAATGCTCAAAGTGTGACAGACAGAGACGCTGTTCATCCGCTATGCTCTGCTCCATGGGAAGGAGAGAGATAGTGTACCTATGGAGAGTGTCAGATATGGGAAAGCATGATTCTGGTCACTTTGGGGCTTCTTTCTCAAGAGAAGAAGAAGTGCACTTTTGGATTTTGTGCAGGGAGTCAGGTTCTGCTGTATGGAAAACACAGATCTGGTCCTTGGCATTGTGCTTAGGGCAGTAGCGGCCCTAGGTAGTTTTCAATGGTAAGCAAACAGTATTTTGGTGCCCAACCAATCATTGATATATATTTTCTGTTCGTCGTGGGAGTTGTGTGTGCCATATTTGGTTCAATTCCATCATTGGTGGAGTTCAGAATGCTCTTTGATTGTAGGTGAACTATACATCCCAGTAACTACAACTCGCATATGTCAAGGTCTATTTTCCCCCAAGAGTGCCTCAAGAGCGCCCCAGGGCAAAATCAACTATACTGCAAATGCTTACTTTGCGTAATGGGTTGAGCCGCCCTGGCTTAGGGAAAGGATGCATTTTGGCGTTTTGAAGTTATGAAGTTATGGAAGTTTTGGAACTACGTTGGCAAGCTGCAGGAGAGCAGAGTCTGGCCTAACAGGTGCTTCTCCAAGGAGGGAGAAAAATGATATGGTAATATTTGATTGCTTGAGGATGAATGTGTGTACATGTGGTGTGAATGCTGAGTAAAAATGTAATTCCCCCCCCCCTTTTTTTTGTTAACAAAAGTAATTGTGAATCCAATGTAGTTGCATAGAATCTATATGTCTGTATGTCCAATGTCATTCTTTGTCTAAATGTTTTTCTCTAATCTGATATACCCTCTCACACTGGAAATTGCAATAAAAAGAACCTATGCTTCAAAGTTGTTGAAGTTATTCATGACAACTGTGGCTGGTACATTGGTGGGAATGACAGAAGGGCATCTCCTGTTGATCTCAGAGCCAAGGCAGGCTCAAACGGGGAGATGTAATCTGTCAGATGGCCTGAGCCTCAGCCATATAAGACTTGATAGGTCATAACCAGGAGTGATAGCAAATCTCTGACTGAAGATTCCCAGAGCAGATTGAAGCGATGCTACTCTGAGAAGTTGCTGCTCAAGAACCTTCTGGGAAGTGAATATGTCATTTCCTTGGCTCTGCCTCTTGTTGACCATTTCTTGCAGGAGGCTTTGGGTACATACAGGACGTCATAGATGGGACTCCCAGGAGCTGCCAGTCACTTTTACTTTGTCATTCTCACTTTCTCCAATCTGACATCTCTGAATATTAGCCTGAGCACACCACAAGAGGGCACTCGTTTTACGTTCAATGCACATAAAACCAAGTACTAAGAAGTTTGACATTTGGCTGCATGTCGCAAATTGGAAAAGCGTGTTTTCTCCTATTTTTGGACTACAAGACTCTAAATCAGCCACGGGCAAATTTCAACCCTGCAGGTATTTTGGACTTCAACTCCCACCATTCCTAACAGCCTCAGGCCCCTTCCTTTTCCCCCTCAGTTGCTTAAGAAGGGGGCCCGAGGCTGTTAGGAATGGTGGGAGTTGAAGTCCAACACACCTGCAGGGCTAAAGCTGGCCCATGCCTTTGTCTTCTTGGAACTGGACAATTCAGTCAATCAAGGGATCATCTGCATACCCATGTTGTGGGAGCTGAAGTCCAAAGCACATGGAGGGTTGAAGTTTGCCCTTGCCTGCTCCAAATCCTCCAACCAGTGTGGTTATACTACTTTGTGATACCGAGTAATTTTTGCAAGCTGTGCTCCATGTATATCCCCCTCCAAGAAAGGGCCATTTGGAAATGTTATGCCCTTGGGGGAATCTGGAAAATGATCCAATGGTTCATTTTAGCTAGATGGATAATTATGACTGCCCATCTTCTGAAAATCAAAGCTAATTCAGTGTGCATCTTATCACTTGAGATTCCTCAAGCAAATATATGAACTGTCTCCATAGCTAATTAATGTGTTTTACAATGAATACAGGTGCTGGGGGCTATATTTTAGAGGAAGGAACTGGCAAAGACACCTTGGAGTATGCCTTGACTAAAAAAAACTATTAAATTCATGAGGTCACTATAAATCGATAGGCCACTGGAATGAAGGCACACACAAACACACAAAGGGGCCATGGATACAAATCAGTCTCTCTAGATCATTGGATTCCAACCTTTTTTATTATTATTACTAGGAACCACTTTGACCAGGGACCACTTTGGCTAGGGACCATTCTCCAACATTATTACCAAAAGGGTTTGTTGTTGTTGTTCATTCGTTCAGTCGTCTCCGACTCTTCGTGACCTCATGGACCAGCCCACACCAGAGCTCCCTGTCGGCCGTCACCACCCCCAGCTCCTTCAAGGTCAGTCCAGTCACTTCAAGGATGCCATCCATCCATCTTGCCCTTGGTCGGCCCCTCTTCCTTTTACCTTCCACTTTCCCCAGCATAATTGTCTTCTCTAGGCTTTGCTGTCTCCTCATGATGTGGCCAAGGTAACCAAAAAGGGTTACAAATAAGTTTTTCGTCAACTTTAGATTCAGTTTGGTTATTTGGGGTGCTGATTCAGAAAATTGCATTGGATAGGCCCCATCAGCTCTAGTTTCTTTCACAGAACATTTGCCATCTAGTATTCACCATCTGCTCGCCAACAGAAACTATATTTAATAAGCCGCGGCCCTGTAAGAGGGTTTCACAAGACCAGCCACTCTCGTTGCAACAGTGTAGTAACAGTGAGGTTGTGGGCCATATTTTAGTCCATGGACCACAGGTTGGGAACCACTGCTGTGTTTTACATGTCCCTAACTGTGATTGTGAATCCCCACTCAGTTGTGTAGCAGAAAGGGAGTGAGATCCTGCCATTTCATCAAAGTCTCTAGATTGTAATCCAAAATCATGCAACCCTCTCCTGTCCTCTACCTATTCTGGAAAATAACCAGCATCTACTGTTCCAGATATACAGACTTTTGAGCTTGACAGAGGTCTTCCTCCAGGCAAAAATTAGTGTGCAATTTGTAGCGTGCAACAATGAGTTCTTCAAAAACCTACCCCTACTTAGCAACATTAATACAAAAACAGGTTTTCAAATTAAATTTCAGGAAGGACGTTTCCCTTCCTTAGAATAAACTCCAGGAAATGGAAGTAGCAGGCAGGAAATTAGCTAAAAGCTAAAGTAAATAAAAGAAGGCATTCGACATCTCCGCTTTGGCTTTAAATGCCAAAAGGTATATATGGTCTCCTGAAGTGAAAACTCTATTAATCAAAGTTTTGATGAGGCCAGATTTCCTGTCTTCCAAAGTGCTGATTTGTAAGGAAGCCTGGATTAATCTCCTGCTGTCCCACTTTCTGAGCTGCTTTTAAAATGTCCCAGTTTTTCCTCTATTTTCCTCCCACTTTCCCCTTCAGCTTGGCTTATTTCAATGGCTACAAACTGAGTGCAAAATGCAAAAATAGTTTGTACTAAATCTTGGGAAGACAAATGCTGCTTATATAGGTCACCAGCCATAGGGATAATGACAATAACATGCACCACATTTTATGTAGAGGTTTAGGCATTTTCCCTTGAAGTGACTAGAATGACCTTGAAGGAGCTGGGGGTGGTAACGGCTGACAGGGAGCTCTGGTGTGGGCTGCTCCATGAGGTCACGAAGAGTCGGAGACGACTGAACGAATGAACAACAAAAGCATTTTCCAGCCATTTTTGGAGCAGTTTGATGAATCTAGGTCCCCTTTCAGATAATCCAGTTCAGAGCAGATATTGTGGATTATCTGCCTTGATATTCTGAGTTATATGGCTGTGTGGAAGGGCCCTAGGAGGGCTTGGAGAGAGATTTGGGTGCTGAGCTAGAATTCCAGGAAACCTGAGTCGCCTTCAGGCTGATATGGGCAGGATAGAAATGATGTAAACAAACAAACAAACAAACAAACAAATAAATAATCCCTATGTGGATGACCTCAGCCAAATAATATTTTCTCAGCCTCAGAGAAAAATAATGGAAAGCCCTTAAATAATCATTACCAAACACCATAATTTTGAGTCACGGATTGGGGCCTGGGACATAGTGGAACCAATCAGCCACTTTCTCCATCCCTGGTATAACTGGGTTATACTGGGTTATACTGTATAACAGGGTTATGCTGTATAACTACAGTATAACCCAAAGTTGTTGTCTAGATCACACAAGTTTATAGCTTCATGATGGACTCATTTCAACTCCATCCCAGCCAAACTACTTTGGATGTTGGTGGTTTGAATGTTAGACTATGACTTTGGAGTCCAGGTTTCAAATCCACACTCAGTCATTAAAATCCACCTGGTGACCTTGACTAAGTCATATTCTCTCAGCCTTAGAGGAAGAGAATAGGAAATCTCTTCTGATTAGTCCTTATCAAGAAAACCCATGGAGAGACATCTTAACTCAGAAACAACTTGAAAGCATGAAAGTATGGAAAAGTTGATGTGTGTCTTCAACTGGTTTCTGATTTATGGAAAACCTGTTATGGATTGTCCTTAGTAAGATGTGTCCACAGAGGGTTTGCCTTTGCCTCCTTCTGAGGTTGACAGAGTGTTTGTGACTTGCCCAGAGTCACTCAGTGGGTTTTCATGGCCAACCAGGGATTCAAATGCTGGTCTCAAGAGTTGTAATCCAATGCTCATGCCAAAATAAAAATGAGGCTAAGGATCAAATAGCTATTGGCAAACAGAAGACTCAGTTGTAAGTGGACACATTTAAGTGACACTGATGTGTTTCAGAAGGGCATCCTAGAATGTTTTGCAACATAAAGAATACAACATGAACATCCACATCTGTGGCTGATTTATAGAGAAAGACGTTCCAATGTTTTAAGGAGAAACAGGATGGACATCTATGTGGAACATGAAGTAGGTGCAGGTGTTTTAATAATGATGACCTTTGAGATCCTTTCCAATTCTACAATGCTAGTTGCTTTATGGCAGTGGTTCCCAACCTGTGGTCCACAAGAATGAAAATATGGTCCACTACCACTACTATTACTACATTGTTGCCTCAAAACCACGTGCCAACGAGAGCGACTAGTCTCACAAAACCCTCTTATAGTGCCAGGGCAAAGGGGAGGGGAGAGGCTGACTACCCATGAAAGATTACGACTAACACATCAGCTCTAGATTATTAAATATGGTTTTCTGTGGGCAAGCAGATGGTGACTACTGGATTTTTTTTAATGTCAGGAGCGGCTTAAGGAACTGCAAGTCACTTCTGGTGTGCAAGAATTGGTCATCTGCAAGGTCATTGCCCAAGGGACACCCAGATGCTTTGATGTTTTTAACATCCTTGTAGGAGGTTTCTCTCATGTCCCCGCATGGGGAGCTGGAGCTGACAGAGGGAGCTCATCCACACTCTCCCCAAATTCGAACCTCCAACCTGTCCATCTTCAGTCCTGCTGGCACAAGGGTTCAACCCATTGTGCCACCGGGGGCTCCAGCACTACTGGATGGCATAAGTTCTGTATCAGAAACTAGAGCTGATGTGGTCTGTCCAATGCAATTTTCTGGATCAGCACCCCAAATAACCAAACCGAATCTAAAATTGACCAAAAAAACTGATTCACAAGCCTTTTGGTACTAACGTTGGAGAGTGGTCCCTGGTCAAAGTGGTCACTGGTCAAAAAAATGTTGGGAACCACTGCTTCAGGGAATGGACCCTGCCGTTGGTTTGGCCCACAACTCCCATTTGCTTCCATTATGGTTAATGGTAAGGGATGGTGGATAATGTAGTTCCAAACATCCGGATTGCAAAAATGTCCCTGCTTGGCTTACACAGGAAACCAGTTATAAAGCCTACCATATAGATTATATTATAGGAAATGGAAATGACTGCATCCCCATCATCCCTAACCACTGACTGGGTTGGCTAGGGATGATGAGAAGTAGAGTCCAATATCATCTAAAGGACACACACTCCCTCACGCTGGAAGCTTTCCACTTTACTCTCTCTCTTTAAAAAAGAATGATGATGAAAAAGAATCCATTGCCATGGGAGACAGTGTAATAAAACAAAAATTTATTTTGATACAAAAATTAAATAGCAAAGTTTTTTTGTACAGTGATAAATTAGAAATTTACAATAGACGTAGATAACTCTTCTGTACAATCACCAACGAAGAGGAAAAGGCAGTGTCCATTTACTTTAAGGTTTTTTTTGGAGGGGAGAAGGGAACACAGGAACTGAGATCTGCAACACCAACCTTAGCACAAGTAACCAAAAAGAATGTACCTACACTTCAGAGGGTTGAAGAAACTTGAAGGGTGAAAACAAATACTTTTGCAGTTCAGTGGAAAAGGCGATACCTTAGGGGAATAAATCAAGGAAAGGTGAAAAAATTGCAAAGGAAGAAAAAGAATGGAAGGTGCTCAGGTCATTGGAACTTCACTTTGGACACAGAATCAGGCAGCTTTCCTAAGTCAACAAGTAATTGTTGACAAGGTTCTTTCTAACTTAAAGTGTGGCCTAAATATCCACCCAAGGGATCTGGTAGCGTGCTAAAATAATAATAATGGAGGAATAAGAAATGAGCTAGTCTTTAGACACTTTCTTTTGTCTTTTTTCAAAGACATACTTTCCAAGGAGATCTTCTTACATGGGATGGAGATGGTGCTCCCATTGGGGTATTGTGAGCTTTCCAGTCTGTATGGCTATGTTCCAGAAGCATACAGCCCAGAAAACTCACAGCAAGCCAGTGATTCTGGCCATGAAAGCCTTTGATAACACGGTGTTCCTATTGTTAGCTTGAAAAGGGACAGTCCACCCAAATGCTTCAAACCAGGTGCTATTGAAAGCAATTCAGTTGCATTTAAGAAGTAATTAGTGGCAAAATCAATTCAACAAGCAATTGATAACTCATTAAATTTGCTGTGGTGGGTTTTAAGTCAGAGGTATAATACATTCAGGCATATTAGGTGTTCAACCTATTTTGCACCTCGGAAAGCTCATTTAAAACTCAAGTCTGACATCAAGAGCATATCCACCACTTTACATATATGAAAGCCACCAATTACCACTGCAAGTAAGCATTACCACAATTTTAAAGAGCAAAGGAGTGGTTAGCCATAGCTCTCCATTACTGTTGCTTAGGAATGATGGGAGTTGTGATTCAACCCACACTAGTTTGGGCAGAGTAAGGAAACATAATGCAACCTCTGAGACCTCACAACTTCTGAGGATGCTTGTCACAGATGCAGGCAAAACATCAGGAGAGAATGCTGCTGGAACATGGCCATACAGCCCGGAAAACTCACAACAAACCAACATAATGCAATGCTGCTAGCTGAGCCTTCCTCAAGCCTGGTGCTTTCCAGGTGTGTTAGATTGCAGCAAATAGAGGGAAAGCTGGTTCAAGCGGTTAGTATCTTAATGCATTGACAGATATACCCATTTGGAATATGGTGCAGCATGTTTAGGGATGAGGGAGAAATTTTAAATGCAACACGAATTATTTGGTGCAACACAAATACATTGCAACTGTCTCCCAGTATCAAGAGCAAGGAAATTTGATTCCAGATGGAACATAAAAGCAATGCCATCTTAACTTTGCTAGACCATGTTGTTATTGCACAGGTGGAACAATTTCACTCTGGCATTTTCCAATATGCATTCCCTACCCTGACAAAGAGTGCATCTACACCAGGAATGGGCAAACTTGGGCCCTCCAGGTGTTTTGGGCTTGAATTCCCAATATTCCTGACAGCCGATAGTTGAAGTCCAAAACACCAGTAGGGCCCAAGTTTGCCCATGCCTGATCCACACTCTAGAATTAATGCAGTTTGACACTTCTTTAGCTGCCATGACTCAATGCTATGGATTACTGGAGATGTAGTTTGGTGAGTCACCACTGCTATTTGCCAGAGAAGACTAAAGATCTTTTAAAACAATGCATCCAATGTTTCCATGGCATTGAGTCAGTCAGAGTAGTACCAAAAAGCATTAATTATACAATGCAGATGCACCCCAGATTCAATGGGATTTATCATGAACAGGTAGATAAGCTGAATGACAGGAAGCCAAGCTGTTTTGTGCATGCTCTTACATGTCATTTGCCATAAGTATGTCTTAATCCAGGCAAGAAAAATAGATACAGAAATGCTTGCATAACTTTACCCTTCTTCCTGTTTTCCCTGAAAGCATGCCAGAAGATAAATGTGCCTGTTTGCACATCATCCATTGCTTCCCCTGGTGTTCTTCAAGTGTCAAAGTGACCCTATCGTTTCTGCAATGGAGACAGGCAGGAAATCCCTCTTCAACCTACAAACTAACACTGTGTCAATTTCATCACAGTGGCACTTGCCATTGCTAAATACAGGCAATCCCTGCTTATTGGGTAGGTTAGGCATTGTCAAAAATGGAAATGGTTGAAAAAGTGGATGGGAAAAAAACAGCATGCCAAATTAGAAAGGGGAAAAATGATATATGGTCAAAAAATTGGACCATGTGTCAAAAATATGGAAAATACAATTGAATGGATCGAGAAAAAGTAAGCTGTCAGGGTGCCTATACTTTGGTTGCAATATTGCACTCCATCAGGAAACCTGAAGAAGTGGCTAGTCATGAAAGCTCATGCTGAAATAAACCAGTTAGTCTGAAAAGTGCTACTTGTCGTCTCTTTCCTATCACACCTATTTTCCTATTTTTTAAAAAATTGTGTCAGGAGCTACTTGAGAAACTGCAATTCGCTTCTGGTGTGAGAGAATTGGCCGTCTGCAAGGACGTTGCCAAGGGAACGCTTGGATGTTTTGATGTTTTACCATCTTTGTGGGAGACTTCTCTCATGTCCCCTGTCAGCTGGAGCTGACAGAGGGAGCTTGACCCATTCTCCCAGCATTCAAAACCCTGATTTGTTGGTCAGGAGGCCTGCAGGCACAAGTGTTTAACCTATTGCGCCACTGGGGGGCTCAATTTTCCTATTTATGTTGCGGCTATCTCTTTGAAAACTGTTGCAAATATGAGAAATTCATAGCTCTAGCATTGCCATTGAGGGGGAGTAAAAGAAACTCCAGCATAATATTGGCAGCCCCCCCCCCCCCCCCCCCGCCAAAATAGCATTTTAAAAAGGCAAACGTGGCCACATTCCTTCATAGGTATAGACAGTGGCAGCCAACAAGATGATTCAAAAGAGGTACTTGAATGATCTTTGGAAGAGAAAAGGTGGCAACCCAAACTAGCATTGATATCATGTGCCCAAAGAAGGGAGGTCTCTCACACTAAATCACAAATAAGTGGTGCAAAACAAACTGGGTTTGTTTATATGAAGTACAGTCCAGGTTTTCCAGTTTTGCACTAACTTAAGCAGCAACAGGGAACAATAGCGTTATGTGGCTTGAAAAAGATTATATTTTTGGGTTGCAGTAATCAGAATGCTGCAGCCATAATGGCCATTGTAAAATAACCAACAGATATGCCTCCATTAACAAAGTTTCTGTGAAACTTTTACTGAACTATTTTGATACCTGCTCTTGCCTTCTCTTCCTTTATACAGTTGCAAATATTTTTAGCAGCATCAGTACTGGGGGAGGGAGAAGGAGGGCCACAGAGGAAGGCATTGGCAGGACCCACCTCTAAATAAATCTTACTAGGAAAGCCCTGTGATAGGTTTACGTTAGGGTTATTGTAAGTCAGAAACAGCTTGAAGGCACACAAAAAATGAGTTGCACTTGTATAATTCTGCTTATGCCGAATATATCCATGGCAGGAGGGCCAAAAAAGGGCAACCACATGTGTAAAGGAACTTACACAAGGATAACACACCCCAGGTTTATGGACAATCTAAGGCAGTGGTTCTCAATCTTCCTAATGCTGCGATTTTTTTGGTCGTGTCAGGAGCGACTTGAGAAACTGCAAGTCGCTTCTGGTGTGAGAGAATTGGCCGTCTGCAAGGACGTTGCCCAGGGGACGCCTGGATGATTTGATGTTTTTATCATCCTTGTGGGAGGCTTCTCTCATGTCCCCGCATGAAGAGCTGGAGCTGATAGAGGGAACTCATCCGCCTCTCCCCGGATTTGAACCTGCGACCTGTCGGTCTTCAGTCCTGCCCGCACAAGGGTTTAACCCACTGCACCACCGGGGGCTGCTGCGATGACAATACAGTTCCTAATGTTGTGGGGTTTTTTTCTGTGTCAGGAACAACTTGAGAAACACACCAGAAGCAACTTGCATGTTGTGGTGACCCTCGACCGTAACATTATTTTCGTTGCTACTTCATAACTATAATTTTGCTACTGTTATGAATTTTAATGTAAATATCAGATATGCAGGATGTTTTTTAATTCACTGGACCAAATTTGGCACAAATACCCAATACACCCAAATTTCAATATTGGTGGGGTTGGGGCGGGGGGTGATTGATTTTGTCATTTGGGAGTTGTAGTTGCTGGGATTTATAGTTCACCTACAAAGAGCATTCTGAACCCCACCAATGATGGCATTGAACCAAACTTGGCACACAGAACTCCCATGACCAACAGAAAACACTGGAAGGGTTTGGTGGGCATTGACCTTGAGTTTTAGAGTTGTAGTTCACCTACATCCAGAGAGCACTGTGGACTCAAACAATGATGGATCTGGACCAAACTTGGCACAAATACCCAATATGTCCAAATGTGAACACTGGTGGAGTTTGGGGAAAACAGACCTTGACATTTGGGAGTTGTAGTTGCTGGGATGTATAGTTCACCTATATGGGGCTCCATAGTCACCTACGGACCCACCCTGGAGGATTATCCTACTCGGTCAACGAGCAATCACCTAAGTAAGTAAGTATAGTTCACCTACAATCAAAGAGCATTCTGAACCCCACCAACGATAGAATTGGGCCAAATCTCCCACACAGAACCCTAATGACCAACAGAAAATACTGTATTTTCTGATGGTCTTTGTCGACCCCTCTGACACCCCCTTGAAACCCCTCCAGGAGTCCCAATCCCCAGGTTTGGAAATGCTGATATATGGCAGTCACCTCAAATTGGCCAGGCACTGTGAACAGGGTTACAATTACACTCCCATTTCTAAAATAAACATCTCAAATGCCTTACGTTTCCTCCCTGAATGTGAAAGTCAACGGAGAAGTTGACAACCATCCCACTCTGGCCGTGGTAGCCAGACACATCTCCAAACCTTGCTGCTTTACTTTCAAATCAGTCAATTCCTCAACTCTTTGGATCCTTTAAAAATGAGAAGGGGAGCAGACAATGGTCCCACTTTGGCAAGAGACAAAGAAAACCCCATCCACTTGCATTCTTCAACTGATAAAGGCAAGAAAGGCACTTTCATTCAAATGTTTTCAGTTGTCTCCCTATCTCATGGCTGGAGAATGTCCTCCTAATTGTAATTGACACACAAATTGTACAACCGATCCGTGCAAAGGCAAAGCTGCCAAAGAACTTAACATTTCAGTTGGGCCCAGACTGGCGTCAACACAGATGCAATCACGCCGAGCAAAATATATTAAGCTTTAATTGCTTAATGCAATGGGTTGGGGAGGGGGGCAGAGATCCAGATTAGTTTACTTGAAGGGGATAGAGAGAAGCGATTTGAAAAAAATTAAAAACCAAACCAAACAGGCTCTGAATAAGCCAATTGTCCAAAATGACCCTCCATTCACTTTTTCCTCATTAGCCCCATGCTGCAGACGGAAGGAGGGCTATAAAAATAAAAAAGGGGGGAATTTCTGAGGTGACCGGGACCCCAAGAATGCCACACCATGGAGTGGGGAAGAGTCTGGAAAATAACAAAATCACCTATCCAGGCTGTGGGGAGGGAGGGGGTGGCTAACAATTCGGGGAAGAGATAAGCTGAGATTGGCAGTTCAATCTTTTTAAAGCTCAAGTCAGGTTTCAGTTTCTAATTTTTTGGGGCCTCTGCTGATAAGATAAGAACTAATGCAATCAAAGAGGAATTTTACGCTCTTAAGCAAAGCTCCCCTGAAAGAAAGGGAGTCGCACAATTGGGCTAATGAGTTATAGAGTGGAGGACACCACACAAACACCATTAAAAGCAACAGTCAAAATGGGTTGCTTTGAATTTTCTGGGCTGTATGGCCATGTTCTGGAAGCATTCTCTCCTGATATTTTGCCCACATCTATGGCAGGCATCCTCAGAGGTTGAGGGGTCTGGGTTGTTGTATGTTTTTCAGGCTATGTGGCCATGTTCCAAAAGCATTCTCTCCTGACATTTTGCCCACATCTATGGCAGGCATCCTCAGAGGTTGAGGGGTCTGGGTTGTTGTATGTTTTTCATGCTGTGTGGCCATGTTCCAGAAGCATTCTCTCCTGACATTTTGCCCACATCTATGGCAGGCATCCTCAGAGGTTGAGGGGTCTGGGTTGTTGTATGTTTTTCAGGCTATGTGGCCATGTTCCAGAAGCATTCTCTCCTGACATTTTGCCCACATCTATGGCAGGTATCCTCAGAGGTTGAGGGGTCTGGGTTGTATGTTTTTCAGGCTGTATGGCCATGTTCCAGAAGCATTCTTTCCTGACATTTTGCCTGCATCTGTGGCAGGCATCCTCAGAGGTTGTGAGGTTGCTTGCCATAGATATAAGCAAAACGTCAGGAGAGAATGCTTCTGGAACATGGCCACACAGCCTGAAAAACTTACAACAACCCAGTGATTCTGGCCATGAAAGCCTTCGACAATACTTCTTGTTAATGTTTGGCAGTGGAATAGGCTGCAGGGTCTGTTGGAAACTAAGTAAGTGAGGTTTATATATCTGTGGAGTGTCCAGGGTGGGAGAAAGAACTGTTGTGTGTTTAAGACAAGTGTGAATGTTGCAATTAGCCACCTTGATTAGCATTAATGGTCTGCAATTTCAAAACCTGGCTAATTGCTGCCTGGGTGAATCCTTTATTGGGAAGTATTAGTTGGCCCTGATTGATTCTTGTCTGGAATTCACCTGATTTTTTAGTCTTGCTCTTTATTTACTGTTCTAATTTTAGAGGATTTTTTTTTAAAATGCTGGTAGCCAGATTTTGTTCATTTTCATGGTTTCCTTCTTTCTGCTGAAACTCCCCCAGGCAGCAACCAGCCAGGCTTTGAACCTGCAAGGCTATTCAATGCTAATCAAGGTGGCTAATTGCAACATTTACATTTGCCTCTAAGTGGCCAATTGAAACTTTCACACCTACCTTCAACAGACAAGGGTTCTTTTTCCCATCACTCCACAGATATATAAACCCAATTTTCCTAGTTTCCAACAGACCTCAAAACCTCTAAGGATGCCTGCCATCGATGTGGGCGAAACATCAGGAGATAATGCTTCTGGGACATGGCCATACATCTAGAAAACTCACAGCAACCCACTGATTCTGGCCATGAAAGCCTTCGACAACACAACAGTGAAAATGTTCCACTTTGTGTGCCATGAATGGCTATAAAATTGTAGGAATGAAAAGGTGATTGGCAGATTCAGACTAGCAGCATACTACAAAGCCCAATCACAACTGCATTATTTCAGGAGAAAGTTGGGATATAGGTCAAATGTATTTATGGGATTTTTTTATATATCTGTGGAATAATGTCCAGGGCAGGAGAAAGAACTGTCTGTTTGAAGCTGCAATGCTTTTCAATGCTAATCAAGGTGATCAATTGCAGCATTCATACTTGCCTCAAACAGACAAGAGTTCTTTCTCCCACCCTGGACATTATTCCACAGATAAAGAAACCCCACTTGTCTAATTTCCAACAGACCTCACAACTTCTGAGGATGCCTGCCATAGATGTGGGTGAAACATCAGGAGAGAATGCTTCTGGAAAATGGCCATACAGTCCGGAAAACTCACAGCAACCCACTGTATTAATTTTGCAATATAGGTGCACCCTCATTCTGCCATTTACAGTTTGAGATGACTACACCTGGAGGGCCCAAGTTTGCCCATGCCTAATCTACACTGTAGAATTGATGTCATTTGATGCCAATACATCTGGCACGGCTCCATGTCATAGAACTCTGGGATTTGTAGTTTGGTAAGGCCACATCACTCTTTTGCAGAAAAGGCTTGTAAAACTTCATATCCTGATTCCACAGCACTGAGCCATGCTAGTTGAAGTGGTGTCAATCTGTATTAATTCTGCAGTACAGATGCACCTTCATCCTGCCATTTGGTGCATCAAATGGCTATATCATCCAGGACTATGCCATGCAGCTACTCTAAACATGGAGCATCAAATCTCAGGCAGGTTAAAATATTCAGTTTATGAAAATACTGAATTTCTGGAAAGCAAAGCGCAAGGCTGCATGGATAACTCTGTCGTCAGCGGAGTTAGGAAACTAGCCTGATAATTAATTCAACCCTGCAGGCTTTTACTTTTGTTGGCAGGCCTTTCATACATAAACGGCTCAGTTTACCAGACCTCCTTGAACCACGCCTATGCTGCAGGGTCCCACCCTCTGCAATTGAAAACACTACCAGGGGCTCTGCATAAGACGTGGGTAGAAACCCATAGCGCATGACAGTTCAGCCACAGAGCCAATGGTTTTAAAGGACAGGGGGCTGGATTCCAACAAACAGAACTAAATTGAGCTCCCCTTCAAGATATTGTTGGGCAGCATAGCCAATTCAATGGAGTTTTGGGCATTGCATTTCAACACAATGCTTTGTATGTGGAATAAATGGAAGCTTGAGAAGAACTGACTTGTCCTAATGCCTTCAATAGGAACCTCCATCTAAGGGTGCATCTATGCTGCAGAATTAATACAATTTGATACCTCCCTGAGAAGTGACTCAATGTTATATTAGAGTTGTAGTTTTACAAGGTCTTCTCTGCCAAAGAGCACTGGTGTCATCGCAAATTCCATAGCATTGAGCATAGTAGTTTAAGAAGTGTCAAACTGTGTTGAATCTACAGTGTAGAAGAGGCGCTACCCTACAGCCCAGGATCTGATACCAGTTTATCTGCTAAGAGTCTACACTGCCAGATAATCTGGGTTAAACAGAAAATCTGGGATCAGATCCTGGGATATAGGGCAGTGAAGATCAAGCCTAAGTCATTTTGCCAGTCCACCCATTTCAGAGCCTAAGGGTACATCTACAATGTTGAATTAATGCAGGTTTAACACCACTTCAGCTTCCATGGCTCAGTGTAACTCTACAATGCAATGTATCCATGTATTGTAACTCAAGGATACAATACAAGGATACAAAGGATAGTGTGAATTGGAGTTGGCTTGAAGGCACTTCATAGCAATATTTGGCTTAAGCATGGGCACAGAACAACTGGATCATATATTTTCACAACCAGTCTTTGTGGCAGTCCTGGGTACTACCAGAAGTACGCAACCACATAGAGAAGTGGTTCTCAACCTGTGGGTCCCCAGGTGTTTTGGCCTACAACTCCCAGAAATCCCAGTCAGTTTTTCCAACTGTTACGATTTTCTGGGAGGTGAAGGCCAAAACATCTGGGGACCCACAGATTGAGAACCACTGTCAGAGTGCCTAATTTGAACATCTACTACCACCTTTGACATTCCATCTTATAACTTAAAGCAGGCTCTGTGGCTCCAACAACAGCCAGCTTTCCCCTCTTAACTGCTGCTTGCTTTGTTGACCATCTAGTTCAGTGGTTCTCAACCTGGGGTCCCCAGATGTTTTTGGCCTACAACTTCCAGAAATCCCAGCCGGTTTACCAGCTGTTAGGATTTCTGGGAGTTGAAGGCCAACAACATCTGGGGACCCCAGGTTGAGAACCACTGATCTAGTTGGATTAAGAGCTCTGTAGAATCTGACAGCTTGCATAGCCCTGTCTGATATTGTAAGGTAATAAAAAATAAATATTGCCATGGTATAGGAACCAATATGGAACATAAACTTCTGCCCTCCTGGGGGCAGACCTCTGGATTACAAGTTTCCTGAAGATGGCAACTATTTGCTCCCCGCAAGAGTTCTCTACACCACTAGATATGTTTGCCCTCTGAATTCTTTCCTTTTTTGCACTGAGATATGGCTAAATACATGATCTGTGAAGAAGGCTAAAGGAGAATTTAAGACAAGAGAAAGAGAGAAGGCACATTTTGCGTTATAGAAGGACGGTGCAAAGTTCCACAGTTTCTCAAGGCGCAAGGACGCTGCTTTACGACAGAAGTCCCAGGGGGTGCTGAGGTTTGTTTTCACAGCTTTCTGAAGCCGTGGAAGGCTTTCGTGTTTCCTTTTCAGGAGCTCTGCTCAACCATTCGCAGTGCACGGATCCTTGCGGTGGGGCCTTCTCTGCCCAAGTAATCCCCAAATTCTGCAGAACTGCCAAGATCCTGTCTGATTCCTCTCCCAGATCAACTACTTCTGCTCTGCTGTGCAGGCAACTCTTCTCACACCGGGAGGGAGAAAAGGAGAAGCAGAGACTGCCCACTGGCAACGTTTGCATTTCTATACCACAGTCTCATTCCCCTTCCCAGGCTTCACCCACCCGTTGGATCTTTTCTCCCCTCGTTTTACCCTCCCTGAGTTCACCAGTCTGTTGGAGCACTTCTGCCAGGTGTGCAGCGTTTTGGCTGACCAGATCCACATGCCCGACGTGATGCCCACGAGCAGGCACATGAAAATCTTGAGCATTTCCACAGCCATGTTGGAGTAATCCGCTGAATAGCGGAAGATCGTCCAATTGGAGATTTCGTAAAAGTAACAAGCAATGACGCAGGTAGCTGGGACGGTGTAGAGCACCGAAAAGACCCCGATTTTCACCATGAGCCGCTCCAGCTTGTCCGTTTTGGTCCCGTCCTTCTGAAGGTTGGACCGGATTTTAAATAAAGCCACCAAGCCAGCTGCAATGAAAAGAGTCCCGATCACCAAATAGGTGAAAAGGGGAGCCACAACAAAACCCGTCAGTGCATCCAAGTTCTGGTTTCCGACATAACAAAGTCCAGTCAGCTCGTCTGCATCCACCAGTCTCATGATCAAAATGACAATTGTTTTCACTGCTGGGATGGCCCAAGCTGCTATATGGAAATAGGAGCTGTGCATTTCGATGGCCTCGTGACCCCACTTGAGTCCGGCAGCCAGAAACCACGTCAATGTCAGGATCACCCACCAGATGGAGCTCGCCATCCCAAAAAAGTACATCAGCAGGAAAATTATAGCACATCCTGTGTTCTTAAGGCCCTCTTGGATAAGAACGGGTGCGTCTGCCTCTTCAAAATCGCAGGAAATCCTCTCCCGGCCGACTGTCAGTCGGACAATATAAGCAATGCTATAAATATTGTAGCACATACTCAGAAATATAATGGGGCGCTCAGGGTAGGAAAAGCGAGAGGAGTCAATCAGAAAGGTCAAGACTGTGAAGGCAGTGGAAATGAAGCACAGGCTGGCCCAGACGGCCATCCAAATGTCGGTGAACACCTTGGCCGATCGGCTGTAGAGACCAGCATCGTAGCCACACTTGAGCACGCAGTTCAGGCTCCGTTTGACCCAGATGTATTGGTCAGAATTGGTACCAAAGCTCTGGCATTCCTCCCCAGGATGAAGGAGTGTTTTGCTGTGGATGGGCACCTCTTCATCCCCTGGGCCTTCCATGCACATATGGTTATGGTCATTCTGGGGTGGGAACTTGCTGCAGTTCAAACTTTCCGGCCAAGAGAAACCAAATTCCTTCAAGACGGGCTCACATCGCCTTTTGACCGAGAGACACATGCCACCACAGGATCCAATGGGGATGTCAATCTTTTCTGTGCACATGGGAACATAGACTGAGCAGAGGAAAAACTGCAAGAGAGAAAGGACAAGAAGGTATCAGCACATTATACATGTACATTATGCTCTCTTACCTTGGGTTAAAGCAAAGTTTAGAGAAGCTACCCAGGAAATGGAACCCCCCCCCCCAAAAAAAAAAACCCCAAACTCTGGCTGTCTATAGAAGATAGCACACAATGGCTTAGATGTCTGCTATATAAAAGTCTAGAATAAAAGGATTCTAGACTTTTATTTGTTGTTAAAGACTTTCATGACTGGAATCATTGGGTTGGGTTGTTGTAGGTTTTTTCAGGCTATATGGCCATGGTCTAGAGGCATTCTCTCCTGATGTTTTGCCTGCATCTATGGCAAGTATCCTCAGAGGTAGTGAGGTCTGTTGGATTTCCAACAGCCAACAACCCAGTGATTCTGGCCATGAAAGCTTTCGACAATCATTGGGTTGTTGTGAGTTTTCTGGGCTAAATGGCCATGTTACAGAAGCATTCTCTCCTGATGTTTAGTCCACATCTATGGCAGGCAACCCAGACCACTCAACCTCTGAGGATGCCTGCCATAGGTGTGGGTGAAACGTCAGGAGAGAATTCTTCTGGAACATGGCTATATAGCCCAGAAAACTCAAAGCAACACATCTTCTTGCTCTGTTTGTGTATGTGTGTGTGTGTGTGAATGAGATGAAGAGAGAACACACATATGTGAAAACAGCTGTACCAGTTCCAACAGGGGGAAAAAAAAATCAGATTCCAGTTAGGCAATAGGTTTATTATCATGATCCACCATGAAGAATGGGCAAGTTTTCACTTTCTCGGGATTTGACATTAAGCTAGCCTACTGAACAATTTTGCAGGACTCAAAAGCATACATCCTTTCCTTTGAGTGGTAAAAATATCACTCTGCTCATAGGCAGTTTTAGCCAGGACTATAATCTTAATCGGATAGAGCACTGTAGTTTACCAAACAAAATGGGAACTTTAGTCTTTAATAATGCAAAAACAAAGAATTTTGTAAAAACAATGCAGGAGAGGAAAGAAAATGGACAAAAATTATCTCCAGTTCTTTAATGTGTCTGTTCTTTTAACTGACCAAGAATCACTTTAGATAGATATGCAATAGAACCAATTGGTCAGGTGTTTTAGTCTGTACTGTTTGTGCCTGGAGTCAAAATAACTCCAAAGACAACAGATCTCATATTATGTTATCTTGGAAACTAAGCAGGATCAGCCATGGTTAGTACTTGGATGGGAGTTTGATAAAGACTATCAGATGGCATGCTTTCAGCGAGAGTTCAGAGGAGGGAAATGACACAGTCACCTCTGAGTAATACTGGTGGAAGAAAATCCTATGAAATTAGTGGGGTTGCCATAAGTTGATAGGCAACTTGAAGGTGTGTACAGTACACATATGCTGCTTGCTGCAGATGAGAACATCTAGACATCAACCTTTTGGACATATCAATGCTGTACTGATTAAATCAACACAGACTGCAACTCCCATGAGATCAGAATGACCAATAGGATGATAAGAGCATCAAATCATCCGGGCGTCCCCTGGGCAACGTCCTTGCAGACGGCCAATTCTCTCACACCAGAAGCAACTTGCAGTCACTCCTGACACGACAAAAAAAAAAAGAATGACCAATGGTGAAGGATGATGATGATGATATGATAATCATCATCATAATCATCTGTATTTATATCCCACCATCATCTCCCAAAAGGGACTCGGGGCAGCTTACAAGGCACTGCAAGTAAACAGTAAGTGAGTAAAAAACAGTATTACATAAAGTTACAAAAACAACCGCTATTAACACATAAAATAAAAACACAGTTTAAAACACAGACTATCTAGCTGCCTTCAAATCACAAGTGCCAAAATGTCAACCTCATATGGGCCCATTTCAGCCTTCTTGAGGCCAAAAGCCTGCTTAAAAATCCACGTTTTTATGCAAATTGCAGTCAGACACTGGAAAGGTCACATACTGCCCAAACCTGATTTTAGATTGACCTTACTCCCAACATACAATTTGTCCGTGTGCAGGGAGTCAGAACGTGCCCAACCACAAAGATTCAACCTGGATCCATTTTTGATTAATTTTATGCTGGCACCAGGAGTAACTGGAATCAACTGAGAGCCAGAGAGATATGGGACTATCATTATGAAATACATATTTTATCCCAACAGACTTTGAGGCCCTTTCAAGGGCTTTGAGAAAGATTGGCTTCTGCTATGTTGGATTTATAGTACAATATTAAGCATGTTTAGGAGTAAGTCCCGCTGCGTTTGGTTTTGGAAAAAGCCAAAGCACGTAATTCAGAAGTGGCGAAGAGTTCTTGAAAGTTTTGTCGGGGTGGAAATAAATCTTAAGTGTTTTACTGCTCCCATTTCGCAGATATGAACTGAGGTCAAGAGGCAGTAGTCCAAGCTCAGAAGAGCTGCAAATCAAACGTCAAGTCTGAAGCCAAGTTTCTCAAATGGAAGCCAAGTATATAAACAGCTACACACTTTCGATGCTGGAAAGAAGTAAAGAACATTTTTAGGCCAGCAAAATGGGATGTTTCAGAGATTCACTATATTTTTCAGGCCACAAATTATTCATGGTGGGATAGTAAAAATATTGGTGGGCTACTCACTTGTTGGTTCCTATTAGGAGATCTGTTTGTTTGTTTTTTAATTTTAAAGCAGCGTTTCTCAACCTGGGGTCAGGACCTCTTGGGGGGTCCTGAGCGGGGTGTCAGAGGGGCTGTCAAAGGCCATGAGAAAACACAGTATTTTTTGTTGGTCACGGGGGTTCTATGAAGGAAGTTTGGCCCAATTCTAGCACTGGTGGGATTCAGAATGCTCTTTGGTTGTAGGTGAACTATAAATCCCAGGAACTACAACTCCCAAATGTCAAGGTCTATTTTCCCCAAACTCCACCAGTGTTCACATTTGGACATATTGAGGATTTGTGGCAAGTTTGGTCCAGATCCATCATTGTTTGAGTCCACAGAGCTCTCTGGATGTAGGTGAACTACAACTCCAAAACTCAAGGTCAATGCCCACCAAACCCTACAAGAATTTTTTGTAGGTCATGGGATTCTGTGTGACAAGGTTGGTTCAATTCCATTGTTGGCGGAGTTCATAATGCCCTTTAGTTGTGAACTATAAATCACAGCTACTACAACTTCCAAATCTCAAGGTCTATTTTCCCCAAACTCGACACACACCACCCCCCCAACCCCACCAGTATTGATTTGAGCATAATAGGTATTTGTGCCAAATTTGGTCCAATGAAGGAAAATACATCTTACATATCAGATGTTTATGTTATAGAATCATAGAGTTGGAAGAGACCTCATGGGCCATCCAGTCCAACCCCCTGCCAAGAAGCAGGAAAACTGCATTCAAAGCACCCCTGACAGATGGCCATCCAGCCTCTGTTTAAAAGTTTCCAAAGAAGGAGCCTCCACCACACTCCGGGGCAGAGAGTTCCACTGCTGAACAGCTCTCACAGTCAAGAAATTCTTCCTAATGTTCAGATGGAATCTCCTTTCTTGTAGTTTGAAGTCATTGTTCCGCGTCCTAGTCTCCAGGGAAGCAGAAAACAAGCTTGCTTCCTCCTCCCTATGACTTTCCTTCACATATTTATACATGGCTATCATGTCTTCTCTTCTTCAGGGTAAACATGCCTAGCTCTTTAAGCCTCTCCTCATAGGGCTTGTTCTTCAGACCCTTCATCATTTTAGTAGCCCTCCTCTGGACACATTCCAGCTTGTTAATATCTCTCTCCAATTGTGGTGCTATTGTTATGATTCATAACAGTTATGAAGTAGCAACAAAAATAATTGTATGGTTGGGGGTCACCACAACATGAGGAACTGTATTAAGGGGTTGTGGCATTAGGAAGGTACGGAACTACTGTTTTAGAGAGTGAATTTATTGAGCCTGGGAACAGCTCAGTCGCCTATTTCTTCAGTACATTCTGTCTTCCTGCATCAAGAAGCCAACGTGAAGATCCTCTCCCCAACTGGTGTGAAAATTACTGGCATACTTAAGACATAGTTGTTTCTCGTTTTTGTTTGCGAGCTCCAATTCAGCACATACTCTCCGGTGTGAGTTGCAGTCCAAATTCCTAAGCTGCCAGAAGGAACATACACTTGGACAGGGATAACCTGCCAATCTGCAACTTGGAAAAAAAAATGAAGCCAACTTGGGTTCATCGTGTCAAGCCAACTGCATGTGTAAATTAACCTCAGGAGGGAAAGGGGGGGGAAAGGGAGGAGGCAGAGGAGATCTTTGGAATACTGTGTTTTGGCCATGTAAGCAAGCAGGCCCTTCTGGACTAAAGTGTTACTCTAACTTAGTTTCCTATCTGCAAATTCACACCCAATGGAGAAGTTCACCTTAGGGAAGTTCTTTCTTGTGCATCTACTCAGCCCTTTATTTTTACGAAGGCTGAGAAACTGGTATAATGGTCAGCAATAATAATAAAAGCAAAGGCACAGTCCTGTTAGTCTACAATAACAATATGAAAAGGGTCTTGTAACACTTAAAATCATAGAGCTGGAAGAGACCTCATGGGCCATCCAGTCCAACCCCAATCTGCCAAGAAGCAAGAAAATCACATTCAAAGCACCCCCCACAGATGGCCATCCAGCCTCTGCTTGAAAGCCTCCACCACAGTCCAGGGCAGAGAGTTCCACTGCTGAACACCTCTCACAGTTAGGAAATTCTTCCTCGTGTTCAGGTGGAGACTAATTGAGAAAAGGAATTTGGTAGCAAGGAAGAGGGGCCAACCAAGGGCAAGATGGATGGATGGTATTCTTGAAGTGACTGGCTTGACCCTGAAGGAGCTGGGAGTGGTGATGGCCAACAGGGAGCTCTGGCGTGGTCTGGTCCATGATAAATAAACAATGAAGCATGTGCTTTGATGGACTAAGACTACGAAAACCTATGCTACTAACTTTATCCTCTCAATTAGTCTCAGATGTGCTACAATAACTCTTTGCATAATAATAAAAACATTACAATATTTATTTTCACTGTATTGTCGAGGGCTTTCACAGGCCACAATCACTGGTTTGCTGTGAGTTTTCCAGGCTGTATGGCCATGTTCCAGAAGTATTCTCTCCTGACGTTTCACCCACATTTATGGCAGGCATCCTCAAAGGTTGTGAAGCAGCCAGTAAATAAAGCGCAAGACTCGAAAAGCAGGGGAATTCCAGACAAGAATCAATCAGGGCCAGCTAACACCTCACAAAAACTGATCCCCAGGAAGCAACTAGCCAGGCCTTGAAGCTGCAAGGCCATTCAATGCTAATCAAGCTTGCCAATTGCAACATTCAAACAGACAAGAGTTCTTTCTCCCACCCTGGACATCATTCCAGATATATAATATGCACTTGCCTAGTTTCCAACAGACCTTACAGCCTCTGAGGATGCCTGCCACAGATGCAGGTGAAACATCAGGAGAGAATGCTTGTGGAACATGATCATACAGCCCAGAAAACTCACAGCAACCTATTCCTTATCACTGTTTGTAAACCGTTTTGAGTGCAAGGCATGGTAGCAAACAAACAAACTAGAAGTATGACTTAAAGAGTTTGGAGATATTTCTTTTTAAACCACTACTCATTAAATTGCCCACGTAGTGGATTCTGGGAACTGTGGCAGTTTGCTAAATTGCTTTTCTAGACTTCATTTTAGACACACTTAATATAGGGAGACCAAGGTTCAAATCCCTACTCACTGACCTTGGGGAAGCGACATATTCAAACAGAACAGAGCAAGTAGGAGCCCTGAACACAGGAACTTCTTGTAGGACAAGCAAAATATAAACGTAAGCAATTCATCTGTTTAAACACACACACTGGAACTGTTACATTAAGCACCTGAGTTTCGAGTCTTGAGTAAACCACTAAGTTCTCCTGTTTTTTAAAGAAGCAACCTTAACAGAAAACAAATTAAATCTATAGCGATACAAGGCAAGAAGATGATGTGGGAAAAGGGGACAAGGGGTAGAAATCTTACCCATTTAATGCACCTGCTATTTTATTTAGTTTGGAAGGGACAAATGGTGTTTTTAAAAGCCAAAGTACCTATGAGACATCGGAATGCTATCATAGTATCCTTTTTGCCAAGAAAAAAATAAAATTAATCCATGGTCTGATTCCTTCTGCTGCCATGAAATCCTTGGCTAAAGCTCTTTCCGTTTTCATATTTTTCCTGTCTCCTGAAAGTCAGCCACTACTACCTCTTGTGCCAGGCAGTGCAGAGGCGGAGCGAGCTTGTTAAGACAGCTTGCAGACTGTGCTGCCTTTTTCCCATGCCATAGTGGCAGGACTCCTCCACAGAACAGTCATGCTGCCTGGGGGGAAATGATGGGACTTGAAGTCCAAAAGGTAACTCATGTTGGAGCTCTGTTCCTTGATCCTCATTGCCACAACAGGGGAGAACTTATAAGTGTGGTTTGCTGGGAAACATGATTCTAAGGCAGTGGTTCCCAACTGTTTCTCCTCCAGGTGTTTTAAACTTCAACTCCCAGAATTCTCAGTCAGTTTACCAGCTGTTACGGATTATGGGAGCTGAAGTCCAAAACACCTAGAGGACCAAAGGTTGGGAACCACTGCTCTAAGGGGATGGTATGCCAAAAATTGATGAAGGAAGAGTAATGTAACTCTGGGAAGTGGGGAGATAGGTAAAGATTTTCCCCTGATATTAAGTCCAGCCATGTTGAACTCTGAGAGTTGGTGCTCATCTCCATTTCTAAGCCAAAGAGCCAGCATTGTCCATAGACATCTCCAAGGTCATGTGGCTGACATGACTGCATAGAGCGCCGTTACCTTCCCGCTGGAGTGGTATCAATTGATCTACTCACATTTGCATGTTTTCAAACTGATAGGTTGGCAGAAGCTGGGCTAACAGCGGGAGTTCATGTCGCTCTCCAGATTTGAAACTGTGACCTTTCCGTAAGCAAGTTCACCAGCTCATCTGTTTAAACACTGCACCACTGGGGAGATAGTAGGGGTGTAAAGCAAGTTCTCGCTGCACTGCAAAATCCTTTTCCATACAGCAAAGTGATAGCTGATCCTTCCTGTTTCAATGAGACAGTGAAACTGCTCTGGATTTTAGTCTGAACTTTCAAACAATTCTCCAAAGTATAGGATGGGATTTGCCACCTGGGATAGTTTCTTGAAAGTGTGGACTAGACCAAGGATGGACCCCAATAATATAGATATTCCTGCTTTATAGATTACAGCACCCTTAGTTCAGGTTTTAGAGCCTTAAATTTCGCAAAAAAAAAAAAAAAAAGTCCAAATTAGCACTTGGCCTGTAAGAATATCCCATTCCCCATCAACCAGAATGCTGTAATTTTGCAATATCTATCCCTGTACGTGTTTGAGGATCTGCTACGTTGGGATAGCAAAGGGACAGAGAATATACCTTTTACACTTGACTTTGTATATGTTTTTGTAGAGTTGAAGGGATTCACTCCTTGATAGAAGAATAATAACATCTGTATAGGGAAATCAGATAGGCTAGTTTGAAGAGCAGTAACTTGCCCTAATGGGTGGAACTGCCAGAAAACAAACTTTTAAGCTTCAAGAATCCTCAAACTACATACCTGTACTGTTAAGTAACCCTACCTTTTAGAAACTACAATTCCCAAAATTCCCAGCTGTAATAGTTTGTTATACATCTTGATTCTCACTCTGCCTTAATACAGTACAAAAAGATAGGAGGTAATAACTAATTGCTGTTCTAGACAGGCCCTATTGTCCCAGGATCTAATCCCAGGTTTTCTGCTTTAGCCTGGATTATATGAGTCCACACTGCCAGATAATGGTACATAGGGTCTGTGCAGAAGGGCCTTAAGAGAGTCCCAGAAAATGGTAACAATCTCCTGCTCTGGTTGTATACGGACCAGATCTAAATCACAACAGTGCTGGTCTCTGAAAGGCAACAGCTCCTTTAAGTTCCACATCTTTGCCTTCCAAAACTACAGGAACTTAGAAAGGTTAGGAATATCCAAGAGCAACAAGGGCTAACTAAAGGCAAGTTCCCAAATATAACTTTGGGCCCACATTACAAAAAGAGGACAGGTGGAGCGGAAAAGGTAGGATTCACAACTGGGAACACCACAAAACAGCCTTGGATGGTTAAGTACAAAAAAGGGGAGAGACAGAAAACATGAGACTAAACACTTTGGAAAATGAAGTGCTAGACTCTCTTTCTCTGGAGGTTAAGAAGAGGTCCAATGACCATCTTTCAGGAGTGCTTTGATGGTGTATTCCTACATGGTCCCTTCCAAGTCTAGGATGCTATGAACATGACGAAACAAGGCAAACAGAAAGAACCATGATCTCCCAGGCTCCCATTGTCATTTGGGCTCCAAAACTATGGAAGTGTGCCTATGTATTGCTCTCAGTATCTCACCTGCTTCATATGGAATCTGCTACAAAACAGGAGTTTTATTTGTTGACTTCCAGGGTCAGAGAAGCAGAAGCAAAAACAGAAGAACTGCCTGCCTCAGGGAAGCGTGCTTGCTCCATTAATGTTTAACATCTACACAAATGATCAGCCACTGCCAGAAGGGACAGAGCCGTTTCATCTATGCTGACGATCATCCCATCACTGCTCAAGCAGGGGGCTTTGAAATGGTTGAAAAGAAGCTCTCCAAAGCTCTAGGTGCCCTTACTGCCTATTATAGGGGACACCTGCTCAATCCTAATCCATCTAAAACACAGACATGTGCTTTTCACCTTAAGAACATACAAGCATCTCGAGCTCTGGGGATTATCTGGGAAGGAATCCCACTGGAGCATTGCAGCATACCCAAATACCTGAGAGTTACCCTGGACCATGCTCTGACCTACAAGAAGAACTGTTTGAATTTCAAGCAAAAAGTGGGTACTAGAAATAATAACATACAAAAGCTGACTGGCACAACCTGGGGATCACAACCAGACACAGTGAAGACATCTGCCCTTGCACTTTGCTACTCTGTTGCTAAATACTCATGTCCAATGTGGAACACATCTCACCATATTAAAACAGTGGATGTGGCTCTTAATGAGACATGCCGCATTATCACAGGATGTTTACGCCAAACACCACTGGATATTATTATTATTATTATTATTATTATCATTATGGCCACCAGGGGAGCTATCGCTTCACTGTCCATTTGTGACACTGATGGAGTACTTCCTCTTTCTTTGCACGCTTGCTGGAGATTTTATGGCATTGTAAATTAGTTAAATTAGCCTCCCCACATAAGCAGTATCTAAATTTCCTACTTGACAGATGCAACAGCAAGCTGGACGAATGGTCGGAAGTTCACTCCGACCCGGGCTGGCTTTGAACTCATGACCTTTCGATCAGTAGTGATCTTAATGCAGCTGACTCCCAGCCAGTTGCACCACAGTCCCTAAGATCTACAGAGATACTTGCAGGAACACCTCAGCAAACAAGAGTCCAAAAGTGGCAGGCTAAAACTCAGCACCTCAATCAGTAGCTGAGACCAGATGAGGGACTCCTTCCTGGGCAAACAGAAAAGTGGATGCTCTGGCTACAAAGTGGAGTCCATGACATGCGAGTGTGGACAAGAGCACATCACAAACACCTTACTCCAATGTAGTCTGAGCCCTGCCACATGCACAATGGAGGACCTTCTCACAACCACAGCAGAGGCACTCCAAGTAGCCAGCTACTGGTTAAAGGACATTTAGCATCATGCCAAGTTTTCAAAATCTTCGAGTCCCATCGTCCTTTGGGCTCCAAAACTACGGAAGTGTGCGTATGTGTCACTCTTTGCTCTCCGCAGAATGCGCCAGCTTCAGACTCCGACACACCTGATCCCCCCAAAGCCTTCTGTCTGGAAACACCCAGGGGCGGATTAGGCTCTCCTTGGCTCCCATGGCCACAAGCGAAAGCCTGCGGAAGGCGCACCGTTTTTCTTCATCCCTGCTGGCAAAGAGCCAGCCTTGGTTGGGTTACACAGGGCATGGCAAGAGCATGAAGGACACAAAGATCAGGGCATGGAGAGGACCTGGGGATCCCTACTTAGAGCATGTGCAGAGTAGCACTTTTGAAGCATGTACAGAAGGCTTGCCCTGATTCACTCCAGCCTGGCTTCCTCACCAATGAGGATGAGTCCAAATTAGACTCTGGGGTCCATAAGAAAGCAATATATTCCTATATCTATATCTATATAAATTCTCTGTTCGTTTTGAGTGACATATTTTTTGAATTATTTATTATTATTATTTCTTGTTGTTTTATAATTTTATCCCAGTTTTGAGTGACTTCGTAACTCAAACACCACTGGACTAATTGCAGCCAAATCTGACACCTATAAGACACCTACTAATCCAAGGAGTGACCATCACTCAAAAAATTGATTTTGTCATTTGGGAGTTGTAGTTGCTGGGATTTATAGTTCACCTACAATTAAAGAGCATTCTGAACTCCACCAACGATAGAATTGAACCAAACTTGGCACACAAAACTCCCCTGACCAATAGAAAACACTATAAGGGTTTGGTGGGCATTGACCTTGAGTTTGGGAGTTGTAGTTCACCTACGTCCAGTGAACTCAAACAATGATGGATCTTGACCAAACTTGGCACGAATCTTCAATATGTCCAAATGTGAACACGGGTGGAGTTTGGGGAAAACAGACCTTGACATTTGGGAGTTGTAGTTCCTGGGATTTTGCTACTATTAGGAATCGTAATGTAAATATCTGATATGCAGGATATATTTTCATTTCTTGTATCAAATTTGGCACAAATACCCGATACACCCAAATTTAAATACTGGTGAGGTTGGGGGGGATTGATTTTGTCATTTGGGAGTTGTAGTCGCTGGGATTTATAGTTCACCTATAATCAAAGAGAACTCTGAACTCCACCAATGATGGAAATGAACCAAACTTGGCACACAGAACTCCCATGACCATCAGAAAATACTGGAAGGGTTTGGTGGGCATTGACCTTGAGTTTTGGAGTTGTAGTTCACCAACATCCAGAGAGAACTGTGAACTGAAACAAAGATGGATCTTGACCAAACTTGGCACGAATCTTCATTATGTCCAAATATGGATACTGGTGGAGTTTGGGAAAAATAGACCTTGACATTTGGGAGTTGTAGTTGCTGAGATGTTTAGTTCACCTGCAATCAAAGAGCATTCTGAACTCCACCAACGATGGAATTGAACCAAACTTGGCAAACCGAACTCCCCAGAAAATACTGGAAGGATTTGGTGGGCATTGACCTTGAGTTTGGGAGTTGTAGTCCACCTACATCCAGAGAACACTATGGACTCAAACACTATTGAACGAAACTTGGCACACAGGACTCCCATGTTCAACAGAAAACCCTGGAAAGATTTGGTGAGCATTGACCTTGAGTTTGGGAGTTGTAGTCCACCTACATCCCAAGAACAGTATGGGGATGGATCTGGACCAAACTTGGCAGGAATACTCAATATGCCCAAATGTGAACATGGGTGAGAAAAATAGACCTTGTCATATGGGAGTTGTAGTTACTGGGATTTATAGTTCACCTGCAATCAAAGAGGATTCTGAACTCAATCTCAAACAATGATGGATCTGGACCAAACTTGGCATGAATACTCAATATGCCCAAATGTGAAAATGGGTGGAGTTTGGGAAAAATAGACCTTGACATTTGGGAGTTGTGGTTACTGGGATTTATAGTTCACCTGCAATCAAAGAGGATTCTGAACTCCACCAATGACGGAATTGAACCAAACTTGGCACACAGAACTCCCATGACTAACAGAAAATACTGTGTTTTCTGGTGGTCTTTGGCGACCCTTGAGTTATGATGTCCCTCAAAATGAACAGAGCATAGATAGGTAGATAGATAGATAGATGAGAGAGAGAAAGGGAGAGAGAGAGAGAGGTGCCCACCTGCAGCTGGCTGGAGCACCCGTACTGGATGAGCGGGGTGAAGGTGGTGAGCTGGAGCTCGGCGTCGGTCTGGAGGTCGTGCCCGACCAGGTTGGGCATCTTGGTGACGTTGTAGCCCAGGTTCTGGCACATGGGGATGCGGATGGGGTCGCAGCGGCGCTCCTCCTCGTCGCCGAAGCCCCGCGCGCCCTCCCCGGCCCCCAGGGCCAGGGCCCAGAGCAGACGGAGGAGGAGCAGGCGCCCCCCACGGGCCATGGCCCACCCGCCAGACCCACCGCCCGCCCCACCGCCTTCGCCTCCTTCGCCTCCGGATCCGGCTCCTTCCCCGCTCCGCTCGCTTCTCTTGCGCTCCCAGCGCGCGTCTGGCTGAGCCAGGCACTCGGGAGGGGGTTCCAAGCCAGGCGGGCCCTGATTGGAGGGACAGCCATGCGCCGTGGCCAATGGGCGCCTGGAAGGCGTGGCCAGCTCGCCCAAGGGGGTGGTGGCCCACTTTCTCTCTCTCCCCCCCCCCCACCTCACACACCCAAACAGCAGTAGCTGCTAGAAGTGCTGCGTCTATGTGCTGTAGCGTTGCTGCAGTTTGACACTCGGCTTGGTCAATCCATGGTTCTAAAATACTTACAAAGCTAAAGTTCTGGTGGTGAAAATTTCAGAACTCTAACAAGACTTTCAAAATTTAATTATTATTTCATTATTGGTGATTTTTATGATAGAATCATAGAATCAAAGAGTTGGAAGAGACCTCCTGGGCCATCCAATCCAACCCCATTCTGCCAAGAAGCAGGAATATTGCATTCAAATCACCCCTGACAGATGGCCATCCAGCCTCTGTTTAAAAGCCTCCAAACAAGGAGCCTCCACCACACTCCGGGGCAGAGAGTTCCACTGCTGAACGGCTCTCACAGCCAGGAAGTTCTTCCTCGTGTTCAGATGGAATCTCCTCTCTTGTAGTTTGAAGCCATTGTTCCACGTCCTAGTCTCCAAGGAAGCAGAAAACAAGCTTGCTCCCTCCTCCCTGTGGCTTCCTCTCACATATTTATACATGGCTATCATATCTCCTCTCAGCCTTCTCTTCTTCAGGCTAAACATGCCCAGCTCCTTAAGCCGCTCCTCATAGGGCTTGTTCTCCAGACCTTTTATCATTTTAGTTGCCCTCCTCTGGACACATTCCAGCTTGTCAATATCTCTCTTGAATTGTGGTGCCCAGAATTGGACACAATATTCCAGATGTGGTCTAACCAAAACAGAATAGAGGGGTAGCATGACTTCCCTAGATCTAGACACTATGCTCCTATTGATGCAGGCCAAAATCCCATTGGCTTTAGTAAGGAGTCATTGAAGATTATGTTTCTATGGCTTTGTCTGTTTTTTATATTATATGTTAATGTTTTAATTGTATTTATAATCTGTTTTTAACTTGCACTTCATAGTTGTGGAGGCATCAAATTGTTGCTGATTGTGAACCGTCCTGAGGTGCCTTCAGGCTGGAAACGTAGTATATAAATGTGATAAAATGCTTCTGGAGAAGGAGACTCCAACAGACTTCAAGGATGCATATTCCATTGCTAAGCAGCTCTTGCTTTCAGGAAATTCTTCCTAATGTTTAGGCAGAATCTTTTTTTCTGAAATTTGGATCCATTTATCTGTGTGGATTTTGCCAGCCACAATCAATTGCAGTGAGCCATCTCTGTCCTAATAGAAAATACTTTCTGTCGACTTAAACTCAAATGAACAATTGAGATTCATTTACACAAGGCTGGCTCTTGGTGAAGATGAACACTGCTAGCAAACTGACTTGGTGATATGACGGACACATGCTTCTGCATTTCTGGACTTTGTTTTAGTGGGTCCATTACAAAATTTCCCACTGGCTGATAAGTAGCCAGGAACGTTGGTTCTGAAAGGGAAACAGTCAATTACACCTGTGGAAGGCTATTTGATTAAGAAACATCTACAAATATTAGGCCAGAGAGAGGCCTCCAGGCAGAGCTTTGGTTTATCTGGTTTTGCTACCTTCTGTTAATGCTTAACTCCATCACTGTTTTTTGCTAATCAAACAAAGTGCTGGGGTTTAGTTCTGCCAAAGGACAGGTCATCCACTCTAGAAACCTTAAGAAAGCAAGAAGAGCCCAAAGACCACCTTAAACTAGACTCCTGGTTCCTGCAGTGGTCCTCCAGTATTCCTGGGATGTCAACATGCAAAGCCCAAATGCAACAACACCCTCCTATTCATATTCCCCAATAAGCAATGGTTACTGCAGGGTTTCCATGAGTTCAGCAGTGGAACTCTCTGCCCCGGAATGTGGTGGAGGCTCCTTCTTTGGAAGCTTTTAAACAGAGGCTGGATGGCCATCTGTCAGGGGTGATGTGAATGCAATATTCCTGCTTCTTGGCAGGGGGTTGGACTAGATGGCCCATGAAGTCTCTTCCAACTCTATGATTCTATGTTTCTATGATTCTATGAACTCGCTCCAGGTTTTAATCTGAACTTTAAAGGAGACATTCATGATGCTGAACTCTATCACCTGAATCAGTATCCCGGATAATTTTTCTAGAGTTCAGATTGAAAGAGACTGCTTTCCATACTGATGTGGAAGCCAACAGCAAGCACTAGCATTAATGGAGATAATATGTAACCATTCTGACACTAGTCATTGATGGCATGCTTCCCTCTGAATCATTCCATTTCCAAACTCTTCAAATGGATAGATATTGGTCAGCTCTACATTACATGGTAGAAAATCATATAGTTTAACTAGGCTCTATATCCGCATTTCTCAACCTGGGGGTCAGGACCACTAGGGGGTAATGAGGGGAGTGTCAGAGGGGTCGCCAAAGACATTAAGAAAACACAGAATTTTCTGTTGGTCATGGGGGTTCTGTGTGGGAAGTGTGGCCCATTCTATTGTTGGTGGGGTTCTGAATGCTCTTTGGTTGTAGGTGAACTATAAATCCCAGCAACTACAACTCCCAAATGTCAAGGTCTATATTCCCCAAACTCCATCTGTGTTCATATTTGGGCATATGGAATATTCGTGCCAAGTTTGGTCCAGATCCATCATTGTTTCAGTGCAGAGTGCTCTACCTGGATATAGGTGAGCTGCAACTCCAAAACTCAAGGTCAATGCCCACCAAAACCTTCTAGTGTTTTCTGTTGGTCATGGGAGTCCTGTGTGCCAAGACTGGTTCAATTCCACCCTTGGTGGAGTTCAGAATGCTCTTTGGTTGTAGGTGAACTATAAATCCCAACAACTACAACTCCCAAATGTCAAGTTCTATTTTCCCCAAACTCCACCAGTGTTCACATTTGGATATATTGAGGATTCACGCCAAGTTTGGTCCAGATCCATCATTGTTTAAGTCTACAGTGGTTTCTGGATGTAGGTGAACTACAACCCCAAAACTCACGGTCAATGCCCACCAAACCCTTCCAGTATTTTCTGTTGGTCATGGGAGTTCTGTGTGCCAAGTTTGGTTCAATTCCATCACTGGTGGAGTTTAGAATTCTCTTTGATTGTAGGTGAACTATAAATCCCAGCAACTACAAAATCACCGGGAGCTCAGTTTCTCAAGTCGCTCCTGACAAAAAAACAAAAACATACTACAAATCCCATGATTTCATAGCATTGAGCTATGGCATTTAAAGTGGTCCAAAACTACATTAATTCTACAGTGTAGATGCCTTCCAATGAGCTCAGTGGGATTTTTTCCTTGATAAATATGTATAGCAGGGCTAAATAACATGTGGCCCTCCAGTAACGGTGAACTACTACTCCCAGGACTGCATACAATTGGCTAATCTAGCTACGTAAGCCTAGTGGAAACTGGAGGCCAAAACATTTGCATGGCCACAACGTTTCTGCAGTTCTGGCGCATGGGAAGGCAATGTGAACGAGTTCCACTAACAGGCCAATTTAAGACAAAATATAGCTGGAATTTTCCGTTTGTTTCAGCAAAAACAATGAAGAGCCCTAAAGATGAACACTTTGATGATCTCTGGACCTTTTGGTGAGCTCAGGCATGTGTGGGCTGTCATCGAGAGTGTTTAAGTGACCAGAGGTCTCTTAGTTGCTTAAGCCTAAGATGACTGGTCTCTTTCCATTTTCGTTCCCTCTTTTGCACTCTTTCTAATCCTCCTACACTCTACAAGGAGCAATTTCACCCAGTAAGATCCAACTCCAGATTAGACAAGACAATGGCACTCATTAACTATATTGCGGCTTGTGCTTGATAAGGGTTGGGTCAGTACAAAGAAGGTATTGTTGTTCATCCTTGTCATCCCTAAATAGGAGATACAATTCAAAAACCTAACAATTAGCTTGCCCAGAATGAATTAGGAGCTAGTCCACACAATTGGTGGGATTGACACAGAGAAAAGTCCACTAGAAGATAAATCCGTGAGAATGAATAGGTCTGTTGAAATCTCAGATTTCTATGTGGATTTCAGGGAGCCCCCAGTTAACAACGTGCCATGCAGTCATGCCGGCCACATGACCTTGGAGGTGTCTACTGACAACGCCGACTCTCTGGCTTAGAAATGGAGATGAGCACCAACCCCCTGAGTCGGACACAACTGGACTAAATGTCAGGGACAACCTTTACCTTTACCTATGTGGATTTCAGAATTTGGATTTGTAGGACAGTGTCCCAAATCCCAGGTATGGGCAAACCAGTCCTTATATTTTTAGAAATGGGGTCTTGATAATCGGTTCTTCATCCCAGCTAGCGTGCACAGCTAGGTATAGCTTGATGCCTGCATGCATATATTTAGGAGATTGTTACATGAGACTTGTAGCATGCGTTCGAAGCTTCTTAGCCACAGACAATGAGTTCACAATCACTGCTAAAACACTTCAAAGCGGTTTTCAAGTCGGGGTTGTTGAGTGCTTTCCAGGCTGTATGTTTCAGCAGCATTCTCTCCTGACATTTAGCCTGCATCTATGGCAGGCATCCTCAGAGGTTGGGAGCTAGGAAAATGGGGTTTATATATCTGTGGAATGTCCAGGGTGGGAGAAAGAACTCTTGTCTGTTTGAGGTAGGTGTGAATATTTCCATTGGCCACCTTGATTAGCAGGTAATGGCCTAGCAGTTTCAGGTGTGGCTTCTTACTGCCTGAGGGAATCCTTTGTTGAGAGGTGATTAGCTGTCCCTGATTGTTTCTTGTCTGGGCTTCCCCTGTTTTTTGAGTGTTCTTAATGTACAGTTATGATTTTAGAGGGTTTTTAAAAAAAAAAAAAACACTGGTAGCCAGATTTTGTTTATTTTCATGGTTTCTTCCTTTCTGTTGATATTTTCCACATGCTTGTGGATTTCAATGGCTTCTCTGTGTAGTCTGACATGGTAGTTATTAGAGTGGTCCAGCATTTCTGTGTTCTCAAATAAAACGCTGTGTCCAGGTTGGTTCATCAGGTGCTCTGCTATGGCTGACTTCTCTGATTGAAGTCATCTGCAGTGCCTTTCACGTTCCTTGATTTATGTTTGGGCATTGCTGCGTTTGATGGTCTCTATGTAGACTTGTCCACAGTTGCATGATATATGGTAGACTCCTGCAGAATGAGATGATCCCTTTTGTCCTTTGCTGAATGTAGCATCCAACAAATCCAACAAATGCTACGATTTGTTGCAACAAATGCAATAAGTCCAACAAATGCTTTGAATTAAGGTGGCCAATGGAAACATTCACACCTATCTCCAACAGACAAGAGTTCTTTCTCCACCCTGGACATTCCACAGATATATAAACCCCATTTTCCTAGTTTCCAACAGGTCTCACAACCTCTGAGGATGTTTGCCATAGATGCAGGCAAAATGTCATGAGAGAATGCTTCTGGAACATGGCCATACAGCTCAGAAAACACACAACAACCCAGTGATTCCAGCCATGAAAGCATTTGACAATACAGTCATTATCAGGCTATCCTTTTCAATAGACAGGGTCAACCTGTATTTGAGCAGCTGAAAGTGCTTTCAATTAGTGATCTGAGTGTGTTGATGTAATGCAATAATTTAAAAGTGATGAGGACTGAATCCAAAGGAAGACTTCTTGGGAAGAATATTTTATTCCCTCTCCCTATTTCTTTCACTGTTCATATCAACTTTGACTTATAGCAACCATTTGATAAGAGACTTCAAGAGCCCTGGCAATAATAATAATAATAATAATAATAATTATAATTATAATTATAATTATAATTATTATTTATATCCTGCCACCATCTCCCCAAAGGGAACTCAGAGTGGTTTACATGAGGCCAAGCCCAGATATACATTATAGCAACATAAAATATAAACAACAAAGTAACATCACAATAAAATAAATAAACTAATCAAGTAAAATAAACAGACAAAATAACATAATGGAAAATCAAATACAGTGGGTGGGCCAAATGCATGACATAAAATGATAAAACTCTGGATAAGAGAGCAATAAAAAAGGTACATTTGTGTGGGAGGAGCTTGTAGGGAACTGAACAGTGGAATTAGACTTTCAATAGTGGGGGAAAGTTTTTTTTTTTGTCGTGTCAGGAGTGACTGCAAGTCGCTCCTGGTGTGAGGACGTTGCCCAAGGGACGCCTGGATGATTTGATGTTTTCATCATCCTTGTGGGAGGCTTCTCTCATGTCCCTGCATGAGGAGCTGGAGCTGATAGAGGGAGTTTATCCGCCTCTCCCTGGATTCGAACCTGTGACCTGTCGGTCTTCAGTCCTGCCGGCACAGGGGTTTAACCCACTGCACCACCGGGGGAAAGTGCCACATGGGGAAAACAGTGTAGGTGAAACAACAGGGCTGGAACATATGGACACTCTCCAAAGGCACATTGGAAAAGCCATCAACAGTCTTACTCAAGTCTTGCAAATACTGGGTTGGTTTGATCGAATCAATACACATATAAAGCATTCTCCCTTTTTTCTCACTATCTTCTACTTCACTCATTGTTATCATCTTTTCCAATGAATCACATTGTCCCATGATATGTCAAACTATGGCAGCCCTAGTTTAATCATCTGAGATGCTCAAAAAACCCCTGGAATTTTAATAAAAGTACCGGTAATATTTAAATTTTGGGCCCAAATTGCATCCTTGTCGCATTTGGATTATTTCTAAATCAGATTGTACCAAATTTTCAGAACAAATAGCATCCTTCCGATATGAAAGTCTGCTCCTTATTCTGAGGCCTCTGGGCATCAGGCTATTGCTGGGCACTACCATGACATAGTGGTTTGAGTATCGGACTATGACTCTGAAGACCAGGGTTCGAATCCCTACTTGGTCAGGAAAATGCATTGGGTGACCTTAGGTGAGAGTCACATAGGCTCAGCCTTAGATAATAGTGATAGGTGTCATTGTAGGTTTGTCACAAGTTGGAAATAACATCAATGTATTTATTTATTATATCAGAAGCAAGCCAAGAGCCCCCAGTGGCGCAATGGGTTAAACAGGTCGCAGGTTCGAATTTGAGGAGAGCACAGATGAGCTCCCTCTGTCAGCTCCAGCTCCTCAAGCGGGGACATGAGAGAAGCCTCTCACAAGGATGATAAAACATCAAAACATCCGGGCGTCCCCTGGGCAACATCCTTGCAATGGCCAATTCTCTCACACCAGAAGTGACTTGCAGTTTCTCAAATCACTCCTGACACAACAAAACAAAACAAAAGAAGCGAACCAAGGGTATAGCTGTAATGTAGTTTAAAAGCTTGGCATTATATTAAATGTCCTTTGACCAGTAGCTGGCCACTTGGGCATGAGAGAAACCTCCTCGCAGGCGTGCAAAACAGCCGGGCATTCCCTGGGCAATGTCTTTGTGGACAGCTGATTCTCTCATGCAAGAAGCGACTTGCAGCATGCAACTTCAATGTATAAAATAACACTATTGACTTCCAAAAACAGAGCAGAGCATGATTTTGTCCTTGCGGAGCAAGAGAAGTGACATACTTCCAAACATGAAGGAGTGTGCAAAACCTCAAAAATAAATCATGCTGTGGTAAGTAACCTTTGCCTAATGATTTCCTTTTTTGTGTAATTGCAGAGCTGGTATCTCACTCAGATATGGACTTTCCCAAGCAATGAGATTTTGAAATTTTAATTCTTATGCAAAACTTTGGCTTGTGGCTAGCAATACTTGGTTTAACATTATGCAATTTAGCTGCATTTGTGTATGTGTATATGTCCTTCAAGTCACCTGTTGACTTGTGGCAACCCCATGAGTTTCATAAGAGTTTTCTTAGGCAAGGCAGACTCAAATATAGTTTTACCAGTTCTTTCCTCTGAAATAGTGCCTACAGCACCTGGTAACCACTGGGTGTTCTCCCATCTAATTACTTACCAGAGCTGATCTTAATAATAACACATCAAACTACTCTGGGACTTCTGAATTCAGACTGACTGAGTTTTGGAGCACAAAACTTCTGAGCTCACAATTGGGTTAAAAAATCAACTATGGATTGTCGATGTTGCAATCCCAGGTGACAGCGAGATTGAAGAGATACAACTGGAAAAACTGACACAATATGAGGATTTAAAGATCAAACTGCAAAGACTGTGGCACAAGCCAGTAAAGGTGGTCCCAGTGGTGATTGGCACACTGGGTGCAGTGCCTAAAGACCTTGGCCTGGACTTAAACACAATTGGTGCTGACAAAATTAACATCTGTCAGCTACAAAAGGCTACCATACTTGGATCTGCATGCATTATTCGCCGATACATCACACAGTCCTAGACACTTGGGAAGTGTCTGACGTTTGATCCAATACAACAGCCAGCATAGTGATCTTGTTTGCTATGTACTATTGTTGTGTTTCTAGTAGTAGTAGTAGTAGTAGTAGTTTTAGTAATTTCAATAGCTGGGACCCATCAAGCCATCCTGGCAACCATTGTCCGTAATCCGATATCACTGTGGGACCCATATCTCAAAGATAAACATATCAAGGACTCTTTGTCCTCATGACCCAATCCCCATTGCTCTTCCAAATCTTCTTACCTTCAGAGTGAATAGACGGCTTCATGTTTAACCAGTGACCATTTATTGAAATTCCTGCTAGACTTCTCCTCCAATCAGTGGCCTAGTTGAATGGACCTTTCTTTGTCAGACCAGGAACAGATAGCCTTTTAAACCAATGGGACCATGGTTCCTGAAACCACACCAATCACCACAGTTCTTCACCACTTTCAATGTCTATTCATTCTTGTAAAACGTATGTACCAGTTATTTTTTCATGCCAGGAGTGACTTGAGAAACTGCAAGTCACTTCTGGTGTGAGACAATTGACTGTCTGCAATGACGTTGCCCAGGGGATGCCTGGATGTTTTACCATCCTGTGGGAGGCTTCTCTCATGTCCCCACATGGGAAGCTGGAGCTGACGGATGGGAGCTCACCCCGCCCCCTGGATTTGAACTGCCAACCTTTCAGTCAGCAGTCCTGCCGGCACAAGGATTTAACCCATTTTGCCACGGGGTGTACCAGTAGCATTAGGGCATTAGAGATTTGGGATGATATTGCCCCCGACATCCACTTTGGCTACTAATGAATAACGATCCTACCTTCATCTCTGTATGTCTTCATTGGATTCATTTGGAGCAGGCGCACTGGGATTCTGATGTCACAGTTCCGCTGTAACAAATTCACAAAAGAACAACATGAGATGCGATTTAGTGAAAAGAAGGCGAGCAATTGGAAATTATAAAATAGGTTTCATGCTTTTTCCTACAGAATTTTAGCATTGCATTCATCACAATGGCAGGAGATATTTTGGTGGCGGTTGCAGAAAATGACAAGTGAAACACAATGAGTGATATAAGAGTATAGCAGTTACCCAAATAATAGTTCGTTTCCTGCCATATATTTACACTGCCTTTCATAAGAATTGATCCAAGGGTAGTTTATACAATGTTTTGTCTCAGCCTATCTAATGCCAGACAAGCCTTCATTAGTTCCTCTAAAAGTAAATTATGACTAGCAATGTAAACCCCACCCTTTGTTTGTAGTCTGCAGCCAGTCTTATGGTACTCAGCACTCTCATATGTTTGCTCAGAAGAAAGCGCCTCTCTGTTTAATTGTGCTTATGCCTTGATCCCTATTTAGTGTTGTTATTGTTTACTTAAAGCGTGTTTTACTCCATGTTTAAACACTGAACAAGAGTCTCGTGGCAGTTCATAAAGATTAATTATAAAACAGTCCCTCCCCTGGAGGTTTATGGTCTAAAAGAAATATCAGAAAAAAGAACAATATTTAAGAGGGAGTAGGAGGTGAAAAGAAAATCCAGGCACTTCTTCAAATATGGCATCACCACCACTTGTGTAAAACAAAACAAGACAAGCAACAAAGAACAAAACCAAATAAAAAAAGAGGTTATGGATCATCTCCCAAAAAAGAAGCTGGAAACCCAGTCTTTCTAGAAGTAGTAGTTCCAAAGTTAATGAGGTGAAACCATAACCAGCACTTAGAACTACGCAAAAGCTTCTGGCAAACCAGAGCTCCCTCTATGTAATAGCTTTCTGGGCTGCAAACCACATCTCCTCCTTGTAGCAGCAAGTCGCAAGCCAGAAATCCTGTGTTATGATAGCTTCCTGGGGTGGAAGCTGGTTCTTCCTCCCTTCATGGAATAGCTTCCTAGGCTACAAACCAGAGCTCTCTTCTAGAAATAATACTGAAGGCTGCAAATAGGATTACACTCCCCCCAAAGACACAGGTTCACAGCTTGGGAGTTCTCTTGGAGACATGGCTGAGCCTGGAACCTCAGATTTCAGCAGTGGACAGGGGAGCATTCGCACAATTAAAACTTGTGCGCCAGCTGCGCCCGTACCTTGGGAAGTCAGACTTGGCCACAGTAGTCCATGCTCTCGTAACATCTTGAATAGACTACTGCAATGTGCACTACGTGGGGTTGCCTTTGAAGACTGTTCAGCCAGTTTCCTCACTGGAGTGGCATACAAGGAGCATACAACCTCCTTGTTGCATCAGCTGCACTTGGCTGCCAGTCTGCTTCTGAGAAGAATTCAAAGTGTTGGCTTTGGCCTATAAATCTCTAAATAGTTCCAGTCCAGTTTGCCTGTCTGAACGCATCTCCCTTTATAAGCCAGCTAGAGCACTAAGATTTGCCGGGGAGGTTCTGCTCTCGGTCCCGCTGCCTTCCCAGGTGCAATTGGTGGGGATAAGTGACAGGGCCTTCTCAGTGGTGGCCTCTTGGCTATGGAACTCCCTCCCCGGTGAGATTAGATTGGCCCCCTCCCTCCTAACATTTAGGAAACAACTTAAGACTTGGTTATTCAAGCAGCCATTTGGCCAAATGAGAAAATTTTGGAAATATGGAAGTAGCCAAAGACACCTGGGATTGATACAATGTCCAATGCTTTATGTTATGTCTGTGATTGCCATTATAGTTTTGATGGTTTTAATCTATTGTCATGTTGTTGATTTGATATATGATGTTTTATAGATGTGAGGCATTGAATTTTGCCATTGATTATGTTGTGAACTGCTTTGAGTCTCCACAGGGTTGAGAAAAGCAGTATATAAATAAATATAAATAGAGGGGGAGCATGGCTTTCCTGGATCTAGACACTATACTCCTATTGATGCAGGCCAAAATCCCACTGACTTTAAAAATTTATTTATTTATTTATTTATTTTGGTCATTTATACCCCACCTTTCTCACCCCCTAGGGGGGACTCAAGGTGGCTTACATCCGGCACAATTCGATGCCCACAATTACAATAAAATGCAATAACAATAGCACAATAGATTAAAACAGACAATTAATACAGTACAATATAACACAATGCAGTATCAAACAGCTCTAAAGCCTGCGTTCATCGTGTTCTAAAATCCGTCAATCCGTTTAGCATTGCCATAGTCCTTTCCAACTCTAGTCATCATTACCTTGTTACCCTGCCAGATTACCCAAATGCCTGGTCCCATATCCATGTCTTCAGCTTTCTCATGAAGGAGAGGAGGGATGTTGACAACCTAATTTCCCCGGGGAGTGAATTCCACAGGTGAGGGGCCACCACTGAGAAGGCCCTATCTCTTGTCCCCACCAGCCTCACTTGTGATAAAGGTGGGGCTGAGAGCAGGGCCTCCCCAGAAGATCTTAAACTCCGTGGTGGGACATAGATACGTGGGAGATACGTTCGGACAAGTACACTGGGCCGGAGCCGTAGAGGGCATGCTTTGTGTCAGATCCTTTGAGAGCGCAATGTATCTGACATCCTTTTGGGCCTGAAAGTAATAAACCATTGTTCCTGTTGCCTTCAAACCTGGTTCATGTGCTTATTTGGCCATTAGAGTAGCGGAGCATGCCAGGCACCAGACCTCAACCTGTGGTCATAGTGGATAGTTGAAATCCAACCACATAATTATCTTATTAGAAGTTTCCTTAGGTCCTGTTCTGGGAGAAGAGTAGCTTAGAAATTAATTGATCCAATAAATAATCACGGCATAGTTAAGATTTTAGGGAGGACAGACATTTTGTTTGTGGTGTTGCTGTTACTTTGCACGAAACCTCCCAGACTTGCCCTACCTAGCGGGGCTAGCTGAAAAATAATGGAAGTTGCAGGCTGAAAAAGTAACTTCTCCAAGCTCTCTTACGTTTTTCTCACCCTCTTGATTAGTTAAAAATATATTCAAAAGTATCCTATGAAGCATATGTGTTTTCAAAACAGGAGCCCAGGGCGAAGAACAGCAAACTACACCACTACTCTCATCTGGAGAAGATAGTAAAATACTTCGTGCATATATATTAGCAAGGCTTCCATAATACAGATAAGCACATGCATAATTGGCTCCTTAAATAGATCAAAGTCAGAAAATGCAAGGAGGGCGAGGCTGAGCTGCTTGGTATCAGTGGCAAGAAAATCTTGTACATACAGACGCCTGCGGTGCTTTAAACGGATCTGGGCTCCCGCTGTAATATCAGGGAGATCACAGATAACACCCCAAAGGGTCTGCTTGAATAACAGAGCGAGACACGGATACTGATTGATCACAGCTTATAAATATCATCTTAAACCCTTTACTCTCCCTCTGTGCCAATGTCTGCATTTTGTATCTAATCTGCATACCCACATCTACATCTTAATTATTTTTGATATGATATGTTACTGTACGTGCTGAATCCAGAAGGCATGGGATCAGGAGAGAACATTTTTGTTATCTGTGCAGCCTGTAATAGCAATGCACACATGACTCTCCTCTGCCTCTCCTTGGCAATCAGCATTCAATTTCATTTCAAGAGGGAGGAGGAAATTTAATAAAAATTATAGACATTCCAGATTCGTGTTTCAAAAGCTGGACTTGCTAACTGTCTATTTGTCCTTCCCCTCTACTTTAAGAAATGGCATTGGTGCTAGAGCTTAGAAATGTTGCTTTATTGAACTATGATTTCTAGAATGGGCATGTTGGCTGAGGAAATTCTAGGAATTTGGGGTTGTATATGTCTGATTAGAAAGATCAGAAAGTCCCAGTTTTCTCTCCCCTCCCCTCATCTTTCCAATTTTTATTTTGAAAATCCATACATGTTTTGTTTGTCCCAGAATATTTTTGTCTGATCCTGGTATGACCAGAGACCTTTTTATACAAACTCCCTGGTTGGTTTATTTAAAACTTGTGTAAATTTGAAAAAAACAATTATACAGACTGTATTGTCGAAGGCTTTCATGGCTGGAATCACTAGGTTCTTGTGGGTTTTTTTCAGGCTATATGGCCATGTTCTAGAGGCATTTTTCCTGACATTTCACCTGCATCTATGGCAAGTATCCTCAGAGGTAGTGAGGTCTGTTGGAAATAGGAAAATGGGTTTATATATCTGTGGAATGACTGGGGTGGGGCAAAGAGCTCTTCTCTGCTGGAGCTAGGTGTGAATGTTTCAGCTGACCACCTTCATTAGCATTTGAAGGCCTGGCTGAGCCTGGGAAATGTTTTGTTGAGAGGTGTTAAGATGTGCTGGTTGTTTCCTCTCTGCTGCTTTGCTGTTGTAATTTTAGAGTTTTTTTAATACTGGTAGCCAGGTGTTATCCCTGGCTATTAGGAGTAGGCTAGTGATGAGATGAATAATTCTAATCTGTGTGCTTCCGATGAGTTGTCCCACTTTCTCTGTTGCAGGGTTGACCATGAAGCAACATGATTCCAGCATGTCTTGTCAATACACCAAGTTACTTGAGTAGTTTCAGTAGAACTTTCTTAGCCATGTGTCAGGGACAGATCTACCATCAAGTATAATAGGATGATTGTCTCAAGTGGCAGGCACGGTGGGCCAGCAGAGACAACCTTACTTGGATGGATTGATGGATGGAGAGAGAATTTACACCCTCTCCAAATATTGGGACTCAAAGTGGCTTATCACAATTAGCTAAAGAATATACCTCATACTGTTGACATAAAATATGGATTACAGATTCAGCTGGTTTGTTATAGTGAGCCTAGTTAACTCCATTTTCTCAATAGCTGATGTCTCACCTATGGCCTATAGCTTTGGCTAAGCTCTGCCATTTTTATTATATTAGAATTGTTGGGCTTGACGAATCCAAGGCTGAAGTTAAAATTACTGGAAAAAAACATTACCAACCTTAGATATGCAGATGATACCACTTTGATGGCCAAAAGCGAGGAGGAGCTGAGGACCCTTCTAACCAAGGTGAAAGAAGAAAATGCAAAATCTGGGTTGCAGTTAAACATAAAAAACCAAGATTATGGCAACCAGACTGATGGATAACTGGCAAATAGAGGGAGCAAACATTGAGGCAGTGACAGACTTCTAGGCGGAAAGACTACTGCAGATGCAGACTGCAGCCAGGAAATCAGAAGACATTTACTTCTTGGCAGGAGAGCAATGACCATCTTGATAAGATAGTGAAGAGTAGAGATGTCACACTAGCAAGGAAGACTGGCATAGTTAAACAATGGTATACCCCATTGTAACCTATGGATGTGAGAGCTGGACCATAAGGAAGGCTGAGTGAAGAAAGATAGATCTTTTGAACTGTGGTTTTGGAGGAAAATTCTGAGAGTGCCTTGGACTGCAAGAAAATCAAACCAGTCCATACTCCTGGAAATAAAGCTCAACTGCTCACTGGAGGGAGGGATATTAGAGGCAAAGATGAAGTCCTTTGGCCACATCATGAGAAGACAGGAAAGCTTAGAGAAGACAATGATGCTGGGGAAAATGGAAGGAAAAAGGAAGAGGGAGCTACCAAGAGCAAGAGGGATGAATGGTATCCTTGAAGTGACTGGCTTGACTTTGAAGGAACTGGGGGCGGCCACAACCAACAGGGAGCTCTAGCGTGGGCTGGTCCATGAGGTCACAAAGAGTTTGATGTGACTGAACGAGCAAACAACAACAAAGAATTGCGGTACCTGCAACATTGTGTACCCAGGGCCACCAACTGGATGTTATGGCTACATATGGTACCAGGCTCTACGAAGCATCCTTATAAACAAGAAATCCCCAAAAAATTTCTCTGCTGGTCACATAAACCTCATATGAGGATTACCAGATATCCATTAGATATTGCTCATATTCTTTTCATCAATCTTTGCATAACTCTGAAGTTCTACAAAATACAGATATTTGAAATAAGCTCTGTCTTTTTTGGCCAGAGCTAAGAGAAGATTGGACTGAAAGTACTGCTGGGGTTTGGTAGATCCTTTAGCCAAAGTTATTATTTGTTATCTGTTCGCCTTCTTGCTCAGTTTCCGTGCCCATCCTAGCTTTGTGACCCTCTTGGGAAGATTCAGTTGAGCCAATATTTCAGTCCTACCGTATAACATAAAGGCTAAAATCGTTATTAAATTATCAATAAAATAAAACTAATTCAAAACAAAGCAATTTTAAAAAGCAAACAATGAATATACAATACAGCATATTATGCGAAGCCTGTTCCTCATTAGCAGTTAATTCTGAAAGGCGTGCCAAAACCAAATAGAAGTCTTCACATGCCTGCAGAAAGACAGAAAAGTTGGCACCAGCCTCACCTTTCGAGAGTTCCAGAGCTCAGGACTAGCTACTGAGAAGACCCTCTCCCATGTTCTCACTAGGTGAAGGTGTTTTTAACAGAAGGGCCTCCGCAGAGCACAAAACACAGAGCCATGAGACAATATGAAGACGGCTCGGAAGCTCCAACTAGTCCAACGAGCGGCAGCCATGATACTAACAGGAGCGGAGCGCAGGGAGCATACAATTCCTCTGCTGCATCAGCTCCACTGGCTGCCGATTTGCTACCGGGCTCAATTCAAAGTGCTGGCGCTGGCCTATAAAGCCCTAAACGGTTCTGGCCCAAGCTACCTATCCGAACGTATCTCTGCCTATGAGCCCACCAGGACTCTAAGATCTTCTGGGGAGGCCCTGCTCTCTATCCCGCCAGCTTCACAGGCGCGGCTGGCGGGACGAGGGACAGGGCCTTCTCTGTGGTGGCCCCTCGGCTGTGGAACGCCCTTCCTACGGAGGTTAGATCAGCCCCTTCGCTAATGGTATTTCGTAGAAAATTAAAAACTTGGCTGTTTGAACGGGCATTCGGATAAACAGAGCAATGAATATGATGAATACAGGAACGGAATTATGGACGACGGATTGGATTACGATTTTAGTTATGAGATGTTATGGGGCTGTTATTGATGTATTATTATTGTGTATACTATGCTTTTAATGATTTTAAATTGTATATTGTTTGATTGATTTTTTACCCTTGTTGTAAACCGCGTTGAGTCGCCTGTTGGGCTGAGAAACTGCGGTATACAAGTAAAGTAAAGTAAAGTAAATAAATAAATATATCAATTGGACTAGTTTAGAAGCCCAAGAAAAGCTGCATGGCATCTATTACTCTAAGGTCAAAAAGAAGAACAGCAGTAGAGTTCAGGAAAAAACAAGGGGCTACACTTTCTGACGCATTTGCTACCTGAGATAATAACCTCATTCTGTGTTGTTGTAGGGTTTTTCGGGCTATATGACCATGTTCTAGAGGCATTCTCTCCTGACGTTTCGCCTGCATCTACGGCAAGCATCCTCAGAGATTGTGAGGTCTGTTGGAACTAGGAAAATGGGTTTATATATCTGTGAAATGACCAGGGTAGGACCAAGAACTCTTGTCAGTTGGAGCTAGGTGTGAATGTTTCAACTGACCACCTTGATTAGCATTTGATGGCCTGGTAGTTGTTTGGTGTGGCTTGTTAGTGCCTGGGGCAATCTTTTGTTGAGAGGTGATTAGATGTACCTGAATGTTTCCTTTCTGTTGTTTTGCTGTTGTAATTTTTAGAGGTTTTTTTAAATACTGGTAGCCAGATTTTGTTCATTTTCATGGTTTCCTCCTTTCTGTTGAAATTGTCCACATGCTTTCAGTGGCTTCTCTGTGTAGTCTGACATCCACAAGCATGTGGACAAGTTTACAGACAAAAATTCCTTCTGTGATACAAATATGAAAGGGACAGGAGCCCTATTCTCTTTTAGATCTGAGCAGTTCAGGTGGAAATACATTGTGGAGAAATTTCGCTGGATGTTTGTAATGCTTACATTTTATTTTTGTGCTACTCTGCTTAAGTACTGAGGGCGGATCTAGACAGCTGCTTTATTGCGGAAAATTCTGCAATAAAAAAGGTGACTGTCCAGACAACATTCTGGCCAACCTGGAATTAATTTGCCACAAACCAGGAAAACCCTGGTTTGTGGCGAATTAATTTGATAATGGGTTTATTCCGCATCTTCTTGGAAGGTGCGGGATAAACCCACCACTTCCAGTGTCTGGACTGCAAAATACTGCAGTCCCGACAGTATTCCCACAGTTTTCCAGGCTAAATTATCTCGGAAAACTGTGGGAATACCAACCCCCCTCCCCAGAAGCCCCCCTAAACACAGTAAAAAAAGGAAGAGAACTCACCGGGGGGGGGGGGAATCACTCCTGACCCCCCCTTCCCCTGGTGCTTCAGGAGAACTCCAGCCGCTGTCCCACGGAGGCCGGGTGAGTTATTTTCCTTCCCCCACCCCACTGTGTTTAGGAGGCTTCTCGGAAGGAGGTTAAGTGTCCTGGTGTTGTACTGGGAAGTTCCAGTATAACATCTGGACACACACTCCAGAAAGCATGAACTTTCTGGTGTGAGTATAGATGGCCCCCAGAAACATCTGTGTTTTGTAAACGTGGATGTTCCTGGGATGTTTAGCCTGCAGAAGAGAAGTCTGAGAGGGAGACATGATAGCCATGTATAAATATGTGAGAAAAAGTCATAAGGAAGAGGGAGCAAGATTGTTTTTTGCTGCCCTAGAGATTAGAACGTGGAACAATGGCTTCAAACTACAAGAAAGGAGATTCCATCTGGACATTAGGAAGAACTTCCTGACTGTGAGAGCTGTTCAGCAGTGGAACTCACTGCCCCAGAGTGTGGTGGAGGCTCCTTCTTTGGAGGCTTTTAAACAGACTGGATGGCCATCTGTCAGGGGTGCTTTGAATGCAAGTTTCCTGCTTCTTGGACTGGATGGGCCACGAGGTCTCTTCCAACTCTATGATTCTAACAGCCTGTCTGGAAAGGCCCATGCTAACTTTGTTATCTGAGATTTCTCCATTGTGATGATTTATGGTTATCAGCAATTACAATTTGAACTGGAAACCTTGATACTAGGACAGTAAGGTGGCAATCACACATAATAGAATAAAGACAGAGAGAGAGAGAGAGAGAGAGAGAGAGTGCAAAGGAATTTGTCTTCTATATTCCAGCAAAAATCCTCCTTCCGGAATCCTTTCTGTCTGTTGAAATCTGAACACATTCTTTACTCCTGGGTATTAGCAGACAGGGGGTATTCTTTCCCTTTACCTCCTCTTTCCTTTCATTTTTTCCCTCCAACTTCAATGCTGAAGCATTTTCCCCCTCCCAGCTGAGAAGAAGGAATGACCTTCTGGATGCACGTCATGTTTTCAAAGGGAGTTGGAATGGAACTCTTCCCACCTTGAGGCCCAGACAGCAAGTGAGCTTTGGGGCAGGAAATGATTTAATGCTTTTGCTATGCAGATAATGACCCACACAGGAGATGCTTTCTGGCAGGATCAACTGGCGCATGATGGAGAAGCGATTGCCCTTCAACTTGGAAAGCAACCGGCAGGAGACCCTGTCTGTGTGGAGAGTGGCAGCCCTTCCTCTTCACAGCTGAAGGAGCTCAAAGGTTGGATTAGGTGGCCGAGAGTCACACAACCTCCTACTCCACCATAATAACTTCAAAAGCTTGCCGCCCTAAGCCTACTTACCTGTAGAGTTGCCAAATTTATTTACTATTCCCAGCTCCTATGGCTTCAACAGCACTTTGATCTAAAGGCACTAAGCAGGTGATAATGCTCATGGCTGTGCCCCGGGAAGTGTCCGCTGGGGATTTTGAGCTATAAGAAGCTGCCTTTTGGTAGTTATGCTTTGCAGAGCTTGGAATTATTTTATTATTTTGGTACACAAAGTCCCCAAATTCCCTGGCTGGTGGGTATGTTGGCTTGGGCTTTCTGGAAGCTGGAGTCCAAAAGAGTAACTTTCCCAAAGTTGGATCCTTTTAATCAGAGTTTCTGAAACTTACTTGGCCTATCGCTCTCCTTTCAGAATTTTTTTTACTTAGATAGGCCAAGTAAGTTTCAGAAACTCTGATTAAATCTTCCTATGGAAATCTACCTTCTTTAAGTAAGCAAACAGGAAGATTTATATTGTATGTCTGCATGTTTCTACCTACATTCTAAAAGGTTTCCCCTTGACATTAAATCTAGTCATGTCCTACTCTTGGTGTGTGTGTTCATCTCGATTTCTAACCTGAAGACCCGGCGTTGTCTGTAGATGCCTCCAAGGTCATGTGGCCGGCATGACTGCATGGAGCACCGTTACCTTCCCGCTGAAGCAGTACCTATTGATCTACTTACATTTGCATGTTTTCAAACTGCTAGGTTGGCAGAAGTTGGGGCTAACAACGGGAGCTCACCTCACTCCTTGGATTTGAACCTTTTGGTCAGCAAATTCAGCAGCTCAGTGGTTTAACCCGCTGCACCATCCGGGGCTCCCACCTACATACTACAAAATGGTACAACATGGTAAAGAAAAACACTGTTGTAAATAAGACACCTTGAAACCTGAAATTATAAAACTGTTAATTGAAATCAACCACAGGAACACTTGCATTGCACACTGTGAATTAAGATAACGAAGGATAACATTAAAATAAAAATCATGAATAGCATAAAAATAATCCTAAATGAGAAGGATGAACCTGGTGCACTGCTATCAATTTATTAATGTTGAGCTCTATTTTTGTCAGAGACAAGAATTCGAATTTTTAGATACTTATTGCACTTGCATTATTATTAGCTGCTTGTCACATAATTGAAAAAACAATCTATGGGGTGGGGTTATGTGTTTGTAACATGTTCATTGTTTTGAGTTCTGTTTACACTGTAAGCTGTTAATGTATGTAAATAAAATGTATATTAAAAAATCTAAATTAGATTTAATATATGCCACTTATTTATAGAATTGTGTTGTAAACAAGTCATTACATGCACATGATATTCTTGCCAATGCATGCTGGACTTCGAGACAATGCACTAGAACGGTCACCCACCAACACATGTGTGTCAGTGGACTTTATAACTTGTATTTTGTGTATTCATTTGGAAAATAATATTGATAACTTTCATTTGATGTTACACAACAAATAAAACATGTATGAACGGTTTTTAAAAAATATGTTTCCTTTATGTTTCCACCACTCCCTTAATTTTATTCAATGCCCCCCCCCCCCCACTTCACTCCAAGCTGCTGCCACCCACTTGGATCATTCTAGTGCACCTGAGGGAGCAATATCATCCACTTTGGGAAGCACTGCCCTTAAGCCACTGTTATTAATTTTTTTTCATGTCAGAAGTGGCTTGGGAAACTGCAAGTCGCTTCTGGTGTGAGAGAATTGGCCATCTGCAAAGATGTTGCCCAGATCTTTTTACCATCCTATGGGAGGCTTCTCTCATGTCCCACATGGGAAGCTATAGCTGACAGATGGGAGCTCATTCTGCTTTCCGGATTTGAACCACTGACCTTTCAATTAGCAGTTCAGCCAGCACAAGGATTTAACTCATTGTGCCACTGCGGCTCCATTGTTATTTACATGGATGGGAATAATTGCTGATAGATTGCAGTTCTTACAATTCCTCACTTTTGGGTATTCCGGCTATGGCTGATGGTTCTTGATCAATAATATCAAGAATAAAACTTGGTAAAATGACTAATTTGGAGGGATACACATTGTGTATCATTCCCTTCTAATTAAAGGAGGGCAAAATGATGCTACGCAATCGTGGATGTACTTTGGCAGAGAAGGCTAAAGACTTAATAAAACTGCAACTCTTATGACTCTATGCTACTTAACCATGGCAAGTGGTGTCAAACTGCATCAGTTCTAGAGTGTAGAGGCACCCTGAGTTCAAAGTGCAAGAAGTATTTACACTTAGTTAATTTAGTGAATGGGGAGAAGAGGAATGGTGAAATCTCACTCTTCCCAGTAAGTTCAGGCCAAAGCAAACAGCTATAGCTTCAGGGTTCTTCTTCATTAATATATATATATATGTGTGTGTGTGTGTGTGTGTGTTGTTGTTGTTGTTGTTGTTGTTCATTCGTTCAGTCGTCTCCGACTCTTCGTGACCTCATGGACCAGTCCACGCCAGAGCTCCCTGTCGGCCGTCACCACCCCCAGCTCCTTCAAGGTCAGTCCAGTCACTTCAAGGATGCCATCCATCCATCTTGTCCTTGGTCGGCCCCTCTTCCTTTTGCCTTCCACTTTCCCCAGCATAATTGTCTTCTCTAGGCTTTGCTGTCTCCTCATGATGTGGCCAAAGTACTTCAACTTTGTCTCTAGTATCCTTCCCTCCAATGAGCAGTCAGGCTTTATTTCCTGGAGGATGGACTGGTTGGATCTTCTCGCAGTCCACGGCACTCTCAGAACTTTCCTCCAACACCACAGCTCAAAAGCATCGATCTTCCTTCGCTCAGCCTTCCCTAAGGTCCAGCTCTCACATCCGTAGGTGACTACAGGGAAGACCATGGCTTTGACTAGGCGGATCTTTGTTGCCAGTCTGATGTCTCTACTCTTTATTATTTTATCGAGACTGGACATTGCTCTCCTCCCAAGAAGTAAGCGTCTTCTGATTTCCTGGCCACAGTCTGCATCTGCAGTAATCTTTGCACCTAGAAATATATATATATTGCTATCTTGACCGCACTCTGATCTTGCTGTCCTAAATGTTCTTTTCATCTATGAAATGTTGGAGAGTATGTACCCTTTCCCCCTTTTATTTATGTTTTTGCAGGGCTGTTATACAAAATTGGCTCCTGCATCTATCTGGAATTTGCCCACCTCTGATCAATGGACTAAACAAATTAATGTCAGGAAAGTGAGAGATGGCAGATAAGTGAAATGAGACAAGAATAAACACGCCAAAACATTCCTTTCCCTCTTTTATTGGTTCGGTTCCTATAACTGTCACTTAGAAATAATACAGGTTAAAGCCATTTCTATCTTAGAGATAAGGGGTTGAAAAGACGTGGTCTGTTTAATTTCTGCACGTCAAACTGTTATCAATGGCAGGAGAAGAGGGCTTGTGAAAAAAAAATAAAGAGCAGCCATGCAAAAGAGGGGATTCCTTAAACGGTATATGTGTGTGTTATGACTTATGGCAACCCTAAAGCAAACCTATCATGGGGATTTGCCTTTGCCTTTCTCTGTGGCTGAGAGTGTGTGACTTACCCAAGGTCCCTAATTGTTTCCATGGCTGAATGTGGATTCAAACTCTACTATTGGGATTTGGCAGAAACAGTCCTGATTAATCCTCTGCTATCCCACTTTTTACATGCTTGAAAACAGTGTTTCTCAACCCCTTAATACAGGTCCTCATGTGGTGACCCCCAACCTTAAAATTATTTTCGTTGCTACTTCATAACTGTAATTTTATTTATTATTATTTTATTTATTTAGAATTTTTATATACCGATCTTCTCGACCTCCAAAGAAAGACTCAGGCCAGTTTACAACAAAGATTAATAAACAATAGTTTAAAACATCACACCCCATAATACACGAATACATTAAATACATTAAAATTAAAATTTTGCTACTGTTATGAATCGTAATGTAAATATCTGATATGCAGGATGTATTTTCATTCACTGGACCAAATTTGGCACAAATACCCGAGACACTCAGATCTGAATACTGGTGGGGTTGTGGGAGGGGGATTGATTTTATCATTTGGGAGTTGTAGTTACTGGGATTTATAGTTAACCTACAATTAAAGAGCATTCTGAACTCCACCAATTATGGAATTGAACCAAACTTAGCAGTCAGGACTCCCATGACCAAGAGAAAATACTGGAAGGGGTGGGTGGGCATTGACCTTGAGTTTTGGAGTTGTAGTTCACCTACATCTAGAGAGCACTGTGGATTCAAACAATGATAGATCTGGACCAAGCTTGGCACGAATCCTCAATATGCCCAAATGTGAACACTGGTGGGGTTTGGGGGGAAAAAGACCTTGAGATTTGGGAGTTGTAGTTACTGGGATGTATAGTTCACCTATACTCAAAGAGTATTGTGATAGAATTGGGCCAAACTTCCCACACAGAACCCTCATGACTGGAGGGATTTGGGATGAATTGACAGTGATTTAAGGGAGATGTGGTTCACCTACATTCAGACAGCACTATGAACCCAAACAACTATGCCAAAGGGATTCCTAAGACCATCAGAAATATGTGCTTTCTGATGGTCTTTGATGACCCCTCTGAAACCGCCTCGTGAACCCCCAGGGTTCCTGACCCCCAGGTGAGGAACACTGCTTTAAAATGTCCTGGTTTCTTATTTCTCCTCCCACCTATCCCCCTTTGTTCTGAGTTTGCTTCAGTTGCTGAAAATGTTGTTCAAAGTGCAAACACAAATTGCACTCAACTCAGAAGGGAGCCGAGGAGGTGAAGGAAAGATGAAATGTTGCCCTTCTCTATAGGCTCAGACAAAAGCAAACTGCTGCAGCCTCTTTTTGCTTATGTATTCTTCCTCATTTATAGCCTTTGTCATCTTGATCACTCTCGAGTGGTGCTTGGCTGCATATGTTCCGGTTTTCATCTGTGAAATGTTGGAGAGCATGGGACTAAGAGGTGCATGTACACTATAGAATTAATGCAGTTTGATATCACTTTAAATGCTATGGCTCAATGCTATGGATTCATGGGAGCTGCCAAAGGGTGCAAATGACAACTCCCATGATTTCATAATATAGAGAAAAGTGTATTAAAGTGGTGCCAAACTACAATTCTTAGATGCACCTCAGAACTTCTACAAGCCTCCAACTACCTGGAGGTCACCTGAATGGGGAAAATGCCTCCTAAAATCTTATTTTTCTTGGACCTACTTCTGTGATTGATAAAACAGGCTTCTCTGACACAGCTGGGAGACGTCTCTAAAAGTACACTAACAGAACTAACAGACATAATATTACCATTAACTTTTACTTGCTTCAGTTTGGTTGTTTGGACTAGGGTTGTTCAAATTCCCTTGATTGATCTCCCCCTCCTGCTCTTTGGAGAATGCTAAAACATAATTCCTCTGCAGAGTGCTCTCTCCTTCAATTGCGCTTGCAGATCTCTCCCAAAACAGCTTGGTTTTCTAATTTGACAGTCTGCCAGTCTTTGTAAAACTATGCCTTGTTTGGGTGGACATTTCATTCCAAAATACCAGATGAGTCCATAACTTTTGAAATAGTGGATTGATCATGTTCTGGATGTTATTCCCCTTTGAAAAGTTAGATCCGTATGCTATGCTACATGCCAAAAAGAATCCCTAGCTTTACCAAAGGATTTTGATTCACATCTGTTTCGTCTTGGGTTAAATAACTGTACAAAGAACAATATTTTGGTCATGATCTATTATTTTCACAAGGAGCATGATCCTGCCCACATTAAGCAGTTACAAGCTTCACTTATTTCAACGGAAGAGTATTAAACATATGCTTGTAAATTGGTGGGATTTACAAGGTGTATTTTAGCTAGATCCTCCCCAAGGATTGTGGAGTTGAGAGAGCAATATCAATTTCTCATACATTGAAGTATATGAAACTAAATTGGTTTTTTAAACTGTCCTTTTACATTTAAAATTGTACTTTCCAAAATTAGGCTGTTTTTATGAGTCTAATTCCAGCTCCTGCCATAAAAAGTACACTAGAAAGAAGATATTGATACGAGAAGTTGTTGTACATGTATATCTAATATTTGGCTGACCTTACAGTTTTCTGAAAAGCACTCAGTTGCTCTAATTCTTTTGTCAGTTGCAATATTCAGTGTGAGACCAGTTTTGTCTACTAGTATTCGTGCTCTGACTTCTTGCAGCCATTGTTAAGTCAAGGGCTTATTCTAACATACAGATAAATTCTCTGTTGTCCTGAAGTATCAGCTGCTTTTAAATTGTCCTGGGGCTGTTTGACACTTATTTCCTTGGCCAATACAGCATGGTGAATGACAGAGTGACCCAGGGAAGGTCTACATGGCCCTCATTCCTGGTTACTATTTATTTATTGTATCAGAAGCAAAATGAGAATACAGTTATATTATATAGAAAAACCACAAAGTTACAAACTTGGCATCATAAAGATGCACAAGTAGCTCAAGGGAAGCACAAGTGGAAAGCAATTAGAACTCTTTGAAACTCTTTCTTTTAAACTTTATAATATTATATCAATAATAAATAACTTTATTTATTTTCTGTCCTATCTCCCCAAGGGTGAGGAGTTTGAATTAACAATTGGGTGAGGAGAGATAGGAACTCTGCTTGTGTGTACATTAAGATATTCACACGTGTGCATATGAGGTCCAGCACATAATGTGTTGAGATTAATTTCACAATTCAGCAGCAGATCAGTTGCACAACTTCAGCGCTTTCCAGTAGCTTCTTCCTGCACAGTATTTTCAGTCAACTGCTCCCACAGCCTGCAATCACTCTGGAAACTTTTGCAGACACTTGAGCACATGCCCGACCATTGTCAGTTTTACCATTGTCTTTCCCCCAGTCTAGATGACTTTACAAACTTACCACAGCACACAGTTATATCTTGTCTTAGCAGACAGGTTCTTTTAATCAATTACATAGAGACTTTGACGAACAACATCACAGCACAAGGAGAGAGATATACACTGTAAATAACTTCCTTATATACAATTCTATACAATTACACATAGCAATCTCTGATTGGTTCCCAACTCATTAACTTAACTCAGACCCAGGATTACATCATTCACAATCAGCTGGACTAGGCCAGAACACATTCCCCAAATGATTCCCTATATACAGTGAATGTATGACTCAGCATTTCCAATAGAAGCCTATTAGCAGTGCATGACTGAGCTATATTTTTGAAAAAATACAGCTTATGTCCTTGTCTGCCCTCCACCTTGATCCGCTACAAAGGAAGGACAGCAAGGGACCATTTCCCGGTACTGACAGATCTGTGTGTGGACCTGCTGTCAACTCCCAGGATTTTTTGCCTCAATTTTAAAACACACATTTTGACACTGTCTGGAAGCACCCTCAGTTAACTGAGAGGAGAGGAAAGAAGAATGTAGGGTAAGGGTGAATCTTGTTTTTCCCAGTAGACTCAGGCAAAAGCAAATTGTCGCATCTCTCTGAGCTTGTTCGTTCATCCTTATTAGCAACTTTTGACACCTTGACCTCATTCCGATGTTGCTGGGCCCCACTTGTTTCTGTTTTCATCTGTGAAATGTTGCAGGGCCTGCCATAAAGGGTGTAAGTGCAAGACTTGTTAAAGGTACTGACAACCTGTGCTTGTGTTGATTTACCAATTGGGTCTATGCCTAAGAGGTGTGAAAAGTTTCCCAAGAGAATAGAATAACACCTGGTTGTGTTCAAAGGCATCAAGCTACTAGTCTTTCCATGTGAGTTAATATAAAACATGCTTTAACTAGGCATAAGATGTGAAATTGCATGGTTTTGCTATTGGATGCATGCAAAGAACTCACTTGAAATTCACAGGTACGCTCTGGTCATTTGGAGGAAACAAAGCAGCCTTTAAGCCCCTGTAACCAGCTTGTTCAGCTGGGTTTTATGGCCGCTCTGCATCACTGGAGCAGCGCAAAGCACCTAGAGCACAGCAGTGAAAGTTTACAGCCCTTTTCTCTGAGGTTGTTGACTCATATACAACTAACATAAGCAGAGTTACAGAGGAAAGCTTGCTCCAAGGCATCTTGGGGCCAAAACAGTTTGACAGGCACATTTCAGTTTTCAGCATAAAACAACATTTTGGTCAATGGGCCATGCCAACCAAGCTGTATAATATGGTTTGAGCAGCCTTTCTATGAATCTCAAAATCTGAAATACATAAATGCTGGGGTTAGGAACCCTTGAGAATGTGGAAAAACACCGATAAAATGTTATTGCTTTAACCTGCAAGATCTTTGCTCTAGGCATCTCCAGCTCCTCCAGCATGACTCCCTGGTCAATTTCTGTAGGAAGGTGACCCTATAGAATTGTACTGGAAGACTTAGGGAGAACATTTAAAATCAATCTCGAACTTACTGAAGTGTTTATCACAGACAACTCTATGATTCTATGACTATCTGTAAATGTGAATAGCAATCTAACACAAATGTTATAGAGTTAATTCATTGTATTGTTTAAGGCTTTCATGGCTGGAATCACTGGGTTGTTGTAGGTTTTTCTGGGCTATATGCCCATGTTCTAGAGGCATTTTCTCCTGACGTTTCGCCTGCATTTATGGCAAGCATCCTCAGAAGTAGTGAGGTCTGTTGGAAGTAGGAAAATGGGTTTATATATCTGTGGAATGACCAGGGTGGGACAAAGGACCTTTGTCTGCTGGAGCTAGGTGTGAATGTTTCAACTGACCACCTTGATTAGCATTTAATGGCTTGGAAGTACCTGGGGGGATTTTTTGTTGAGAGGTGATTTGATGTGCCTGATTATTTACACTCTGTTGTTTTGCTGTTGTAATTTTTGAGTTTTTTAATACTGGTAGCCAGATTTTGTTCATTTTCATGGTTTCTTCCTTTCTGTTGAAATTGTCCACATGCTTGTGGATTTCAATGGCTTCTCTGTGTAGTCTGACATGGTGGTTGTGAGAGTGGTCCAGCATTTCTCTGATCTCATATTATATGCTGTGTCCAGGTTGGTTCATCAGGTGCTCTGTTATGGCTGACTTCTCTGGCTGAAGTAGTCTGCAGTGCCTTTCATGTCCTTGATTCGTGTTTGGGCAATGCTGCGTTTGGTGGTCCCTATGTAGACTTGTCCACAGCTGCATGGTATACGGTAGACTCCTGCAGAGGTGAGAGGATCCCTCTTGTCCTTTGCTGAACGTAGCATTTGTTGGATTTTCTTGGTGGATCTGTATTCCACAGATATATAAACCCATTGTCCTACTTCCAACAGACCTCACTACCTCTGAGGATGCTTGCCATAGATGCAGGTGAAACGTCAGGAGAAAATGCCTCTAGAACATGCCATATAGCCCGGAAAAACCTACAACAACCCAGTTAATTCATTGCTAATATAAATGTAATCATGCCAATCACATGAATTTGGAAGTGTCTACAGATAACACTGGCTCTTCAGCTTAGAAATAGAAATGAGCACCACCCTCCAAAGTTGGACATGACTAGACTCAATGTCAAGGGGAAACCTTTACTTTTACCTTAAATGTAATCTATCAAGATTACAAATCATTTCCAATTAACTTTCCTATCTATCCCCTGCGTTCAATATTAACTTCGTGTTCACACTTTCACACGTTCATCATGGTATTGTGTGTTTCACAAAATATTTTAATGGTAAACAGGAGCATTCAACATTTTTCTGTTGTTATTTGTGTTGATACATCTTAGAATACTGAACAATCTCTTATTTGGAAGGGAACTCTATTTATATTACTTGTCTGTCAAAACATGTTGTAAGCCTGCCCAGGAAGGCAATGAATAATATTGATGGCGTGCATAAATTTCAGTGTTTGTTTTTAATATTTCTCACAGGAAAACTCTTCAGGGAGCAACTTTCCGGCCAAAACAATATGGGAACCGGTAACTTCGGCCCCATATGGAGGAGCCATTGCCAGATAACCAGTTCCTTGGTTACTTTGGCCTCATAAACACATCTCTGGGGGATCTTTTTAAAATTTTTGTAGCCTGGGAAAATTGTACAAATGAACACTGAGGACCTGGGATTTTGTTCACCAGATTTGTTTTCAGGATATTAAATGTGCTGCATATTAGACTGTAGTTCTAAGATGTATCTACACTGTAGAGTTAATGCAATTTGACACAACTTTTAACTGCCTTGGTTCAATGCTATGGACTATTGGGATTTATAGGCAACAGTAGTATTTAGAAGAGAAGTCTAAAAGCCTTGTAAAGGAGTAGTTCTCAATATTCCTAATGTGGCAACCCCTTAATATAGTTCCTCATGCTGTGGTGACCCCAACCATAAAATTATTTTTGTTGCTACTTCACAATTGACATGTTGCTACTGTTATGAATCATAATGTAAATATCTGATATGCAGGAAGTATTTTCATTCACTGGATGAAATTTGGCACAAATACCCAATACACCCAAATTTGAATACTGGTGGGGTTGAGGGGCATTGATTTTGTCATTTGGGAGTTGTAGTTCCTATGATTTATAGTTAACCTACAATGAAAGAGCATCCTGAACTCCACCAACAATGGAATTGAACCAAACTTGCCACATAGAACTGCCCTGATGAACAGAAAATTCTGGCGGGGTTTGGTGAGCATTGACCTTGAGTTTTGGAGTTGTAGTTCACCTACATTCAGAGAGCACTGTCTGGATCTGGACCAAATGTGGCACGAATCCTCAATATGCCCAAATATGAAAACTGGTGGAGTTTGGGGAAAATAAACCTTGACATTTGGGAGTTGTAGTTGTTGGGATTCATAGTTAACCTACAATCAAAGAGCATTCTGAACTCTCCCAATGATAGAATTGGGCCAAACTTCCCACACAGAACCTCCATGACCAACAGAAAATATTGTGTTTTCTGATGGTCTTTAGCAAACTCTCTGATAGGATTGCCTTAGATCATGACAACAAATAAAGTCACCTGTCAATTGTCTTATCTTGTAGGACCTCATCCCACAGAAGTCATCACATGACACAAGGCCACTTCTGCCATGAGCAGAAAAGAATGTGGTGGGGCAAGAGATAATGGACTGGAATGGGTTTTTGATATCTCTGCTCTGGTTGGTACAATGGGTTCCAGTTCAGGCAAACAAAAGGGTGCTTACGGTTTGACGATTTCATTGGAGACCCCAAGAGGGGTGGGTGGGTGGGGGGGGGGGGGTCCATTTTGGCAACAGAGGTGAGAAAACGTTCCCAAGAATAAAATCAGATCATATCAAGAAAAAAGGAAAAAAGACTCAGTAGCTCTTTCATAAGCCCATAATCTGTGTGCCTTCCCAGTGAATTTTGAAGCAAGTATGCTAACTAATGTGTTAAGGAATGTGTCATCCCCTGAGGTCTGAGGTGTGGTGCTTGTGTAACATTACAGGGGGTTCAAGGAAAGATAGTTTGAAACTAGGAATAGTCAATGCAGACTCCCTAATTCAATCTTATGGAGTCACAGACTATGGGGTTTATCTTTTGGGTGTCCGGATTTTTTTTTATAATAATGATGCAATGGTATCTGGATGAGTCTGGGCATGGAACAATACCCAGGTCTTGTCTAGTAACAGTAGTGTTGTACTTACTTACTTAGGCCATTTCCTCATTGTCCGAGTATGATGGGCGTCCAAGTGTAGTGTCTTGGTAGTTGGTCTGTAAGTGACTGCAGAGCCCTATTGACTGGATTGATGATACGGCTGACATTATTGATTTTATAGTTTTTAATTAATGCTCTATTTATTGTTTTAATTGCTGTTTTATTACATTGTTAGATGTAATGGCATTGAATTGTTGCCAAGTGTAAGCCCCCTTAGAGGCTGAGAAAGACGGGATAGAAATGTTAGAAATAAATAAATAAATATTATTGACCCGCATATTCTTCTACAGTGAGAACATCGGTTTCCAGATGGAAGGCGGTCCCAGTCAGGGTTGGCTTGATGTGCCTTCCTCGTTCGCCTTCCATTCATGCCTCTTCAAATTCCACAGCACCGCTGGTCACAGCTGACCTCCAGCTAGAGCGCTTAAGAACCAGGGCTTCCTAGTTCTTGGTGCCTATGGCACAGTTTTTAAGGTTGGCTTTAATCCCATCTTTAAATCTCTTTTCCTATTCACCAACATTCCATTTCCCTTTTTTGAGTTGGGAATATAGTAACTGGGCATTTGGACAACGTGGTCAGTCCAGCTGTGTTGATGGTGGAGGAGCAGCTCTTCAGTGCTTGTGGTCTTTGCTTATTCCAGCATGTTAACATTTGTCTGCCTGTCTTTCAAAGAGATTTGCAGGATTTTGTGAAGTCAACACTGACATAATCATTCCAGGAGTTAAGTGTGACATCTGTAGACAGTCCATGTTTTGCAGGCGTATAATAGGGTTGGGAGAACAATAGCATTATAAACAATCACCTTGGTATCCCTTCGGATGTCTGGATGGGGGAGCTTTGTTGTAGTACCTAGTGAAAGCCATTGCTTAAGAATATACTGCATATCTCTTGACACACTTTTGGAAAATGAAATTCTGCTAGTAGTACCATACTGTAAGTAGCTACAAACCCACTGTCCTTTTGGGAGACAACAAGATGAATGGAGAACTTGGGAGTTTATTAAAGTGAAGGACACCATAAAACATTGTGTTTGGAACTGAATTATATGATTAGTTTAGTTTTCTATAATGCAATTCCAAGCTCCATGATGTGGCAGTGTAGATCCAGCCTGAGACATGAAGTGAAATAGAGGAGTTTTTAAAAAGTAACCAAACCAACCAGTTATGGTCAGAGGATTATTCAAAGCTGGGATGATGGATAGAACAAGGAAGTGGGATACAGAATAATGAAGAGGGTGGAATGCACCTGGAAGATTATACGGTCAATTAAATCATTAAATCAATTCTTACTATGTAGTCATAGACAAAAGCAAAACCAAACAACCAGCAAGGAAACAGGATAATGTATAAATACTGTGCACTCACTTATTATTGGAGCACATGTTCACAACAGTGTAATGCCAGAGAATAGAGCCCTCTGCTGTTATAATCAATAGGACAAGATTGCTTCTGGGGAGGCAGAACTACAGCATAGAAGAAACTATATACAACCACACAACCTCTGAGGATGCCTGCCATAGATGCAGGTGAAACATCAGGAGAGAATGTTTCTGGAACATAGCCATGCAGCCCAGAAAATTTACAGCAGCCCAGTGATTCCGGCCATGAAAGCCTTCGACAATGTATTTACAAATAATTAGCTATGTGAGCTGTACTGTGTCACAGTAATGAAGACAAGTTGCATCTACACTGTAGAATGGGCAATAGTATGATAACTGGGACTCTTTGCTAGTTGCGCAACGCAGGTCAGAATTAATGAAGGGAACATGTGCGCAAGACAGCAGCGTGGGTAGAAGACGTAGCTGCAACAGGATAGCAATGAAGTAATTTAACTCAGGAGGGACAGGATAAGGATGAGGAAATGTAACAGTATTTTCCCCCTCCTTTTTATCCTTCCTTCCATTGCAATGACCCCACCACAGCTGTGTCTCTCACTCGGTGCGCTCACTCACGCATGTGTTCCCCTAATTCAGACCCGCGTTGTGCAAGCAGCGTAGTGTAGGGTCCCAGCTATCATACTATTGAGGTAGAATGAATGCAGTTTGACTCCACTTTAATTGTCATGGCTCAATGCCATGGAATCAGGGAAGTTGTATTTTATAACATATTTAGCTTTCCATTGAGCCCCTGGTGGTGCAATGGGTTAAACCAGTGTTTCTCAACCTTTCTAACACAGTTCCTCATGCTGTGGTGACCCCCCAACCATAAAATTATTATTTTTGTTGCTATTTCATAACTGTAATTTTTCTACTGTTATGAATTGTAATGTAAATATCTGATCTGCAAGATGTATTTTCATTCACTGGACCAAATTTGGCACAAATACCCGATACACCCAAATTTGAATATTGGTGGGGTGGGGATATTGATTTTGTCATTTGGGAGTTGTAGTTGCTGGGATTTGTAGTTCACCTACAATCAAAGACCATTCTGAACTCCTCCAACAATGGAATTGAACCAGACATGACCAACAGAAAATGCTGGAACAGTTTGGTGGGCTTTGACCTTGAGTTTGGGAGTTGTAGTTCACCTACATCCAGAGAGCACAGTGGACTCAAACAATGGTGGATTTGGACCAAACTTGTCATGGATACTCAATATGTGAAAATTGGTGGAGTTTGGGGAAAATAGACCTTGACATTTGGGAGTTGTAGTTGATGGGATTTATAGTTCACCTACAATCAAAGAACATTCTGAACCCCACCAATGATAGAACTGGGCCAGATTTCCCACACAGAACCCCCATGACCAACAAAATAAATAAAAATACTGTGTTTTCTGTTGGTTTTCGGTGACCCCTCTGGCATGACTTGTGACCCCCCGCCCCCAGGGGTACTGACCCCCAGGCTGAGAAACACTGATTTATAGGAAGAAATGCTGTTTTGCTTAAGAGTAGAAGAGTTGTTTAGTTCTATGTTTCTTCTGTTATTTAGAAAAGACGTGATACACGAATGTATAATCTTTTGAATTGTTCCACAAAGTCCAGCTATGAAGAGCAGGGAAGACTTTGTACAATTTTTTCAGAAGTGGAAAATGTTATGATTAACAGAGAAGGAGAGAAATCATCGGAATATCTTGGTAAGAAAGGATACACATTTATTGTTGGAAAAAATCCAGTTTTCTAAAAAAAAACCCTGCAGGATATGGCTGTGCATAACAATTCACCCCTTATTTATTTTGGAAAAACGACATCTGGAAAATGGGAATGGCTCCAGCCAATTCCCTTACCTTGAAATATCAGTAGACACAAGAGTATTTTGAGATCATGTTCTCCTTTTAAAAGGGAGGGGAAAGAACAAATAACATATAGAGTCACATGACATTAAAAGAAAATGACTGCCTTCCAATAATGTGAAAGGTCTTCGCAGCTTAATGCTATAATCCAGAGGAAATTCAGAGAGCAGGCTGGAATGCTGTATTTAAAACTTCCCAGAGTTCAGGCATTTATGTTGAGATACCACATCATAAGTACAAACAAGCCAATGATATTCTCTTCTCTTGATACTCTCTTCATACTGAATAAACTAGTCATCCTAGGGATAGTATGGTCTAGTGAAAACAAATGAGTGGTTTTCAAGCTTGAACTCTCACTAAAAACCGTGATGACTAAACCAAAACTTTTGTACTTTGGACATATCATGAGAGGAAGCAAATCCTTGGAAATGACAATAATGCTTGGTAGAATGGAAGGCTTTAGGACAGGATTTCTCAACCTGGGGGTTAGGACCCCTGTGGGAGTCATAAGGGAGTTTAAGAGGGGTCACCAAAAACCACCAGAAGACAATATATTTCTGATGGTCTTAGGAACCCCTTTGGCAGAGAAGGCTGAAGATCTCTCTGCCTGTCCTTCTCTTCCTTTTTGGAAACAGATGGTGAATTCACCTGCCAAAAGCCCTCCTCTGCTGTGATTGGCCGGCCTCTCAGCCAAGGGGAAGGCTGTTTCTGCGACTCCAAGCTGTGAAAGCAGGTGTGCTCGGTGAATTGCAGCGTGGGGCGCATGTGCGGGCAAGAGAGAACGTGCAAGGTTGGAGGGAGGCTCATGCCAGCAAGTCCCTTCAAGGCATGAGGGTTCGTTGTGGGAAGTTTGGCCCAATTCTATTGTTGGTAGAGTTCAGAATGCTCCTATATTGTAGTTGAACTATAAATCTCAGCAACTACAACTCCTAAATATCAAGGTCTATTTTTCCCAAACTTCTTCAGTGTTCACAATTGGGCATATTGAGTGTTTGTGCCAAGTTTGGTCTAGATCTATCATTATTTGAGTCAACAGTGCTCTCTGGATGTAGATAAACTACAACTCCAAAACTCAAGGTCAATGCCTAACAAATCCTTCCAGAATTTCCTGTTACTCATGGTCTAACATATCCCACCAGTATTCAGATTTGGGTGTCTCGGGTATTTGTGCCAAATTTGGTCCAGTGAATGAAAATACATCCTGCATATCAGATATTTGCATTACAATTCATAACAGTAGCAAAATTACAGTTATGATGTAGCAACAAAAATAATTTTATGGTTGGGGGTCACCACAACATGAGGAACTGTATTAAGGGGTTTTGGCATTAGGAAGATTGAGAACCACTGCTTTTGGAAATTAGGAAGACCATAAGGAATGTGGATTGACTCGATCAAGGAAGCCATAGCCCTACAGATGACCCAAAATCTTGGAGGTTTTTCATCCATAGTTTTGTCATATGTTGAAGTCAAGATGATGGGAAATAACAACAACAAACAATGATTTGATCAATAGAGGCATATACGACATTTAAATGGTTTTAACTGCTGTTGACTTCAACTTATGGTGACCCTATGAATGGGAGACCTTCTGCCTATCATCAACCCTTTGCTCAGGTCTTTTAGACTTAGGGCTGTGCTTCCTTAACTAGGGTAACATCTATGCAAAGCAAGTAATGCAAAATGAAATTGGCAGGGAGGAAGTAAAGCAAGTGTTCATGTTATCCCAAATTTGAGTCCGTTCCTGGCATGCGGGCTCCAATGGTTTCCAACCAAGACATGCAGAGATGATGGCAGAGTTAGAGGACAATTGTATTGCCTCATTGATCAGTTTGGACTTATCCCCAGCTACATGGTATATGGTAGACTTCTGCAGAGGTGAGAGGATCCCTCTTGTCCTTTGCTGAACAGAGCATTTGTTGGATTTTCTTAGTGGGTCTGTATAGAATCATAGAATCATAGAATCAAAGAGTTGGAAGAGACCTCATGGGCCATCCAGTCCAACCCCCTGCCAAGAAGCAGGAATATTGCATTCAAATCACCCCTGACAGATGGCCATCCAGCCTCTGCTTAAAAGCTTCCAAAGAAGGAGCCTCCACCACACTCCGGGGCAGAGAGTTCCACTGCTGAACGGCTCTCACAGTCAGGAAGTTCTTCCTAATGTTCAGATGGAATCTCCTCTCTTGTAGTTTGAAGCCATTGTTCCGCGTCCTAGTCTCCAAGGAAGCAGAAAACAAGCTTGCTCCCTCCTCCCTGTGGCTTCCTCTCACATATTTATACATGGCTATCATATCTCCTCTCAGCCTTCTCTTCTTCAGGCTAAACATGCCCAGTTCCCTAAGCCGCTCCTCATAGGGCTTGTTCTCCAGACCCTTGATCATTTTAGTCGCTCTCCTCTGGACACATTCCAGCTTGTCAATATCTCTCTTGAATTGTGGTGCCCAGAATTGGACACAATATTCCAGATGTGGTCTAACCAAAGCAGAATAGAGGGGTAGCATTACTTCCTTAGATCTAGACACTATGCTCCTATTGATGCAGGCCAAAATCCCATTGGCTTTTTTTGCCGCCACATCACATTGTTGGCTCATGTTTAACTTGTTGTCCACGAGGACTCCAAGATCTTTTTCACACGTACTGCTCTCGAGCCAGGCGTCCCCCATTCTGTATCTTTGCATTTCATTTTTTCTGCCAAAGTGGAGTATCTTGCATTTGTCACTGTTAAACTTCATTTTGTTAGTTTTGGCCCATCTCTCTAATCTGTCAAGATCGTTTTGAATTCTGCTCCTGTCCTCTGGACTATTGGCTATCCCTCCCAATTTGGTGTCGTCTGCAAACTTGATGATCATGCCTTCTAGCCCTAATGTAGATCATTTGTAGGTTGCATTTCTTCATCAGCTTCACTATGCGGTCAGTAGGTCACTTGATGTATGGCAAGAACACTTACAAGTCTACATAGGGACTACCAAATGTAGCATTGCCCTAACACGAATCAAGGAACATGAAAGGCACTGCAGACTAATTCAAGCTGAGAAGTCAGCCATAGCAGAACACCTGATGAACCAACCTGGACACAGGATATTATTTGAGAACACAGAAATGCTGGACCACTTTAACAACCACCATGTCAGACTACACAGAGAAGCCATCAAAATCCACAAGAATGTGGACAATTTTAACAGAAAGGAGGAAGCCATGAAAATGAACAAAATCTGGCTAACAGTATTTTAAAAAGGCTAAAATTATTACAGTAAATAAAGAACACCACTCAAAAACAGGGGAACTCCAGACAAGAATCAACCAGGGCCAGCTAACACCTACCAACAAAGGATTTCCCCAGGCATCAACCAGCGAGGCTTTGAAGCTGCAAGGCAATTCAGTGTTAATCAACATTTGCAACATTCACACTTGCCTCAAGTAGACAAAAGTTCTTTCTCCCACCCTAGACATTCCACAGATATATGACCACTCAACCTCTGAGGATGCCTGCCATAGATGTGGGCAAAACGTCAGGAGGGAATGCTTCTGGAACACAGCCATACAACCCAGAAAACTCACAGCAACCTACCACTCAACAGCCACTAGGTGACCTTCAGAAAACTCTTACTCTTGCCAAATTTTGGGGACCCCAACATTGAGCTAAGCAAGGGGACTCAATTTGTGATCACAACCTATAGTTTAAGAAGCAGTATGCCGAAGTACATTCATATCTATCATTGGAACACCATACCTTCTAGATGCCTTCAATCTACGCTTCATGGTCAGTGTAGATGTGCCCTGAGTCGTTCTGTTTGTAGTGCAATCTTCCTCTTTTCCTTCTGCCTTCTACCTCACTATTTTTATTGCCTTTTCCAGCAAGACAGATCTTGTCAGCCTCAGCTTAGTCATCTTGGCTTCTAGGAATATGAAAACCATCTCAAATGAAAGGGTTCTCTGTGTTGCAAAGTAGGGAGATTCCACCTATGGCATTTTATCTGATGGTATCTGGTTTTGACTTTTATCTGATGCTTTTTTCAGTTTGCAGTTGAATAACTGCAGTTCTGCAAATGGAACCATGAAGCTGCACATTCTTGAAGCATTTGGCAGTATCTTCAATGCACCAGTAAACCATGCTAATTTACAATTGCACTACAGAAGCCCAGTTTATGATTTCAGTCATACACCTAACAGCACGAATTACCACCTCCTATGTCAGCTGCATAGTGAATCCAAGTTTTAATTTGGGCTTTCCAAGGTATTGTAGCCCTGGTGGCACAGTGGGTTAAACCGCTGAGCTGCTGAACTTGCTGACTGAAAGGTCGCAGGTTTGAATCTGGGGAGCGGCATGAGCTCCTACTGTTAGCCCCTGCTTCTACCAACCTAGCAGTTCGAAAACATGCAAATGTGAGTAGATCAATAGGTACTGCTCTGGCAGGAAGGTAACTGTGCTCCATGCAATCATGCTAGCCACATGACCTTGGATGTGTCTGTGGACAAAGTCAGCTCTTTGGCTTAGAAATGGAGATGAGCACCAACCCCCAGAGTTGGAGACGACTGGATTTAATGTCAGGGGAAAACCTTTACCTTTACTATCAAAGGAAGTCTATCCCCAAAATATGTGCAAAATGTATCTCTCTCAAAGGTTGGCCCTTGCCTTTCTCTGAGGTTGACAGTGTCTTGTTCAAAGTCACCCAGTGCATTTCCATGCCCAAGTAGGGTATTCAAACTCTGGTCTCCAACTGTCCTAGTCCAACACTGAAACCACAGTGGCTTACTGCTCTAGGTTTCCCATTTCATGTTTCCTTTACATACAGAACTCCAGAGCTTGGATTGAGATTATTTGAAGGATTGCATCTCCAACTAAGATCCCATCAGTTCCAACAGGCTTTTGGAAATGATTAGCCCCAGGCCCTACCCTAGCCATTAGTTAGGTCCCCACTCTGCACTCTACCCATTTCCCTTGTCCTTTACTACCTTGTTGTACTAGCCCTGGCCCAGCTCTCTTATAGCTGTGCAGCCGGCCTTGGAAACAAATAGCTCCAGGTCCCACCCTGACCATCAGGCAGGACCAGGCTTACACTTTATCCACTCACCCTTAGTCTACTTCATTATACTAGCCCAGCCCTCTTGTAGTCATCAAGGCACACTCTGGAATTCTGACAATTGGAAGCTGGAAACTACACTGAGTCCCCTCGTGGAGACAGAGCGGTATACAAATACATTGTTGTTGTTGTTGTTATTATTATTATTATTATTATTATTATTATTATTATTATCAGAACTCTAGTAGTATAGCCATATCCAGAGAATCTTGTGGAACCTGCTGATGATGGATCTGGACCAAACCTGACATACATACCCAGCATAACCAGCTTCAACATTTTGAGCTTTTTTGGGGTGGTGTGATAGACACAGAATGATGGGAGTTGTAGTTCACTCACATCCAGAGAGCCCTGTGAATCTCACTGATGATGGATCTCGACCGAATCTGGCACATATACCCATCACGACCTACTTAAAATACTGGTGGGGTTTTGGAGAAGTTGACAAAGGATGATGGGAATTGTAGTTCACCCAAATCAGAAGAACTGTTAAACCTGCTGACAATGAACCTGGACCAAATTTGGTGCACATACTCATCATGACCACCTTAAAATACTGGCAATTTGGTGGTTGCTCCCATACAAATATGACTCCTACCGGTGTCATATTTATTTATTTCATTTATATCCCATCCTTCTTACCCCTGGGATATGAAATGTTGTGTTGCTAGATTTTTTTGCATTCTGAGAAAGATAGTGCTTTTAATGCTGCATGGTGTTGCAATTAAATCTTGTAAGGAGACAATCTTAATGCGTTTTAATATATTTAATGTATATTGTTTTAACTTATAAATATGGAAAGAAAGGTGGAATGTTAAGGAAAACAACAACAACAATATCAACAAGAATTTCCAGATTCTTAGAATATCGTTGGTGTGAACAAGGGCATATTCCCTTTATTTCCTCAAGCACTCGTTTCATTCATCTGGGATGTTCCTGCTCTTTAAATAATACAGTGGTTTAGAAAAATTTTTTTTTGCAAAAATCCAAGGAAGATTACTTGAAGAGTGGAAACACTGAATGGACTGCCTGAGGAACAATCAAGATGGATGTCATAATTAATAGTTCAGCTATAATAAAACAAACTGTGATAAGGAAATGAAAGAGATATAGATAAGGCTCTGACTAATACCTTGATAGGTAAATCAAGACTCCTTCTTTCATTTCCTTGCTTGATATGTTTACTGGAAGATATTTTTAATTTGAGTTACAGAAAATGTTGTTTTCCCCTCCTCTCCCCCCTTCTTTTGGCTGTTTTGTGATAATGTCTCAAATAGTTTAAAAAACCCACTTAAAATAAATATATAATGTAACTGAGCATCACAATATTCCATCCCTATTGATATGCCTGGTTTTTGTTTTGTGTATTTTGATAGGTATTTTATGGCGGTATGTTTTAATATGTGTATTTTAAAGGGTCCAAATCTATCATTGTTTGAATTCACAGTGCTCTCTGGATGTAGGTGAACTACAACTCCCAAACTCAAGGTCAATGCCCACCAAACCCTTCCAGTATTTTCTGTTGGTCAAGAGAGTTTTGTGTGCCAAGTTTGGTTCAATTCCATCGTTTATGGAGTTCAGAATGCTTTTTGATTGTAGGTGAACTATAAATCTCAGCAACTTCAACTCCCAAATGACAAAATCATAATTTTTGAGTGATGGTTACTCCTTGTGTAGTGAGACGTTTTGTTGCCAAATTTAGTGTGATTTCGTTCATTGGTTCTTTTGTTTTTAAGGTACTCATTATGCACAGAGCATTTTATATCTATAGAAGAAGATATAAGGATATACTGTTTTATTGTATTGTCGAAGGCTTTCATGGCCAGAATCACTGGGTTGTTGCAGGTTTTTTTCGGACTATTATGGCCATGTTCTAGAGGCATTCTCTCCTGATGTTTCGCCTGCATCTATGGCAAGCATCCTCAGAGGAAGTTAGGTCTGTTGGAACTAGGAAAATGGGTTTTTATATCTGTGGAAAGACCAGGGTGGGACAAAAGACTCTTGTCTGCTGGAGCTAGGTGTGAATGTTTCAACTGACCACCTTGATTAGCATTTGATAGCCTGGCAGTGCCTAGAGCAATCTTTTGTTGAGAGGTGATTAGATGTCCCTGATTGTTTTCCCTCTGCCGTTTTGCTGTTTTAATTTTAGAGTTTTTTAATACTGGTAGCCAGATCTTGTTCATCTTCATGGTTTCCTCCTTTCTGTTGAAATTGTCCACATGCAAATAAAATATGCAACAATAAAACAGTATCCACAAGCATGTGGACAATTTCAACATAGAATCATAGAGTTGGAAGAGACCTCAAGGGCCATCCAGTCCAACCCCCAGCCAAGAAGCAAGAATATTGCATTCAAATCACCCCTGACAGATGGCCACCCAGTCTCTGTTTAAAAGCTCCCAAAGAAGGAGCCTCCACCACACTCCGGGGCAGAGAGTTCCACTGCTGAACGGCTCTCACAGCCAGCAAGTTCTTCCTCATGTTCAGGTGGAATCTCCTCTTTTGTAGTTTGAAGCCATTGTTCCGCGTCCTAGTCTCCAGGGCAGCAGAAAACAAGCTTGCTCCCTCCTCCCTGTGGCTTCCTCTCACATATTTATACATGGCTATCATATCTCCTCTCAGCCTTCTTTAGCCTGTATTGTCGAAGGCTTTCATGGCCGGAATCCATGGGTTGTTGTAGGTTTTTCCGGACTATATGGCCATGTCCTGACGTTTCGCCTGCATCTATGGCAAGCATCCTCAGAGGTAAAGAGGTCTGTTGGAAGTAGGAAAAATGGGTTTATATATCTGTGGAATGACTGGGGTAGGACAAAGGACCCCTGTCTGCTGGGGCTAGCTGTGAATGCTTCAGCTGATCACCTTGATTTGCATTCAATGGCTTGGAAGCGCCTGGGGGGAATCTTTTGTTGAGAGTGATTTCATGTGCCTGTTTGTTTCCCCTCTGTTGTTTTGCTGCTGTAATTTTTGAGCAAATGAACAAAATCTGGCTACCAGTATTAAAAAACTCAAAAATTACAACAGCAAAACAACAGAGGGGAAACATACAGACACATGAAATCACTCTCAACAAAAGATTCCCTCCAGACGCTTCCAAGCCATTGAATGCTAATCAAGGTGATCAGCTGAAACATTCACACCTAGCCCCAGCAGATGAAAGTCCTTTGTCCCACCCTGGTCATTCCACAGATATATAAACCCATTTTTCCTAGTTCCAACAGACCTCTTTACCTCTGAGGATGCTTGCCATAGATGCAGGTGAAACATCAGGAGAGCATGCCTGTAGACCATGGCCATATAGCCTGAAAAAACCTACAACAACCCAGTATCATGCGATGTGCAGGGCTTGATGAATGCAAAGCTGGGGTGAAAATTGCTGGAAGAAACATTAACAACCTCAGATATGCAGATGACACCACTCTGATGGCCGAAAGCGAGGAGGAGCTGAGGAACCTTCTAATCAAGGTGAAAGAAGAAAGCGCAAAAGCCGGGTTGCAGCTAAACGTCAAAAAACCCAAGATTATGGCAACAAGCATGATTGACAACTGGGAAATAGAGGGAGAAAACGTGGAGGCCGTGACAGACTTTGTATTTCTAGGTGCAAAGATTACTGCAGATGCAGACTGTGGCCAGGAAATCAGAAGACGCTTACTTCTTGGGAGGAGAGCAATGTCCAGTCTCGATAAAATAGTGAAGAGTAGAGACATCAGACTGGCAACAAAGATCCGCCTAGTCAAAGCCATGGTATTCCCTGTAGTCACCTACGGATGTGAGAGCGGGACCTTAGGGAAGGCTGAGCGAAGGAAGATCGATGCTTTTGAGCTGTGGTGTTGGAGGAAAGTGCTGAGAGTGCCTTGGACTGCGAGAAGATCCAACCAGTCCATCCTCCAGGAAATAAATCCCGGCTGCTCACTGGAGGGAAAGATACTAGAGACAAAGTTGAAGTACTTTGGTCACATCATGAGGAGACAGGAAAGCCTAGAGAAGACAATTATGCTGGGGAAAGTGGAAGGCAAAAGGAAGAGGGGCCGACCAAGGGCAAGATGGATGGATGGCATCCTTGAAGTGACTGGACTGACCTTGAAGGAACAGGGGGTGGTGACGGCCGACAGGGAGCTCTGGCGTGGGCTGGTTCATGAGGTCACGAAGAGTCGGAGACGACTGAACGAATGAACAACAAAGATATAAGGTAAGGACATAGATATATACAACAAAGACATAAGGTAAGGACTGTTTTATTGTTGCATTTTAATTATTATTATTATTATTTATTTATTTTTATTATTATTATTATATTATTGTTGCATATTTTATTTGCATATTCTAAGTTGTAATGTTTTTGACTGTGTTTCGCTTTGGAGAGTTTAAAGCGAGGTATAAATAAATTTAAAAAATAAATAAAGTTCCATCCTCCTTGATTGACAGCGTGAAAGGGGAGGGAGGAGGCGGAGGAGGAGAGAAGGAGCAGGAGAAGAGTTCCATCCGCTTTGATTGACAGCCCGGATGGTTCAAAGGAGAGGAGGCGGAGGATGAGGAGGAGGAGAAGCACTCCCGCCGACCCCGCCCCCTCGCTCCCAGCCACCCACCCACTCTGTCCCTTCCATGACTCGGCGAGGAATGAGAGCCGCTTCGTGATTGGCCGAGCCGCCTCACGCGAGCGGAGATGGAGGGGGGTGAGAGAGGCTGACCGAGAGTAACCCCGGCGGCTCGAGCCGCCCCGCGCGACCTTTCTCCTCCATCATCGGCGGCGCGCGCTCTTGTTTTCCCTCCCTCCGAAGTCCCCCCTCCCCTTTTCAAAATAATACCCAAGATGGCGGCGCTGAGCAAATCCATCCCCCACAGCTGCTACGAGATCGGGCACACCTGGCACCCGGACTGCGGGAGGGCCTTCGTGCACATCACCCAAGGGGCCCTGGCAGAGTCCCTCCGCATCTACGGCACCCTCTACCTGGTGAGAGAGAGAGAGAGAGAAGCAGAGAGAGAGAGAGAGACCCTTGTGTGACTCCCCTATCCCCAGTGTGGAAGAGGGTCAAATGGAGTGAAGATGAGTCAGATGGGAATAGTGTGGGAATGAGTGGAGTGGGAATGAGAGGAGGGTCAATGGACTGGGAATGGAGTAGCCATGCAAGTAAGTGGAGGTCAAATTAGGAGGTGAGGGTGAGTGGTGTGTACTGGGAGGAGAGCCAATGAGTGGGGATGAGGGGAAATGCAGTGAGATTTACCTATCCGAACGCATCTCCCCCTATAACCCATCTCCGGGGAGGCCCCACTCTCCATCCCACCATTGTCACAGGCGAGATTGGTAGGGACGAGAGACAGGGCCTTCTCGGTGATTGCCCCCCTGCATATGGAACTCCCTTCCTGGTGAGATCAGATCGGCCCCCTATAACCCATCTCCAGGGAGGCCCCACTCTCCATCCCACCATTGTCACAGGCGAGATTGGTAGGGATGAGAGACAGGGCCTTCTCGGTGATTGCCCCCCTGCATATGGAACTCCCTTCCTGGTGAGATCAGATCGGCCCCCTATAACCCATCTCCAGGGAGGCCCCACTCTCCATCCCACCATTGTCACAGGCGAGATTGGTAGGGACGAGAGACAGGGCCTTCTCGGTGATTGCCCCCCTGCATATGGAACTCCCTTCCTGGTGAGATCAGATCGGCCCCCTCCCTCCTGTCCTTCAGAAGGATGGTAAAAACTTGGCTGTGGGACCAAGCTTTCAGGACAGGGCAATAAGGCAGCGATAGGAGCACCAGGTTAAAGTGGGTTAAAGCACTGAGCTGCTGAGCTTGCTGACCCAAAGGTCACAGGTTCAATTCCAGGGAGCAGCATGAACTTCCGCTGTCAGCCCTAGCTTCTGCCAACCTAGCAGTTTGAAAACATGCCAATGTGAGTATTTTATTTATTTATTTATTTATTTCGCTTGTATACCACTCTTCTCAGCCCTCAGGCGACTCAGAGCGGTTAATTTATTATTATTATTTATTTATTATTTGCATTTGTTAACCGCCACTCTCAGCCCGGAGGCGACTCGTGGCGGTGTACATAACATAGAAAAGACAACAGATTACAGTAGCAAAGACCATAACACAACATATAAAAATCCGCTTCGTCTCGTTTGGGGTCGTAGCCAGTCTCATAGTTAACAACACAGTTTCAATATACACAAATGTCCAAAACCATTGGACATTTAAAAGCATAGCGATTCAACATCAAACATCAATACATCAATTTAACAAATCCATCACGTCTCATCAATAGAATCAGAATCCAGTCTCAATAGGTACTGCTCCGACAGGAAGGTAACGGCACTCCATGCAGTCATTGCAGCCACATGACCTTGGAGGTGTCTGTGGACAATGCCAGCTCTTTGGCGTAGAAATGGATATGAGCACCACACCCCAGAGTCAGACATGACTGGACTTAATGTCAAGGGACAACTTTTACCTTTTAGGAAACTTTACCAGGCCAATTTAGATTTGACGCAGATGACCAAGACAGTTTAAATGCTGTATTTTAATCAAGGTTTTTAATGTTTATGTATACTCATAAGAATTCTTGTCCCGGCATTGAATGTTTGCCGTATATATGCTGTGCTCTGCCCTGAGTCCCCTTCGGGGTGAGAAAAGCAAAATATAAATGTTTAAAATAAATAAATAAATAAATATTTTTTTATTCCTGATATTTATAGCCCGCCTTTCTCAGCCATACGGTGACTCAAGGTGGGTTACAGATTGGCACAATTCGATGTCAGGCATTCATAAAAGTGCCATTAAAAACAATCAACATAACAATATTAAAAACATAAATAAAATCCATTAAAGCATATAATCATCGGTGTCATCCTGTTAAAAATGTTACCCAGTAACATCGTCTGGCCATTCCATGTTCATCATTCATAGTTCCGTTTTATCTATACTGCTGCATCCTCAAAAGCTTGCTCAAAGAACCAGGTTTTTACTTTTTTTTTTTGGAAAGTCAGGAGGGAGGGTGTTGATCTAATATTCCTGGAGAGGGCGTTTGATAGCCAGGGGCCATCACTGAGAAGGCCCTGTCCTTTGTCTCTGCCAATCGCACTTCCGATACAGGCGGGATCGAGAGCAGGGCCTCCCCAGACAATCTTAAGCTCCTAGATGGTTCATAGGAGGAGATACATTCAGAAAGGTAAGCTGGGCTGGAATCCTTTAATCATGATGTTTGGGTTGCTGTGAGTTTTCTAGGGTGTATGGCCATGTTCCAGAAACATTCTCCCCTAACGTCTAGCCCGTATCTATCTGTCTGTCTGTCTGTCTGTCTGTCTGTCTGTCTGTCTATCTATCTATCTATCTATCGATGAATGATATTTCTACCCCGGCTTTCCCAAACCCGGAGGTGACTGAAGACAGCTTTACAACATAGGCAGCTATTCAGTGCCATTAAAACAATGTAAAATTACATACAATAAACATTTAAAACAGAATTATAAAATACATATATTGAAATCTTTTAAGGCACGTAAAACCACTATTAGTCCCGTCGTCCAAAAACATAGTCTAAACCGTTCCAGTTTTCGATTACACATATGTTGTTTATTCGTTCAGTCACTTCTGACTCTTTGTGACCTCACGGCCCAGCCCATGCCAGAGCTCCCTGTCAGCCGTCACCACCCCCAGCTCCTTCAGAGTCAAGCCAGTCACTTCAAGGATACCATCCATCCATCTTGTCCTTGGGCATCCCCTCTTCCTTTTTCCTTCCATTTCCCCCAGCATCATTGTCTCTAAGCTTTCCTGTCTTCTCATGATGTGGCCAAAGTGCTTCATCTTTGCCTCTACAATCCTTCCCTCCAATGAGCAGTCGGGCATTATTTCCTGAAGTATGGACTGGTTGAATCTTCTCACGGTCCAAGGCACTCTCAGAATTTTCCTCCAGCACCACAGTTTAAAAGCATCGATCTTCCTTCACTCAGCCTTCCCTATGGTCCAGCTCTCATATCCATAGATTATTACGGGGAATACCATTGCTTTTACTATGCGGATCTTTGTTACCAGTGTGATGTCTCTATTCTTCACTATTTTATTGAGATTGGTCATTGCTGTCCTTCCAAGAAGTTTTCTGATTTCCTGGCTGCAGTCTACATCTGCAGGGACTTTGTACCTAGAAATATGAAGTCTGTCACTGCCGCCACGTTTTCTCCCTCTATTTGCCAGTCATCAATCAGTATGCTCCTTGAATGCTGCTCCAGTGAGCAATCTGGCTGCTGCCCGTTGGACCATTTGAAGCTTTCAAACATCTATGGCAGGCATCCTCAGGGGTTGTGAGGTCTGTTGGAAACTAGGCAAGTTTATATATGTGTGGCATGTCCAGTATGGGAGAAGTATCCAGGCTTTGAATCTGCAAGGCTATTCAGTGGTAATCAAGGTGGCCAATTGCAACATTCACATTTGCCTCAAGCAGATAAGAGTTCTTTCTCCCACCCTGGACATTCTAAAGATATAGAAACCTCATTTGCCTAGTTTCCAAAAGACCTCACAACCTCTTGAGGATGCCTGCCAGATATGTGGTTGAAACGTCAAATGAGGATGCTTCTGGAACATGACCAGACAGCCCGGAAAACTCACATCAACCCAGTGATTCCAGCCATGAAAGCCTTCGACAACACAATAATGATGTTTATTTATATCCCGCTTTTTCTCTCTGTATGGAGACTCAAAGCAGCTCACAACTAAAAAGCACTGCAATACAACTTAAAATATACAAGGTGAGTGGAGTGGGAATTAGAGAATGAGAGTGAGTGGGAAGGAGGGGAGGAAGGTCAGTGGAGTGGGGATGAAGGAACATGCAGTGATAATGGTGATGATGATGTTTATATCCGGCTTTATTTCTTCATGCGGAGACTCACAACTAAAAGCATTACAGTACAACTTAAAATGTACAGTTATTAAAACAATACTGAATATCACCAAATGGGTTAAATCCTTGTACTGGTAGGACTGCTGACTGAAAAGTCGGTTCGAATCTGGGGAACGGGGTGAGCTCCCATCTCTCAGCTCCAGCTTCTCATGCAGGGACATGGCAGAAGCTTTCCACAGGATGGTAAAACATCCAGGCGTCTCCTGGGCAACATCCTTGCAGATAGCCAATTCTCTCACACCAGAAATGATCTGCAGTTTCTCAAGTTGCTCCTGACACACACACACACACACACAAATCATTAAAAGGATATAAAACCATAGCACCCCCTGACTTGATCTTAAAGCTGGCCTGAGTCCCTTCAGGGAGATGGGTCGGGATATAAGTAAAGTTATTACATAAAGGTAAAGTTTCCCCCTGACATTATGTCTAGTCGTGTACGACTCGGGGGGGGGGGGGTAGTACTCATCTCCAATACTTAGCCAAAGAGCTGGCATTTTCTGTGGACACCTCCTAGGTCATGTGGCCAGCATGACTGCCTGGTGTGCCGTTACCTTCCTGCGGTACCTGTTGATTTACTCACATTTGCATGTTTTCAAACTGCTTGGGTGGCAGCAGCTGGGGCTAACAGCGGGAGGTCGTCCCGCACCTTGGATTTGAACCACTGACCTTTTGGTCAGCAAGTTCAGCAGCTCAGCAGTTTAACCTGATGCGCCACCAGGGTTTTTTTAAAATTATTATCAAAAAAACCTTCTTTTGTAAATGCCTGCTTGAATGCAAAGGTTTCAGCCTGCCTCCTGAAGGACAGCTAGGAGGGGCCCATGCTGGCTTCCCTGGGAGGAAGGGAGTTCCAGAGTTAAGGAACATTTGCCACCAAGAAGGAAGGCCTGCTCTCCCATTCCCACCAACTGAGCTTGAGATGGAGGTGGGACTGAGAAAAGGGCCTGTCCTGAAGATATCAGGGGCCAAGCAAGTTCGCAGAAGGGTATGCAGTCAGCCAAAAAGTCTGGACCTGAACTGTCTAGGGCAGTGGTTCCCAACTTTTGGTTCTCTAGGTGTTTTGGGCTTCAGTCCCCCCAGTTCCTAGCTGGCTGGGATTTCTAGTTGTTGAAGTCCAAAACACCTAGAGGACCAAAGATTGGGAACCACTGGTGTAGGGCTTTAAAGTTCATAACCAGCACTTTGAATTGTGCCCCTAAACAGAGTGGCAGTCAGTGGAGCTGCTGCAACAGGGGGGTTCCCCTCTCCCTGTAGCCAGCTCCAGTGAGCAACTTGATGGCAGCTGTTTGGACCAGCTGAAGTTTCTGAGCACTCCCCAGAGGCAGCCCCACATATAGTGTGTTACAGTAATCCAGACAAGATGTAACTAAGGCATGGACCACCTTGGCCAGATCTGGCTTCTCAAGGAATGGGCGCAGTTGGCGCACAAGTTTTAAGTATGATATATTACTAATAATATTGCAGTATAATGGTATACTACAATATAGTAATATTGTTCATTCGTTCAGTCGTCTCCGACTCTTCGTGACCTCATGGACCAGCCTACGCCAGAGCTCCCTGTCGGCCGTTACCACCCCCAGCTCCTTCAAGGTCAGTCCAGTCACTTCAAGGATGCCATCCATCCATCTTGCATATAGTAATATATAATACTAATATTGTGCTATGGTAATAATATAATATATTGTATTTACATATTACTTGTAAGCCGCTTTGAGTCCCCTTCGGGGTGAGAAGGGCGGCATATAAATGTTGTAAATAAATAAATAAAATAATTGTGCAAAGGCCTTCCCACTGCTGACACCTAGGGATGCGGTCAGCCAAATAGCCTGGACCTGAGCCATCTAGGGTTTATGTGGCTGTAAGGTGGTGGGAATGAGAACATGAGTGGAATAGGAACGGTTCTGAATGGAGCGGGATGAAGAGCTTATGGTGAGGGTTTTTTTTTTGAAGGGGACAAACACAGGGGAGAGTGAAGGGATTCAGTTGTGATTAAAAGTCTTAGGAGGGGCACAGGGCCCTTTCACACTGCCCTTTATCCCAGGATCTGATCCCTGATTATTACCTTAAACAGGCATATATTACCTTAAACAAGCATATACTGCCAGAGAACCTGAGATAAATAGATGATCTGGGATCAGATCCTGGGATATAGAGGCAGTATGAAAGACCGCCCAGTCTTCATCTGCAAAAAAATAATAATAAAAAAATGGGAGTATTGTACGGTTTCTGAGCTGTATGGCCAATGTGTTCTAGCAGCATTTTCTCCTGACATTTTGCCTGCATTTGTGGCTGTCATCTTCAGGGTATCCTCTGAGTTTGAGAGCATCATGGTGTTTTGGCAGAGGTGTCTCTTCTGTGACCTGATTCAGTAAGCTGAAAGTATCTCAACAAAACTTAAGACACTCTGCAATTCAAAACATAATGTAGTTTACTCCAGAGTGGAAGACCCTTCCCAAATTCAAAATGGCTCTCTCAATTTCAATAGACGTTTTGGCAGGCTAGTTGCTTGCATTTTCTCTTGCAAGCTCTAAGTATTTCATCACCAGCATTCTTTTTAATAATTACCATGGTAGGCCTAAGGCTGAACACTGCATATGGTGGCAGATACTTGTGAAAATGCTAGTTGTAGTCCATGTCACCTCCATTTAAAAGAATGTAAAGTATTTGCCTCTGGAATCGAAGAGACATGGTCATCCTGTCTTTCCAGCACTGAGCTAGATGGAGCATAGGTCTAAATGTTGCAAGTTGTGCATTTTTGCAAGTTGAATTTGCAAATGCCTTTGTACGCAAAATGTAGTTGATACAAAGTATAAGTACTGGGGCTTACTGTAGGAAAGCCAAGATCTAAATGTAATTACAAAGGAATGAAGGATAGAATGCCTTTGACTACTGTAATACATTCATATTCAATGTTTTGTTTATACAGTGTAGCTTTTCTGACACTTTTAATGCTTCGTAAATATTTGATCAGCTTGTAAAGTGCTGCTCTTTTTTTTTGAATAAAGTAAACAGGAAACATGTCCAGTCAGGTCACAGCATATGTTTTTGTTGTCATACCACTTCGAACTTCATTGCACAGATTTAAGTTTACCTATTGTTGTAGGAAGTCTTGTGCTTTACAAATGATTACAACCGCTATAAACCTTGACTATTGGCCGTGTTATAGATGTTGTAGTCCAAAACATCTGAAGGGCAGGAGGTTGATGCGTATTATTGTGATGTATAAACATCTGGAGGGCCAAAAGTTCAGTATCATATTTGCTTCAGTACTGGAATCTGATTCATATCTTTAAGAAAAGCAATATGTCCCAATAGCATTCATTTGATGAAAAAGTAGTGGTTAGATTGGGTTTATGCAGTTCAAAGCCTGTAATTTTCTGGATTGAGTTCAAAATGCACATTGCTTTTGGTCTTTTCCTAATCTATATATATAAAATGCTCGGTGCATGATGAGTACCTTAAGAACAAAAGAACAAAATCACACCAAATTTGGCAACAAAATGTCTCACAACACAAGGAGTGACCATCACTCAAAAAATTATGTTTTTGTCATTTGGGAGTTGTAGTTGCTGGGATTTATAGTTCATCTACAATCAAAGAGCATTCTGGACTCCATCAACGATGGAATTGAACCAAACTTGGCACACACAACTCCCTTGACCAACAGAAAGCACTAGAAGGGTTTGGTGGGCATTGACCTTGAGTTTTGGGAGTTGTGGTTCACCTACATCCAGAAAGCACTGTGGACCCAAACAATGATAGATCTGGATCAAACTTGGCATAAGCACTCAATACGCCCAAATATGAACACAGATGGAGTTTGGGGGAAATAGACTTTGACATTTGGGAGTTGTACTCACTGGGATTCACGGTTCACCTACAACCAAAGAGCATTCTGAACCCCATGAACGACAGAATCGGGGCAAACTTCCCACACAGAACCCCCATGACCAACAGAAAATACTTAGGACCATCCAATCCAACTCCCTTCATCAGGGCAAGTAAACATAATCAAAGTCCTCCTGACAAAGAGCCATCCAGGAATAGATATAGATAGATATGATTCACACACACAGATATAGTATCATAGATTTGAAAGGGACCCTAAAAGAAGGACAATGATATGTTGCATGTTCCAGGGTGGACAAACCAATCTCTACATCAACACTGACAAAGAAACAACAAGAAATACTGTTTACCCACAAGAATAAAGAAATTACATATATTAGAAACCAACAACCGAAGGAGGAGGAAAAAGAGGGAGGGCAGAAATTTGCGAAGGGGAAAAAAGGAGGTATTCTATTGGTGTTATGGCAAAGGAAAGGCATGTTATGGGATGTAAATGGAAGATTATGCAAGATCTTGCCTAGGGATGGGCAAACATGAACAGAAGGAGGTATGGAGCAAGGATGGGGACCTCAGGTCCTGTGAATGAATGAGGTCCCATGATACCATAATTAGGTGGTTTCCAGTTTTTGTACCCCCCCCCCCTAAAGTTTATTCTTAGAAACAGGAACTTTAAGCTACATCTGCTGGTGTTTTGGTCTTATTCTTTTGCCTGTGACTCTTCCCATTGCTGAGGTGCTTCTCCAGAGAATTTATCTGAAACTGTATTTGACCCTTGAGCCAAGAAGGAATAGAATGTACTATGAGTTGATGAGAAAGACAGGCAGGCGAGATATGGTGAGAAAACAGCTCCTGATTTTTTCTTGTTCAGCTTTTTACCCAGAGAGAAGATGCTGGTTGGATGGAAGGACACACATTTCATGTGCCTCATTGCCCTGGGTACAATATACAGGAACCATATTGTTCTGTGGCATATGTTTATACCAGGTTTTGGGAACTTCACTGGGAGCATTGGTCCAGTTTTCCTTTCCAGTCCTCTGTCAGGTCACAACACATGTTTTTGGTGACATACAGTTTCCAATTACATTTTTCACTACAAATTGGTCCTTTTCTGGTTTGTTTGGGATAGTCATTGGTTCTATTTTGGAACAATTTGGACAATTTTGGGTGGCTTGCAAAAGTGAAGATCTTTTGTTGTGTCCTTGTGCTGTCCTTATGGGATAAGACTGCATATGAAGTCACCTTTGATTTACACCATGGGAAAAAGACTCCCATGGTGTGATCTTTTGTTTTTAATGAATGGCCAAAGAGTTGCTTTCATTTAGGAGAGTTGTTGTATCCAAACTGATCTTGGATCCAAATATGGAAGCCAGATTAGTTTAGACCTCCCTCCTTCCTTCCTTCCTTCCTTCCTTCCTTCCTTCCTTCCTTCCTTCCTTCCTTCCTTCCTTCCTTCCTTCCTTCAGTGATCCGAGAAATGCATGATCAGAGAGCAGAATGGGAGCTGAGGAGTGATTATTTTCTATGACTTCTGTTTTGTTTTGATAACAATAAGCTTAAATTGTTAGTAGAGTAGACGTATGGACCTACCAGGAACTTATTATGTCAGTAACCCTTGATTAAGTGGATCCGTTATAGTTAACGTTGCGCAAATGTGAAAGTTTTGGGTTAGTATTTAAATTGCTTTAGTGATCTCACAGTAACAGAAACATGTACAGTAAATCTGACCAGTGTTATCACACTTATTATTTTTATTAGACTTACTTTCAAATGAAGGATGAGTCAAGGTACAATATTCACTCAAGGTCTAATATACAAGAGCAAGATTCAGATTTTTGTTTTAACCTCTTTAACTTTTGAACTGCAGCAGGTTTATGAAATCAAGTAATTGCCATTTGTGTTAAATAATTCATGTTTAGACACTGTTTAGATAACAGGAAGCAGAATAGGAATAAAGTGACAGTTCTCATAAAAATAATGGAAGGGGCAGAGTTCCCAAAGGATGTACATTGCCATTTGTGCTATTTTTGTTGTCTGTAAATGATCTGGAGTTGGGGATATGTAGCTTGACAGTTGTGTTTGTAGATGACACTGAGGTATTTGAAAAGATGTAAATGGATTCTGACTGCAAAGAACACCAAATTGATGTCTCTGAACTCGATAAATGATAACAGAATGGCAATTGTAGAAACATGTTTCAAATAGTGTTCTTAGGGGTAATTTTCCCCCACCCAATTTCACATATGAATGCATGAACTGGTGATTTGTTCAGATGCTCAAGAAAGAAATCTTGTGGAATGGCTCAGTTAAAATCTAGCGTGTGGTAGCAGGGAAATACACAAAATGTCTGATAAGAATTATTTGAAAAGTGATAAAAATAAGTAAAGTCTTCCAAGTCTATGGAAAACACCTGCCTCTTAAATACACTGCCATATTATATCTGAATTTGAAACCTTGGGTAGTTAACAGACATGATAATACCTTTTGTATGAGCAAAGTGAAAGGCATATGACATAGCAACGTGCTACAGATTGTGAAACTGGAAAAAGTAACAGAAGTTCACTCAGGCATTGTTTTCTACTCTTTATGTTATACTGGGTTTAATATTTTTTGTATGCTTTTCTATACCAGCTGCCAGATAATAAAGTATGGTTTCACCCATGCATTGCTGGCAGGCTTTCCCTAGCCAATGGATTGGCTACTTTGGGAACAGAATGTGGATCTGGTAGACCTTTGGACTCATTCAGCAAGGATGACCTTAGGTTCATACACCTGTAGGAGCTTGCAGTGTATAATGTAACAGCATCAGGTGTGTAGGCAGGTATTAGTGATGGTGACTAAATGAAACCTCTCAGAATGCCATGGAATACTAATTGCTTGGGAGAAACTGTGTAGGAGGATAGCTGCTTTCCATGTTTGTTAGCTTTTGGAAATAGGCTACTCTGGGCTGATCCAAAAGGGATAAGGCAGTTTAAAACTGGTTTGTTGCAGTAAAATCCAGCAGGGGTCTTGTACTTTAATAATTGTGTTGAAGAAGCAGTTCCAACAGGTATTGGGTTGTTGTAGTTTTTTTGCGGCTGTATGGCCATGTTCTAGAAGTATTCTCTCCTAATGTTTTGTCTGCATCTATGGCAGGCATCCTCAGAGGTTGTGAGGTCCATTGGAAACTAGGAAAACTAGATATATAAACCCACTTTTCTTAGTTTCCAATGGACCTCACGATCTCTGAGGATGCCTGCCATAGTTGCAAGCAAAACGTCAGGAGAGAATACTTCTAGAACATGGCCAGACAGCCACAAAAAACCTACAACAACCCAGTGATTCTGGCCATGAAAGCCTTCGACAACACATTCAACAGGTGTTGCTCATCAGAACACCTGCTGAAATTGACTCTTCCTCTCAACCATTAGGGGTAGAGGAACTCTCTTGAGTTTTCAATATGACAAGACTAGTTCAAAGTGTAGGTTAATCATCTCTTACCTCAAGCATCCTCAGACTGTGGCCCTCCAGCTGTTTGGGCCTCTAACTCCCAGAAGTTCTAGCCAGCTTCTTCCATGATCAGGCATTCTGGGAGTTCGAAGAACCAAACAGCTGGAGGACCGCAGTTTAATGACGCCTGCCATATCAGGAATTCCAAAATATTCCAAAATTCAAAATTGTCCACATGGGTGGTTGGGATAGTAATGCCTTTGCTTTCTTGTGGTCCAGGATACACAAACTTGGGTTTCATGCGCCAAGTGATTAAAAATACTGTGTGTAAAATTACTTTCAGGCCATGTGTATTAGGTATCTAGGAAACATTTGTTAATTTTGTCTTTAGACTTGGGTCTCATCTCAAAGGCATCCCACTATTTGTGTGTAAGCAAATGCAGGCATTCCAGAATCTGAAAAAAATAATCCAAAACTCTTCTAGTCCAAACCCTTTCTGATAAGGGATTCTCAACCTGTATAGCAACTCTTACAAGAAAAAGTTTCTCTATAAACCATATTATTTTAGGCATTTGAATTTCAGCCATTCTTTTCATGTGAAGTTATTGTGGCCATCCGGAAATAGCAAATATTATGGATGTTGATCTATATCAGCCATCAATCTTTCTGTTTATTAGGAATGTAGAAAACTGCCTTGTGCTGAGTCATACGATTTATCTCTTTAAGACAGTCTTGTTAGCATTGATTCTCAGCATGACCTCTCCAGTATCTTAGACAACTTTCCTTTCTAGTCCTACCTTGTGATCTTCCTTCCAGATAAAAATCAAAACAGGCCCTACTTGAATTTTGAAATTAGATGAGATCATTGTGTTGATATCTGGTGCTACTGTTGGAGGCTGTCTATATTCTCCACAGAGTTTCTCTAGACTTTGGTCTAGTAAGTGCAAGCCAAGAAGTATTAAGCTGTTTCCAAGGTGATGAAGTTACTGTCCTGGGTGCGTTGGCTCCTTTCTAGAACATCCAAACCATATCTAATGGGAAACATGTTCAGTTATTCCTACAATTAAATCTGGGAGAGAGTGATCTACCCTTCCATGTGCAGTTCAAAACTTGTACCTCTACTTAATTCTTGGGAAGTGTTTCTTGGACAGAATGCAAGACTGCTGGAGAGAAGGCAGTGGGTAACGGTAAAGATTTCCCCTTGAACTTAAGTCTAGTTGAGTTAGACTTCCCAGGGGTGGTGTTCATCTCCATTTCTAAAACAAAGAGCTGGAGTTGTCCGTAGATGCCTCCTAGGTCATTTGGTTAGCATGTCTGCATGGAGTGCTGTTACCTTCCTGCCGAAGTGGTATTTATTCATCTACTCACATTTGCATGTTTTCAAACTGCTAGGTTGGCAGAAACTGGGACTAACAATGGAGCTCACCCCGTCCTGTGGATTCGAACCACTGATCAGCAAGTTCTGCAGCTTAGCGGTTTAACCCACTGCATTGCTGCATCCCCTGAGAAGGGAGTAGGACTTCTATTATACCTTGATAGATATAGTTGGTGGGAACATAATACGTATAAGGCCTTCTCAGTGGCTGCCCCTGCAAACTGAAAGCCTGAGTTTTTTTACAGGTTTTTTTCATGCACAGAAATCACTTTTCTTCCATTTGCTCAGTAATCCTTAAAGCAATTGTCATCCTGAACTAGGTCAGCATAGTTTTTCCCTTTCAACACATAAGACATTGTCTTGAAACTGAACTAACTTAAGAGGCCTCAAGCAAAATCTCAACCTTTGTGGAATCTCCATACCTGGGAATGATATATTATTTATTTATTTAATTATTTACGGCATTTCTCCCTTCTCACCCCGAAGGGGACTCAGAACGGCTTACAATATATATATATATATATATATATATATATATATATATATATATAGTGTATATATACAATATATATATGTGTGTATATACACACACACACAATATATTATTAGCATAGTACAATATCAGTATTAAATATTACTATATTGTACTCTACCATTATATTGTAATATTATTAGTAGTACTACAGGTAATATAAAATATAGAATTATAATATCATATTCTTAGTAGTATAATATTGTATTACACTATAATATGATAAATAATATATGTATATACAATAATTATATTATATTATTATCATAGCACAGGAGACAAGGTGGAACTGTCCCCTGACCCCTCTCTCTCTTCGCTCTGGCCCAGAACAGCAGTTAGTGCTGTTGGGAGGGGTCTCCAACTGATGACATATATCTGTCATTAAAAAGTCACTCTACTAGAACCATGCTAGAATCACATTGCACCTGAAGTAGTCCTATTTACTCCTGAGACAAAGCATAAGGATGGAGTGAGAGAAAAAGGATGGAGAAAAAGAAGTCAAAAAGAAAATAAAGTTGGAAAGAAGGAAAAGTAAAAATGGATTGGGACAATCTGCAGTCTACAATAATATTTCCTCCATCTTTGTCACAAGGTCATGAAGCCTACCCGTTAAAAATTTGATATGAATGTCAACATTTGTTTTTGGGGACCTTTAGTTTTTGAAGCTAGAGACTAGAGAAACATAGCAGATAGGAGTTTTGGCCACTTAGGAATTTTTCAATTTTTCCTAATCAGGAGGTGGAAATATTAAAATCTGACTTGGATTGCAGCTTCATAAACCCCGCCTTCCCGTATCCATGCAGACATATTTAAGCTGAATTAAGTGTACAAGGTACATTTCAATTGTGTGAGTTAACATTGTGTTCCTGGATAAATCTTGTGCAATTTTCAATGGGGAAGTATTGATGACTATGTTGCAAGTTTGTACTCTTAACTGAACGTATGCGTCATTGAGCATAGCAGGACTTCAGCGTGAGCATGCATAGAATTGGGCTGTTAGTTAGATTAAAAATACCCCCTTGTTTGTGTCTCTTAGGAAATTGTTCCAGGAGCAATTCCAGGGCAGTAAAATATTATTTTGGAATTTGTCCTGAGAGGGACATTAGCCTCCCTTTCCTCTTTGAGTTTCTAGGAATTCTTACTTAAATAGAATGAAACACTGTGAAGTACAAAACCTTTTCTCTGAGTGCACATAGTAACATATACTTGCAGGCATGAATTGTGGTGTAAGAATGACATTTTATAAAAGCAAAGACAAAATGGTCAACACACAAGAACTTAACCTTTATTCAAGCATAGCACATTTGTTGAATGGTAGTTGTTTTCCATCATAGTCAATATCTTTATAAACTGTTTCATAACTTTCAAGAATAAATAATGGGTCAGATCTGTTTCTTTTTTGTGTATGTGGTAAGTCCCAGAACCAAATCCCCATGGAAATATTGAGCCCATTGTACTCTTTGGCCATTTCCCTAGGCCATTAGATAGTACTTTGTTCTTCATTTCATCCACTTCCCTGGCCCTATGATACTTTGTTACATTACCACTTTCCCAGCCCTTTTTGCAGTTGGCCATGACCATTTTCTAATCCTGGCCATTGGTATTTTGATTCCACCTGATGGAGCTATAATTATTCTTAATCTTTTTGTGTATGTTTTCGTGATTTTTATGTTTTATGATGTTTATTTTAATTTGTCTGTATGGTTTTCCTTTCTGGCAATTGAATGTTTTGCCTTATATGTTGGAAACTGCAATGAGTCCCCTTGGGGAGATAGGGCGGTATACTATTATTATACCCCAGGTTTCAGCGGTGACCAGGAGAGCATTCGCACAGTTAAAGCTTGTGTGCCAGCTGCGCCTGTACCTTGGGAAGTCTGACTTGGCCACGGTAGTCCATGCTCTTGTTACATCCCGTTTAGACTACTGTAACACTCTCTACGTGGGGTTGCCATTGAAGACGAGTCCACAGCAGACACTCTGCTGGCTGTTGAATTGGATTATTATTATTATTATTATTATTATTATTATTATTATTATTGGCAAAATGGTGGGATAAAAATACAGCTCATAAGTAAACCATCTCCAACTGACACATCTCTTTCAGATTGCTGCAATTCTGCGAAAGAGAAAACTTGATTATTATGTACACAAACTGCTCCCTGAAATCCTGCAATCAACATCCTTTCTGACAGCAAATGGAAGTCTATACATTGCATTTTTCTGCATTTTAAGGTTAGTGAACTTGATTTTTCTGTCTTTGTCAGAAGTTGAGATATACCTTATTCCATAATGAATTTCAAATTGATCTCTATTTTGGTTTTTCAAAGCTAGACACACTTTTTGTTTTGGAAAAAAACAACGTTTAATTAACTTCTGCTTGATGGCCCATCATTACTTATTAATATTGTTGTAGCAAATTCCATCCTATTGTAAGGCTTATTTGCTGAGCTTTGTATAATATGCCCATATTTTTAGTATTCTGGAAATGACAGACAAATGCTGTTTCCTACCACTTAAACTTTGGTTGCTTTTCATCCGAGGCCTTCCTGCAGGGCAGTGAAAACAAGTCTATTTCTCTTCTCAGGAAACGTCTTTTATCTTCTTCATTTTCACACTTCAGCATGTTATAAAAAGCCTACCTGATAAACTGGTGTAATTTGTTTCTTTTTTAGGGCACGTAGGTTGGACAAGCATTAAAAATGAACTGTATTAATTGGAACATAAAGCTATCCCTTGAGGAAGGTGGGAAGGGCACCGACTGTGCAATGCCAGTCAGTTCTAATTCCCTTTCTGTCCCTTTTAATGGCCTCATGATATCTTAATTAATTTGTAACTTTGAAATTCTCAAACTGTGTGCCAGGATTGTTGAGAATCATGTGGCCTCCCAGGTTTTTTTGGACTACAAATTCCAGAGGTTCTAGCAAGCCTGAATCATGATGAGACATAGAATAATAGAATAACTTTATTCTCATTGTACATGATACAACAAAATTAAATACCATCCCCAATGACATTATGTATGTACACATTGCAGAATAATAGAATAATTTTTCTTCACTGTACATCATACAACAAAATTAAATGCCATCCCCAATCACAATATGTATTGCAAAACAAAGCACCTGTCCTTCCATGTTCTACTCGCTGTTGCACAACCATTAATGCCACACCAGTGTGAAACCACGGAGTACAATATAGTCACAGCTTTAGGATAAAAGCTGTCTTTCAGTCTATTTGTCCTTGTTTTTATCATCCTATACTGTCTGCCAGATGGTAACAATAAAAAAGAATGCTGAGACTTGTAGTCCAAAAACATATGGAGGTGTGCATGAACCCTCTATATTAAAATTTTGTTTGAACCCAGTGTACCCATGTTGCACCAATTGAGAGTGATGTCATTTCTGTATGTGCATGCCACATGTCTCAGTTGTGGTTGGGATTCTGAATGATGTCCAGAACAAGACCATATAAGAACAGTTTTTTTTGTTCTGAGGGGGTTGTCTGTTTTGTCTCTAAATGATTCTTTGCTACATATTTGAACAACATTCAAAACAGCAATATATGGAAAGGCATGGGATGGTCAACTATTGCACATAAATCTGAAAATGCAAATATTTAATGTTAGGTTGGACTGAAATGGGTTGTGCAATGGGTTAAACAGCTGAACTGCTGAACTTGCTGACCAAAAGGTTGGTGGTTCGAATCTGGGGAGCAGGGTGAACTCCTGCTGTTACCCCCAGCTTCTGCCAAACTAGCAGTTGGAAAACATGCAAGTGTGAGTAGATCAATAGATACCGTTTCTGTGGGAAATTAACGCCGCTCCATGCAGTCATGCCGGCCACATGACCTAGGAGGTGTCTACAGAAAAAGCTGGTTCTTTGGCTTAGACATGGAGAGATAGAGATGAACAGCACCCCTTTAGAGTCGGACGTGACTAGACTTAATGCCAGGGGAAAACCTTTACCTTTAGGACTGAAATATCAGTTCTCCAAGTGAAACACAGAGCTGGAATGAGCCCTGAAATTTACCAGACAAACAGACAACAAACAAGAACTTGTAAATACCTCTTGAAAAATGTTATTGGCTCACAAACATTTTTACTAGCTTGCTTGAGCACCTCTACCAAAGTTCCTCATTTGTGTGATACAAGCTTGTGAGACTTACTTTTCTAGTTTTCTGCTTAGCTCTCTGATGGCAGCTTTTTCTTGTTTCATGCAAATGATTGTAACACTAAACCAGTGTCTGCTACTCTGTTTATCTATTTAGCATGCATAAAAAAGCATATCTGTTTGCAAAATTCAGTTTTGCTACTTATTTGTATTTCTAAAAAATGTCATTTTTTTCATACCTAAATGGAAAATGCTAAACACAAAACATTAAGTTCAAATATTAATCCTAGCCACTGTAATCTGATCATATTAGTTGAAGTGGCTTAGTTCTCATGCAATGTGTTGGATTTTTGTTCATAACACATGAAATGGAATAATTCAAGCAGAGTATTACTATTTTAACAAATTGTAGGATAGATGTATATAGATGGTCAAAGTTACCTATTTTTTTTAACCTTTAAACCAATATATCTGGGTTGTAACCATTTTTGCTGGTGGGTGGGTAATAAATGTTTGCCATAGTGTAGATCACCACTTCCCAAACTGCATTCTGCAAAATCCTAGGGTTCTACAAAAACATTGTAGGCTTTTTGACTTAAGTTACAAAGTTAGGAGTAAGTTGGATGTCTATGTAAATGTCTATTTTAATTGTATGTTTTTTTTTTTAATGACATTGAATTTTTGCCTATGTGTAAAGCCGCCTTGACTCCCTTTTGGGATCAGAAGGGAGGGATAAAAATATAGTAAATAAATAAATACATAAATGTTGTCCCAAATTTACATATTTAGCTGTTGGACATAAATCCCAATTTCAAAACTATTTTAAGTTCATAATTTTTTTATTTATTTATTTCGAGGTTTTATACACCGACCCTCTCACCTTCAAAGAGGGATTCGGACCGGTTCACAACATGTGTTAACATACAAAGAATATACAATAACAACACAATGCCACTTCATTACACGATTAAAATATCAGCACCATACACATTAAAACATTATCATCACAGTTAAAAGAGCCAAAACGTCCAACACCATCACAATCCCATTCATCATCCCCCTTTCATGTGGGCAAAGAATTAAATCAGTTGTCAAATGCCGCGTTCCACAACCAGGTCTTTGTTAGTTTCCTGAACGTCATGAGGGAGGAGGCAGTTCTGATCTCTAATGGCAGGGAGTTCCAAAGTCGAGGGGCCACCATCGAGAAGGCTCTGTCCCTGGTCCCCACCAGCTGTGCTTGTGCAGGCGGTGGGACCGAGAGCAGGGCCCCTCCAGACGATCTTAGTGGTCTTGATGGTTCGTAGGGGAGAATACGTTCGGAGAGGTAAACAGGGCCGGAGTCAAAACCTCGAAAATAAATTAAACAATTTTCTTCATCACTTTAGGTGTGAATCCAATATTTTCCTGTACCAAAATAAAGAATTTTGGTTATATTTAAAATGTTTTTTCTTTATTTCCAAACGTACTACATTATACAAAACACTTAGGCAATAGGAGTAGATGAAAGAATGAAGACCCTTGTGGATCCACAATGCATAGGGACAAAGTTAGGGTTCCGCGGGGGAATGGGGGGAGTCTTCTGAAGGGTTCCATCACATGAAGCGTTCTTGTGGATCAATCTCCAGTTTGTCATAGAAGAGCTTGTCACTCTGAAAATGTACATAATTTTTTTTGGATCAAAGTAATCTCTGAAACGATGCTGTAAAACATATACTCCTTGAGGTGTTAAAACTATCAATTTTATGAGGTTCTTTGATGTATTATTTTAGAAGAATCAGAAGATGACAGTTGGCTGTATTTAGCCGGCAATGCAAGCGTGTGCATGAATACAAGCAGACTGCATGCACATGCACAAGTCTTGGAAGCCACACTTCCCCTTCTTTAAAAGGAAGGGTTCTTTCCATTTGCATAAAGGACCGAGGCCCCTTCTACACAGCCATTTAATCCAGATTATCAAAGCAAATAATCCACATTATTTGCTTTGAACTGGATTATATGAGTCTGCACTGCCAAATGATCCAGTTCAAAGCAGATAATCTGGATTTTATATGGCAGCCGTGGTGGAACAATGGGTTGAGCTCTTGTACTGTCTGAATTGCTGACCTGAAGGTCAACGGTTCGAATCCACGAGACGAGATGAGCCCCTGTCTGTCAGCCCCAGCTTTCCATACATGATCTCTGATATTGCTGTTTTTAAATTGTTTTAAATTGTTTTTAAATTGTGTTCGATTTTAGCCTGTTCTTGTAAGCCGCTCTGAGCCCCAGGTGAGTGGCGGCATATAAGTTCGAATAATAAATAAATAAATACTAGGATGTGAGAGAAGCATTCCACAGGATGGTAACATATCTGGGCATCCTCTGGGCAACATTTTTGTAGACGGCCGATTCTCTCACATCAGAAGCAACTTGCAGTATGTTCTCAATTTGCTTCTGAAACAAATTTTTACTAATTATTTCCCTACTCCCACACTGTTTTGGAACCTCCTCTAACCTTCTCCAGAAGATTGTTGATGAGAGATTGCAAAGGGCTTTTTTTGGGTGGGGTGGGAGAATTTTAAAAAGTAATTTCATCCTTTCATTTATTAGAATTGTCTTGTGAGTGGAACTAGATGTACTGAAAGTATATTCAGATCCCAACAAATTTTTCTTGTACTCTCAAGAGGGAATGGCCTTCATGCCCAGAAACATGAGCCTCACTTAATGTCCTTAGAATCCCATACATGCTGCCATTTGAATGCCATACATTATATTTGAATAATTGCACTCTTTATCTACATCAGTAGTGGGCAACTGTGGTGGGTATGTGGAAGCTGCATGGAGTCAAAAAATGGGGGGAAAGAATATAGCTAGAAGTCTATGACTGGTTTCGATTTTGCTTTTTAAAAATATATGAATATAGCAAGTGCCCTGCACCTTATTTTAAAGAGGAATGCTGCACCTTATTTTAAAGAGGAGAAGCAGATCACCCCTTTGTTTTGGCCAGAAAAGAGAGCTTGGTGGACTTGAGGGCCACAAAACCACCATGTGGTGGAATCCTTAAAGCCCCGAGGCCATACTTTTGCTAACCTGATCTAGAACATATGAACCTTTAAGAATACTTATTAATTTTTTTCGATACGTTTTTTAAACTATGTGCTTTATCTTTCAGGAAGATCCTGGGTAAATTCTATTTTTGGACCCCTGGACTTGGTGCAGCTTTACCAGCTTCTTACGTGGCTATTCTTATTGAGAGGAAGAGCAGGTATGTGTTCTCTTGCTGGTTTATTTATTTATTTATTTATTTGCTGCATTTGTTGACCGCCGTTCTCAGCCCTAGGGCGACTCACGGCGGTGTACAACATATAAAAGACAATTTACAATAAAGCAAGAACGAGAAATCAACGTATCACTAATACACAATAATATAATTACACTAAAATAATCCGCTCCGTCTTATCGTAGAATCATAACCAATCTCGTAGTCCATATTCCGTTCCAGTTGTCATTACCAGTTAATGTAACACTCAGTTAAATGCCTTCTCAAATAGCCATGTCTTTAGGCTCTTACGGAAAGACATAAGGGAGGGCGCCTGTTTGATGTCAACAGGGAGGGTGTTCCACAGCCGGGGAGCCACCACCGAGAAGGCCCTCTCTCTCATCTCCGCCAGACGTGCCTGTGAAGCAGGCGGGATCGAGAGAAGGGCCTCCCCAGACGATCTCAAGGCCCTCGTGGGCTCATAGGCCGAGATGCGGTCCGAAAGGTATTTTGGGCCGGAACCGTTTAGGGCTTTGTAGGATAACACCAGCACCTTAAATTGGGCCCGGTAGCAGATCGGCAGCCAGTGGAGCTGGAACAACAAGGGCGTTGTATGCTCCCTGCGTCCCGCTCCTGTTAGTAACATGGCTGCCGCGCGCTGGACTAGCTGAAGCTTCCGGGCCGTCTTCAAGGGCAGCCCCACGTAGAGAGCGTTGCAGTAATCAAGGCGGGATGTGACCAGAGCGTGTACCACCGTGGCCAAGTCAGACTTCCCGAGGTACGGGCGCAGCTGGCGCACAAGCCTAAGCTGTGCAAATGCTCCCCTGGTCACCGCTGAAACCTGGGTTCTGCATTGCTGTGGGTGGGAGTCATTCAGATTTCAGAAGGCAGGAAAAGAAACAGATAAAGCTGTAGCTATTTTTAGTATTTGCATACAGTATTGTTTCAAACAAATGATATATCGATATATATATAAATAAATAAATAAGAGAGAGAGAATAAGGACTATAAGCATTAGCTGAAAAGCTCAATGCACCAATTTCATACAACAGCCTTAAAATTAATCCTTTTCAGATTTTTTTATTTACCAAGTTAACATGTGCCTTTGCAGCACATAGTTGATGTTGGAAAGCCCCCTGGAGAACTATGTGGAGAATCTTAGTATTTATAGAGAGCAAAAGCCAGTGCCTTATGTCTGTGTTTTTCCAGAAAATCAACTTTTCATGTTTTGCTTTGACCCTTACTGAAGAAGTGACAAGTACAATTCCAGTAGTACAATAGTTTAATAATCCCCTTAGTTGCTTTATCAGCCGGACGTTGCTTCATCAGTTTCTGTTGTTGTCATTTATCATTTCCACATGAATTGTCTCCTCTGCTGAGATCCAAGTTTATGTCTGATGGTATTTAAAGATGTGTCTACCATGTTTGTATTTTATTATGAACTACAAAGTTTAGTATATGTTCAACTATTATTTTATTTAAGATTATGTGTTGTTGACTATCATCGAGTCCAATTTATAGTGATTGTTAAGGTATTTCACCTTAGATAGGGCTTCTAAAGGAGTGGACATTCTCTAGATGCTATCTTGAATTGCCTTCTTGTTTTTTAAATAGAAAATATCCCTACTGGAACTCTGCTATCCAGTGTCAATAATACTGGTCTAGATAGATTAGTGGTTCCCACCCAACCTGTGGTCTGTGGACCCAGTAACTAAAATATGGTCTGTGGCCTCACCGTTACTACACCATTGCAATAAGAGTGACTGGTCTTGTTATAGTGCTGAGGCTTATTAAATACGTTTTTTTGTGGGCGAGAAGATGGCAACTACTGGATGGCATATGTTCTGTGTCAGATACTAGAGCTGATATGGTCTATCCAATGCAATTTTCTGAATCAGCACCCCAAATAACCAAACCGAATCTAAAATTGATCAAAAACTGATTCATAACCCTTTTTGTACTAATGTTGGAGAGTGATCCCTGGTCAAGTGGTCCTGGTCAAAAAAAGATTGGGAACCACTGAGATAGATCAATGGTCTGACTCAGTGTAGGGCGACTTCCCATATTCCCATGAGATAAAGCTGCAAGTTATGTGTTCCCTCTTTGATTAAAAGCAGCATGGCTCTGAGTTCTAGTTGGTGAGAAACATCAGCAGACTGTAGCCCTCATGTTGTGTTTCTAGGCTTATCAGATGCACCTAGTTGGTCCCTGTGACAAACAGGGTGCTGGATTGGGCAATGATTTAGCCTATTCTGCCATGGTTCTTATGCTGAGATATTAATGTGCTCTCTTAACTTCATTTCTCAATTTGAATGCTCATTTCCATTTCCTTTTTTAAAAAGTGATGTTTGTTTAGATTCTCTTACAAATAATGGAAGCAAAAGACTATTGTTGTGTATTTTAAAGATTTTAAGATAGTGCTACAGGAGAAAAGCTTAAAAATAGAAGCTAGAGCAGTACAAACTGTGTCCCTCCCACGGCGTCATTCTGTCTCTTTGGAGTCCATAGGGGCATCAGTGTTTGGAGTTTTCCTAGATTTTGTAGTTTTCTTTCCATTGTAAAAGATTGATGGTTACAGATGGTATAGTTACTGTAAGGACTCTAAGGTCTTAAAATATGCATCAGGTTTTTGATCCTACCTTCTTGTTTTTGGCACCACACACTGTTGGAATATGGCCCCTAACAAATTATCTGAAATTGAGATTATTCTTCTGGACTGAAAGAGGTTTTCTGTCCCTTGGTATCCAATGCTCCCTCCTCCAAAAATGCCTATGCTATCCCCTTTTTTTGGGTTAGTGTACACAGTTGAAGATGGAGTAGGCAAGGAGGTTTCTTGAAGGGATTCTCTGTGGAAGTCATGTCCTATTAATATTTTCAAGAGTAAATGGTTTGCTTGTTTTATCAACATGATTTGATAGGTCACATTGCTCGTCTGTATCTTTCACTAGTTCACAGATCCTTGACAGTACCCTTCATTTCTGTATCTTGTTCCTCCATTTGACCTCTACTCTTCTCTAAGGCATCTGCACACCCTTCTCTAGTCATCTGCATCTACTTAGGTTCCTAAAGATGTCCTCAGGAATGAAGCCCTTCGTTTTCTCCCCTGCTGTGTTCATGTTGTTCTCACCCATAGCTGCTCTTGACAACCGAAGGAGTCACCAGAGAGGGTAAAAGGAATTAGTGAGAACAGGTGCAGTATTCATTAACTCCTGCTAGGTTCCTTGAAAGGAAATAGGCCTGGCAAGAAGCTGGCATATAGAGGTTGCCAAGAATTAGAGAAGGAAAATGGGCAGACTGTCTATGCACCATTCTGTCCCCACATCCTCCCCCCTCAGTCCAGTTTTGGGTGCTATATTTTTCATGCTATGTTGATCTGTACTATTTACCTCTCAAAGCATGTGCTTATAAATATAGACATGCTGAAAAATTTTCTGTGATATTAAAGTGGGGGAAATTTCCCTTTTCCCAATACATATGTGTTGGAGTGAAAGGAATCTAAATCCTTCCTTCTTCAAACCAGCTATAGTGAGCTGTATTTATGCCCAACTTTCTCTTTTCCTTCCTCTAGGCTGTGTTGGAGGGGTACATAGCTTAGTTTCCTCCTCAAATGATCATTGTGTGGTTCTAGGAAAGTGAACTAAACCTGTCTGTCTTGAGCCAGCACAACTAAACCCTTGTCCCTGTTCAGGATTAGTGTCTGCTCATTGCTACCAGTGATATACCTGCAGGTGTTTCCAAAAAAACAACTTTCCCAAGCTGAGGAGACATATAGGTCTGGCTTTGATTACTGCCTAAATGAAACACCACGTGGAACCCTATACCTTGCCTTTAGGTCTGTTGCCTTTATTTAGAATATTTATACTATGCTCTTCAACCAGGAGGGTTAATTTGATTGATCTGTGCTCTCATACAATCTAAATAAGACATAATACACAAGGAAAAGGAAATCCAAGTGTTGGGAGGGGTGAAGTTCAGTAGATTCTGCCCATTCTTCTCACCCTCTGAGGTCACAGCAGTGACAGATGGGATGGATTTCATCAGCTGCTGAGATCTAGCCATGGTGGGCAGTTCAGAATCATGTTTTCTATTAATATTTTTATTATATTTATTTATACCCCGCTTTACCTTCCTTGAAGGGGACTTAAAGCGGCTTAACATAAAAGCATCAGCGTAACAATTTAAAATATACTAGTAAGTGAATATTAAAACAGGATCAAATATAAACAGTATACATAACCAGCCAGATTAGTTGTAAGTAAGAGAAGGCACATTATAATGACAACTTGCCGTGTAGGTGGACTACATTCTGCCTTGGGACTTGAAGTCCTAGCTATCATGGAATTATTAACTGTATATGTGCCACCTACACTGGCTCATTAAGTGCCATATGCATTGTGGAGGTGGTATATTCCCCAGAGCATGTTAATTGTGCCTTCTGTTTCTTTTCTCCAAAAGGTACACTGCAAACCCATACAGTTCTTGTCTTTTTCCCCATCCTCACCTATTCAATAGATTTATTTATTTATTTGCATTATTTCTACCCTGCTCATATCAGCCCGGAGGCGACTCAGATATTTCTTTCTTTCTGCAATGTCCTGGCCTACAACCAGTGGCTACTCACAAGTATTGTAAAGCCATTTAATCAGTGAGTTTTACATAAGTATTGACTTCCCATTCATTTAGAAATTATTCAGTGAGTATATTCTACTGAAGATTAGCAGTTTTCATGTTTTCATTTCCTGGTTAATTCCTAGTTCAAATGTATTTCTATTTTGTTTTTAGCTATATGTTGTCATGACATTGTTGTACCGTATACAGACAGTCCCCAAGTTATGAACAACATAGGTTCTGTAAGTTTGTTCTTAAGCTGAATTTGTATGTAAGTCAGAACAGGTACATTTTTCAAGTGTAACTCCAGCTAAAATGCATATTTTTATTTGGATAGCATATGGTGTTTGTTTTGCTATCTGTCCCCCTGTTCAGAAAATTTCATTTCACTTTCTGCCCTGTGATAATTGGATTTTGAAAAATGTGGCTTGTTGTGGAAACAAGTATTGGTGATACAGCTTAAATGGAGACTCCCTGATTATAACTCTTTCAGGAGATAATTTCCCTTTTGAGGGGAAGATTTCTAAATAGGCTATTTGTCTAATCTCATCTCCTTATACAGGCCATCTCATGCATTGTGGTCAACAGAGGAGGCCCTGCTCTTGGTCCCACGCCTGTCACAAGCATGATTGGTGGGAAGAAGAGAGGGGGCCTACTCCGTGATCGCTCCTGATCTCTGGAACTCCCTCCCCAAAGAAATCATCATGGACATTGTCACGGCCATCTTTGAATTGTCGTACCCGCTTACGCACTTTGCTTTCACTCATAACAGTATCACCATACACTTCACAAATCTGTCGATGAATTTCTGCAGAAGGCAGGTTCCTTGCTGACAAAAACCATATCACTGAGCGAACCTCACATGTGGAGGGTGAGTTGATAGTCTTAAACATTTTTAAAGCACAGAACAGAACTGTACAGGTTAGCTACAGAGAACTGAGCACAGTTGTTCCCAAGGCATGCCGGTACACGACGCACGCGCTTGTTGCGGTATGCGTGCGAACTACTAGTGTCTACAACAAAATGGACCTTACTTAAAAAATACCCCTTGTAGTTACAATATATGCAACATTTCAGTTTTAATGACTTCTTTTCAAATGGTGAGTTGATAGGGTTTCTGTAAGATGTTATTGGTTCAATTGGCTTTATGATTTCATTCCATGAGTAGATTTGGGATGACTTTTTGCCTCTCAGCCAAGGACAGTCTGAACTTCCTTTTCTTGCACGTCTAAAACTTTGGGGGAAAAATAGTGTTGCTTGCAAAAAATACACAAGTTGTTAAGCATGCAGCAAAACTTGCCAGTAGGTCTTTATACTGCCTTCTAAGAAGCATTCAAAGAACAGGAAGAATTAACTTCCCCTCTTACTTCAAATTAGGTATTTCACATTTGGGGTGGTGTCACTCATAATGATTGCCAGTTGGGAAGCTACTTGAAATTACCTCTCAGATGATCACATGGCAAGCCTTCCTTTATACGTCCCAGTTTGCATGAGATTTTCCACTACTCTTTTCACTTTCATAGTCCTTCTGTTTGGATAGCATGAGCAGTGATTTTCATTTGGAAAGGAACACTACACTTCTTCCCACCATGGTTTCTGGACAGTGTAATATGGAAAAAATAGAGAATTTCTGGGCAAGCAATGTACAGAGTAATATAAACATGCACTTTACTGCTCCTCTGATGTGGCATTGATCACTTAACATTACTCTGAAAATATATTAGTCTGATCTACTGGGCTGGTTTAAAATAATATTTTTTGCCGGGGGAAAAGTAACATTTTTCTCTCATTTCAGGGGTTCTAGTGAGGAAATATGAGTATTTACTAATGAGTTCAAATGGAATATGAAGACACAGGTTTGCAGATTGGGTGTGATCCTGGACTCATCGCTGATCTTGGAACCTCAAGTTTCGGCAGTGACTAGGGGAGCATTTGCACAGTTAAAGCTTGTGTGCCACCTGTGCTCATACATTGGGAAGTCTGACTTGGCCATGGTGGTCCATGCTCTTGTTACATCCCGAATAGATTACTACAACGCGCTCTACATGGGGTTGCCTTTGAAGACTGTTCAGAAGCTTCAAATGGTCCAATGGGCGGCAGCCAGGTTTCTAACAGCTCTACTGCCTGCCAATTTGCTACCAAGCACAATTCAAAGTGTTGGCTCTAGCCAATAAGGCCCTAAATGATTCCGTCCCACCTTACCTGTCCGAATGTATCTCTTCCTATGAACAATCTAGGAGCTTAAGATCATCTGGGGAGGCCTTGCTCTCGATCCTGCTTGCCTTGCAAGTGTGATTGGCAGAGACGAAGGACAGGGCCTTCTCAGTGGTGCCCCCCCAGCAACGGAACTCCTTCCCCAGGGATATTAGATCAGCCCCCTCCCTCCTGACTTTCCGGAAAAAAAAGTTAAGATCTGGCTTTTTGAGCAAGCTTTTGAGAATGCAGCAGAATAGATAACACGGAACTATGAATGATGAACATGGAATGGCCAGACGATGTTATTGGGTAACATTTTTAACAAGATGGCACCGATGATCATATGATTTAACGGTTTTTATATATGTTATATATTGTAATGTTGATTGTTTTCAATGGCACTTTTATGAATGCCTGACATCGAATTGTGCCAATCTGTAACCCGCCTTGAGTCGCTGTATGGCTGAGAAAGACGGGCTATAAATATAGTAAATAAATAAATAAATATGCATACTTATGCAGAGGGCAAGTAAGCAGATTCTGTAATGCTCTTGGTACTAGAAGTTCTGTGTAGGCTGGTCATCATTCCATTATTGTGCATTAGTCCCAGTGATTATAAACAGAAGCAGAAAATCATCCTGAACTCAACTGTGATATTTTTACATTCTTTGGTTTTATATTCATGCCTTGGATTCATTTTTCCTGGTTTCTTGGATTTTATTAGATAAGTTTTTTCCTTTGTTTTTCATGGACTTTGATGGACTTTTACCCTGGACTACTTTGTTTCAGCTTATCTTCCTACGTAATTGGATTTACCTATTTATTTAAAGTGCTTTTTTTACTTTACAGCTCTTTAATTATCTTCAATAAAGGGATGTTTCCCTACTCAACTGTGTGGTGTTTAAAGTCAGAGGGCTTTTCCTGGTCTGGACTGCAACAGTTTCTCATTTTCTATGCATAGTGGTAGTTGGGGAAAGTAAAGTGTATTTGGCCAGCCCTTTGAGAACTGGCTGAATCTTGACTTGCAAGTGTTAGCTGAGTGATCCTGGTTTGGTTCCCTCCTTGCATGCTCTCTCACTTTCCCTGTGTGTGTATGTGCCTTCATGTTGGCCATTGCCTTATGGTGACCATGTTTTCAGTCTTCCATAGAAGTCCTAACTAAGGCTAACCCCTTTTAGGAGTCATGCTTTTTCTGCCCAATGATTGGAAAGTGTCAAAAAGTTGGGACTTTAACTTTTTCCTCAAGTGTTTTTACTTTGTTAGACTGTGTTTAGACCAGGGGCTCTCAAACTTTTTCAGCTGTGGAGCCCTTTTTGAAGCAAATGTTTTGCATGGAGCCCCAAGAAATGTTTATATATTATATTACATTAAATATAATGTGTGTGTGTATCTATCTATCTATCTATCTATCTATCTATCTATCTCAGGTCTGGGCAAACTTTTTGATGCATTGCTTTTGAAAATTTGACAGAAAGTCCAGGCCAGTGGCAGATGGATGAAGAGTGTTTGTGTGAACTAATAGAAGAAAACATGAAGAAATTTCTATGCAAACGATACATATCTTGTTAGTAGTGCCAAAGAGAGAGAGAGAAAGAAAGAAAGGGAGGGAGAACAATACAGTATTTAAAATGAAGAACAAATTTAATCAAAATGAATTTAACAGTATTTCAGTGGAACACCCCAGGGGCCATCCAGTCCAATCCACTTCTGCCATGCAAAGCACCCCCAACAGATGGCCCCCTAGCCTTTGTAATACTGATAATAATAATAATAATAATAATAATAATAGCACAAACCCCAGGGGCCATCCAGTTAACTCCCTTTTTCCATGCAGGAAAAACACAATCAAGCTACCCCTGAGCGGTGGGAGGAAAATAGGGTTTTAGAAGCAAGAAAGGCATGGCGGAAAGGATCTGGGAGGTGAGAAAGGTGAGGAAAAAAAGGATGGGGAGGCAGGGGGAAAGGCTTTTGGTGGCAAGGGAGGTGGGGAGGGGGAGCAGGAAAGAGGAGGGAAAGCTTGGGAGGAGGAGGAAAACGGGGAACTCTTCATTATGCTTCACAGATTCCCAAGGGCTCCACGGAGGACAGTTTAAGAACCACTGGTTTGAACCGCTGTACAGAGGGAGTACCTTTTTTCTTGGATTTTTATCTGAAAATGATTAAGAGGAGGTCAAAGAGAAGGGAAGCAAGTCCTTATTTTCCTGACATTATTGTCTGATAGACCTCTGGTAAAATATCGGGCAACTCTATGAATTACTTTCTTCTCCAAAATGAAGAAGTTTTATAATTATACAAAAAACACACTATTGCTGAAAAAGTTATCACTGTGCTGCTTAAATATTGTGACAATTATAATTTCATTCAAAACTGTTAGTAGGATATTGTCCTTTATTAGCCTTCCTAAGCAAGTGGAGTTGCCTGTTGAGTAAAAGGAAAGTGATCACTTCAGTGTGGTTGTAAGAAAGGCAATTAGAACTCATTTAAAGTTAATTGTTGTATTACTTGCCTAATGAGCCTAGTTCTGTATGCTTTCCCTTGCTTAATTACCCTACTATGCATTCCAGTAAAGGAATCTAATTACCACTCATCAAAATAAAGTTCCAGAGTTGCTTTGAAGGGGCGTGTTTGTTTGTGTCCCCTTCTCCCCCTTCAAGTGTCCTCTAGGCAGAATTAGTATTGACTTAGCGGTTGGGACATTATAGTGGCGCCTGTCTCCCTGCTGTAGAGCAGGCTGTGTCACTGGTGCCGTTATTAACTCCTCTAAGTTGAAGTTTTATAATTTGGCTATAAAAAGAAACCTTAGGCTACATCTCACACCTTTCAGTTCAAGAGCCTTTGTTTTGGGGGAAGGGGTGGAGGGGAAACCCAGAGCAGGACGCTAGCTGGACATTTATAACTAATTCTTCAGACCGTGGGATGAAGCCTCTGTCAATTCCCTGAAAGACTTCACAAGTCTGTCTTAAAAAGCAGAGTCTTCATTTTTGCAATGTGCGAACTGAGTTGGATCCCTTTTTAGTACTAGAGTTACAAAAGTTTTCAGTCTGTGTTTGTAATGAGTTTTCCTACTTCGAAATTTTAACAGTGCAGAGTTTCTGCTCTCCAGGTGCAGGAGAAAACAAGTTCTTTACAGATATGGATTGTATGGCATAGTGTTTTCAGCAAGTATGGCATGCTGCCCATTAAATATTCCATAGTATAGGCACAATGAGTGAAACACCACAAAATTGCTGTGGCTTTTGTGGATTTGACAACTTAAACACAAATTGTATGTACGCGAAATGTTATTGCAAATTAATGTTTGTGGCTGTGGTATATTCAAACTTCAGTGCCTAATTCTATTAAAATGTTTCCTGTTCTTTGGTGCTTCTAGGCAGTAGTTACTCTGGTACAGAATAAGCTCACAAGGCAGTCTGGATAAAATACGTTATCTCCTGTTGTGTTATGTTAGGCGATCCCTCATTGTCCGAGTTGTCTTCCAAGATCGGTGTCCTGGCGGTGGGTCCATAGGTTATTTTTGATCTGCATACTCTCCTGCAGTGAGGGCATTGGTTTCCAGGTGGAAGGCGGTCCTTTATCTTAGCATGTTTCTTTCTTTCGCCTTCCATTCGTGCCTCTTCAAATTCTACAGCACTGCTGGTCACAGCTGACATCAAGCTGGAGTGCTCAAGGGCCAGGGCTTCCCAGTTCTCAGTGTCTATGCCAGAGTTTTTAAGGTTGGCTTTGAGCCCATCTTTAAATCTCTCTTCCTGCCCACCAACATTCAGTTTTCCGTTCTTGAGTTCAGAGTAGAGCAACTGCTTTGGGAGATGGTAGTCAGGCATCCAGACAATGTGGCATGTCCAGCGGAGTTGATGGCAGAGGACCATCGCTTCAATGGTGTTGGTCTTTGCTTCTTCCAGCACACTGACATTCATCTGCTTGTCTTCCCAAGAGATTTACAGGATTTTTCGAAGGCAACGCTGATGGAATCGTTTTAGGAGTTGCATGTGATGTCTGTAGATAGTCCATGTCTCACAGATGTATAGCAGGGTTTGGAGGACAATAGCTTTATAAACATGCACCTTGGTATCCCTACGGATGTCCTGGTCCTCAAACACTCTTCTTCATTTGGAAAAATGCTGCACTCACAGAGCTCAGATGGTGTTGTATTTCAGTGTATTTCAGTTATCTCCAATTCCTAATTTGTGTTGTCAATACCATGATTTATTGTTTTTTTAAAAAAATCAACTCAGACAGCTGCGCCACAGTCCCGGTGCAAATACCTGATACGCCCAAATTTGAATACTGCTGGCATTGGGTGGGGATTTTGTCATTTGGGAGTTGTAGTTGCTGGGATTTATAGTTAACCAACAATCAAAGAGCATTCTGAACTCCACCAGCAATGGAATTGAACCAAACTTGGCACACAGTTCTCCCATGACCAACATAAAATGCTGGAAGGGTTTGGTGGGCATTGACTGATTGGAGTTGTAGTTCACCTACACCCAGAGAGCACGGTGGACTCAAACAATGATGGATCTGGACCAAACTTGGCACAAATACTCAATAGGCCCAAATGCGAACACTGGTGGAGTTTGGGAGAAATAGACCTCAACATTTTGGATTTTTAATTGCTGGAATGTATAGTTCACCTATAATCAAAGAACACTCTGAGCCCCACCAACAATAGAATTGGGCCAAACTTCCCACACAGAACCCACATGACCAACAGAAAATACTGTGTTTTGTGATGGTCTTTGGCGACCCCTTTGACTCCCCCTCGCGACCCCCCCAGGGGTCATGACCCCCAGGTTGAGAAACGCTGGTATAGATCTTGAAGTGAAAAGACATGGTTATCTGGGAGAGCAATCCAAATACAGAAACAAAACTGTGCTTCACAGTCAGTTTTAAACTGACAGTTTTTGGAGCTTTACATCCATTTTGCTTGCCTTTGAAATTCTCCCACTCAGTCTGTAGAAGAGAGCAGAAATTCTTTGACCACCAGAGCAGTTTTTTTTAAAGGTCCTGGGAATTAATAGATGAAAGTTTAAGTACCAGAGATGTAGGAGTAACTTGTCTCATCTTGAAAGTATTTGAACTCTTCAGTGCTGTTGTTAAGGTGGACAAGGGAGTACATGTTTTTTTCATAAATATTTCAGGCTGGTTCACACATACTTGGTTTCTAACTTTCCTCAAATATCCTTTTATCTTGTTTGTCAAATTTTGACAGTGCCTCCTTGGAAAATGATTTATCTCCTCCCTCTCTTTCTCTTCCATGTTCCAGTAATCTCTAAAAATCCATTGCTCTGAAGTATGTTTCAAACGATTTCTCAATGCTGCCTAATTTATGAGTAATTTATGAGTATCAAACTTAATGATGACTGTCATTAGAATGCAGAGCTGATAAACTAGCTTCAGCTTTCCAGTTGTTATTAGTTGTTGCTAATGGAATTTGAAGGGTTTGGTGGAGATGGATTTGTAGCCATTGTTGACTGATGGACCCATAGTGACTTTAGACAGAATGATCAGCTGGCATGAGGAGACAACCGAGAAGCTTGCACAGTGATGGCATGAAAATAGGACTGTGAGTGGAAGGTCTTCAAAAACATCTTTAGAAGATGTGGAAGGGAGCCGGCAGAGATGCAACTAGGAAGTTGAAAAATATGGAATTGACACAAATAGGGAAAAGTTTTGGAAAGTGGTAAAGGCTGTAAGAAGCAGTTTTTGGAGATGTTAACAGGGAAGGAGGGCCAAAAGAGAAGGGTGTAAATGAGGAAAGCTTTGAAGAAAAGCAGGACTGTTTTTAGAGGCAAGTACAATCATTGGAACTAGGGATTATTATTATTATTATTATTATTATTATTATTATTATTATTATTTTCCTTACTTATATTCCACCTTTCTCCCAGAGGGGACTTAAGGCAGCTAACAATCACACACTTTGATCAATTTGAAATAAGTGAATACAGAAATTATAAAACAATTAGAGAGTGTACATGTGTCTGGTTAAAAATACAATTGAAACATAATAAATACAGTTAAAATGCATTTTTAAACACAATCCCACCCCAAATCCCATCCAGTGTAATGAATGAATTCAGTTAGATTAAATGGTCTTGAAGAAAGTTACTTGAGATAATAATTTGGGATTATAGCATTGCTTAATATGTGAGACCGCAGTGGCACAGCTGGTTAAACTGCTAAACTGAAGAACTTGCAGACCAGAAGGTCAGTGGTTCGAATCCACGAGATGGGGTGAGCTCCTGTTGCTAGCTCCAGATGGTGCCAGCCTAGCATTTCGAAAACATGCAAATGTAAGTAGATTAATAGGTACTGCTTCAGTGGGAAGGTAATGGCACTCTATGCAGTCATGCTGACCTCATGACATAGGAGGCATCTACGGACAACGCTGGTTCATCCAGAGGGTTGGACTGGATGGCCCAAGGGTTGGACTGGATGGCCCAACGCAATGATTCTATGATTCCAATATATGTCCTGGAGTTTATGTCTCCCTGAGAGCCAGATTTTGGGAAAGTAAATTAATTCCTAGTCTTATTCTGAATAATATGAATTTAGCAGATTTCCTGAAAACCATCAAATGTAATCCTACACTTTAACAAATTTATTAATATTGCTGTTAAAGTATGTTAGGGGTGAGGCATTTCTCTCCTTTCTCAGTTCAGTAAGATAGTAAAGTTTCAGGAGAATCAGGATTGAGACTGAATATATGGTAGTGCATCACCTAGTTCTATCATGGCTGGCTTGTTGTAATCAATAATAAAAATTGTAAGACCATTTCTGAATGGAGGATTGAAATACATGGTGGGATGGCTATTTCATTGCTCAGCAAGAGGTCCTCAAATACCCATGGCCTTTTTGTTGTTAGAAGTGGAGGCCATTGGTTTGTATGGAGTTTTTAAAAAATATTTTTATTGGTTTGTTTTTCTATATTATAATTTGAGAGAACTTCATTGAACCTCTTTATGCTCCTTTACTGCTTTTATTGCTGGGGTGATACTTAAATAATTACATTAAAAAACACCTTCATACATCAATTTCTTCCTCTCTTGGCTTTTTCCTTCCTTCCTTCTGTCTCCACCCAGCTATTCTACTATCCACCCTCCTCCTTTACACTCAGAGAATGGAGCTTGGAAGTGACAGATACAGCTGGTTAAATCCATGTCCTCCCACCCTTTGCCTAGAATAGTAGGCTTGTTAGATACCTGATCTTTTAAACTGGAGATGCCACAGACAGAACTTGGCATCCCTGTCCTCCTACACATTACCTATATGGTCTACTACGGATCTTTGTAGGTCATGCTTACTAATTGGGAGCACACTGTGATTTATTGATTAAGAAAAAAAATGATAATATGGAAATCAGTAGAGGTGTGCATTTTGGCCAAAAAGGTACACCGTTTTGGTGCCCATTTTCCACTAACTCCTCATTCTGTTTACTGGGAAGTTACTCAAATTGGGAGGAATGTTGCCGTTTTCATTCGGCAAACACTCAATCCTCAGTTATTTGAAGACCTATCTGCATGAAACCTACCTTGGTTTTAGACCCATTTAGAACTGCAGGCCTGCCAAGTTTCAGAACAATTCACCAATTTACTGATTATTAGAACTATTTTAAGTTTTTACCATAACATTTTTTAAAATAAGACAAACTGCAGGAGAGGATTCTGGAAAATGTAGTCGCCGGTTGTGTCTATTCTCAGCCAATCCGAGCATGGACACAACTAGGCTTTTTATATTGGCTGAGAAACAGAGGAAGAGAGAGAGAAACTCCCATTCTCCAAGAGATTTTCATTGCCCGCCCCATGCAAGTGCTGCTGGGAAATTGAGTTCCCAGCAGAGCCCTCTCTGGAAGAGGAGCCTAAGGAACTTTTCCGATGGTGGGGAGGGAGAAAAGATGCTGCAGGATCTTCTCCAGGAGCCCCGTGGCAGACCCCTGCCTCAGGTATAATGCAGACTTAACTCCATCCTCTCTAGTAGCCAATAAATCCAGCTCTCTTCATCTGTTTTGCCAAGCTTTTCGTTTCCCTCCTCCCCATTCTGTTCTCTGGGATTCCACGCAACAGACCACCGAATATTACAAATCATTTTCTGTAAAACAGATTCAGGTCCAAACCTAGGTATCAATGGCAAAAAAGAATAATTTAGAAAATTGTCAGATGAGATATGTCTCATCTTGGGAGAAATTTACCAGCCTGACAGTTTCCAGATCTCTCAAAATACCACCATTCCCAGACCACAGCTCTATGTAGTAACTATCTGTTGTTTGGGGCGGGGGGGGGGGGGGGGTGTTGGTCAATGACTCTTTTGCTAAAGTATAGGGCAGTGGTTCTCAACCTGTGGGTCCCCAGATGTTTTGGCCTACAACTCCCAGAAATCCCAGCCTTTTTACCAGCTGTTATGATTTCTGGGAGTTGAAGGCCAAAACATCTGGGGACCCACAGGTTGAGAACCACTGGTATAGGGAATGATACCATTGGCTTCAGACCACCAAGTAATATTCAGACTGAACATTCCAAACTTGTGGAGTTGTCTTGTCTTTTTTTATAAATGTAGCTACAATTTTAGCTACTTTCCAGTTACATAATAAAAAGAAAGTTTTTATTTATTTAAGAGGTGGTAGTTTTGGCCAACACACAGATTCCTTAAGCGTTTTGTCTATAGGTATCCTGCTGTCATGATGTTATGCAGTAAATTTTCTTCCTTATAAAATTTAAAGTAGAATTTCATTTGGTATTTATGACATTAATTTCTGGAGGATATGATTCAGTTAGTAAAATATGTATGTATGTATTGATTGTATAGTTATCTGCTTTAATATTAAATATCATGTCAACTGTACTATCTGTTTTAGATTTTGTTAATAAAAATACTCAAAACCTACTGATTTTACATCTCATTTTAGCTGTTTTTAAATTCTCAGATACATAGGCAAAGGAATAAAATCTCCGTTCAAACTATTTGAAGCTGCACAGACAAAACCAAATTGCTAGTTTCCCTTGGTTCATATGGGTGCAAAGCTTTTTTCCCCAAGATACCAAGGAATCAAGCTCTGTCAAAAATTGTAGGTCTTGTCATAAAAAGAGTCACCTGTTTATGAAGAAGAATCACAAACAGCAGTGCGCAAGCAGTAAAACACAGAACTGTTTAGTCCAGCCATGGGCAAATTTGGGCCCTCCAGGTGTTTTGGACTTCAACTTCCACAATTCTTAACAGCCAAAACACCTGGAGGGCCCAAGTTTGCCCATGCCTAGAATTGTGGGAGTTGAAGTCCAAAATACCTGGAGGGCCCAAGTTTGCCCATGTCTGGTTTAGTCAGATGTTCTTGGCATCCCCATGGACAACAAGTTAAACATTGGTCAACAATATGATGTGGCAGCTAAAAAAGCCAATGGGATTTTGGCCTGCATAAGTAGTAGTGTAGTGTCTAGATCCAGGGAAGTCATGCTACCCCTCTATTCTGCCTTGGTCAGACCATACCTGGTATACTGTGTCCAATTCTGGGCACCGCAATTGAAGAGAGATGTTGACAAGCTGGAATGTGTCCAGAGAAGGGCAACTAAAATGATCAAGGGTCTGAAGAACAAGGCCTATGAGGAACGGCTTAAAGAGCTGGGCATGCTTCGCCTGCAGAAGAGAAGGCTGAGAGGGCACATGATGAGGGCCATGTATAGATATGTGAGGGGAAGTTATAGGGAGGTGGGAGCAAGCTTGTTTTCGCTGCCCTGGAGATTAGGATGCGGAGCAATGGCTTCAAACTACAAGAAAGGAGATTCAACCTGAACATTAGGGGAAGAACTTCCTAACTTTGAGAGATGTTCAGCAGTGGAACTCTCTGCCTTAGAGTGTGATAGAGGCTCCTTCTTTGGAGGCTTTAAAGCAGAAGCTGAATCATCATCTATTGGGGGTGCTTTGAATGCAATTTTCCTGCTTCTTTGCAGGGGGTTGGACTAGATGGCCCACGAGGTCTCTTCCAATTCTATGATTCTATGATTCTTATTCTCTACTTTGTTAGGGTGTAAGTATCAAAGATTATTTTCTCATTTCATTAGTCCTTTGTGTCCAAGTCCAAGATGGCAGCGACTACACTATCTCTAGGTCACCCTTATCTTCAGACTTCTCTACCAGGGCAGCCATTCTTACTCTAAATTTTGAATATTTTGGTAGGAAAATCTTCATTCTTTCAGGCATCTGGACTGATCAGGGCTGAATGTGGATTGTATCATATAGTGGAGCTGTGCAATCACAAGGGCACTCTTCAACATTTCAATTCAGGCTTCCACAATAGCTTTAAGACAAATAAGATTGCTAAGTTTGTAAGTATTGTTCCCCAGTTAATGAGTTTGTAACAGTACAATGCTGTAAAAGATAATCGTGACTCTTAGAAGAAGAAAAAAACCAATGGACAAAGTTCTCAAGAATATCTAATGCCTGTTGGTTTTACTTTGTTGTACATGACTTACACACCCTTGAATATTTTGTGGAGTAGCCTTCTTGCTTAATCTTAAGTTTTGCCCATTCTCATCAGGCTGTGGACATATTTCTCTATCCCACTGCATTATTTAGTCTACTTAGTCTACTTTGAATGTTTGAAATGGTGATTGAAATTGTTAACTGGAAATCCAGAAACCACATGTCATGAGAGACACAAGCTTTCAAAACAACTTATATTTCAGTTCTCCTTTTACATTCAGCTTAAGTTGTGTGTTTGTGTTCTCTATTCTTTTGATCGGTTAGACATTCTTATTTGTGTTAAGTGAACTTTTGCACTGGTGTCTCACTGTCAGACTTCAACTGAAAGTAGGAAATAGGTGGGTGTGAGTGATTAAGCATAACCTAAACATTGACTGCATTGCTTTGTTATTTCAGACTTCCTTTTCACCCCCGTCATAGTTCTAGATCTGGAACAGTAGGCTGCTCAGTTAGACAGCTGTTTAGAAGATAAATGTGTGATTTCTTGATTTATTTATGGGTTTGAACAATCCATTTTAGATTTAGTTATGGCACTTACGTGGGGTTTAACCTTACAAAGAGGAAGACATCATTTTGGTTTCTGAAGGATAGCTGCTATGAACAGTTTTATGGAGTTGTGTTTATGTCCATAAAATACTTCTCAAGTTACCACTGCCTCCAGTTTAAATTAATACATGCAGTGATTTGCCTTCACACACAATATGTGAATAAATGGCCGAGATGTTGCTTAATTTATTCTCTTCAACTGAATTCTCTTAAAGCTAAATGCAGACCAAACCTCTAGAGACAGTTTAGCCTAAGGGATGTTGTAATATTTTATCTGATGGCACCAGAACGCCCCAAGCTGGAGGAAATATCAAGCATAGATTTCTCTCCCCTCTTCCTGGTTAATTGAGGCATTTATCTGTGGTTGAGACAGAGCATGACCACTTCCAATGCTGGCCCTCTTTGGAGAATGCCATTTGATCCAGTAGGAAGAGAATTTCTGTTTGCTGACCAATTAAACGTGTACAGATACATCTCCAGAAGATGGTGTGGGGGAATGTCACTGAAAATTAATCTATATGTACATTACATATTATACGTATACTGAGAGAATCACAAGAGTGTTGCATGCTAAAGCTTCAACATCTATTGGCAGTCGAGGGCAAGTTACATAGAAGTAGCAGCTTGACTCTGGCATAGAGAACAGAATTTAAAATCAAAGTCAGGTGAAATCTGAATAACTTTCTGTACATATGACCTGGATTGTGTTATTTTAATTGTTGTTTTAATGTTATGTTTGAATTGGTTGGGTTTAATGTTTTAGTTTATTCATTGATGTATGTATACATTGTGGCATTGAATTGCCATTGTAAGGCTGCCTTGAGTCCCCTTTGAGGTTGAGAAAGGTGGGATACAAGTATAGTAAATAAATAAATAAATACAGGATGTAAAACGTGAAACCCATCTGATACAGTATTTTGATGGTTTCTGACTTGGAAGTGTGATCTTTTTGCTAGCAATTAACCCATCCCCATCTTGCAGCTTAAATTCCTTTACACTGCAGTGGTCCCCAACCTGTGATCCATGGACCACTAGTGCTTCGCAAGAACGAAAATATGGTCCACGGTCTCAGCATTACTACTCTGTTACCTCAAAACACGCGGCAAGGAAAGCAACTGGTCTCACGAAACCCTCTTATAGTGCCGAGGAAACTGGGTTGTAGGGAGGGAAGTGGCTGACTCCCCACGAAAGATTACTGTTACCACATCAGCTCTAGATTATTAAATATGGTTTTCTGTGGGCGAGCAGATGGCAACTACTGGATGGCACATGTTCTGTATCAGAAACTAGAGCTGATGTGGTCTATCCAATACAATTTTTGAATCAGCACCCCAAATAAATAAACAGAATCTGAAGTTGATCAAAAACTGATTTGTAACCCTTTTGGTACTAATGTTGGAGATTGGTTCCTGGTCAAAGTGGTGCCTGGTCAAAAAAAGTTTGGAAACCACTGCTTTATAGGTAAAAATTATGTACTTGGTGTGCACTCTTTTGAGTTCTTTGCAGGAAGATAGAGAGATAAATCTAATAGATGTGTAGTTTTAAAGTTCAGATGTAATATCTTAGCTTTAAAACACAGGGTCCAGAAAAAAAAAGTTCTCTTTCCCTTCGTGCCCTTTTTTTTTTCTTGTGAAGCCCTTGCAGGCAAAATTAGAACACGCACACACTATATTGACCAAACAAAATAGATGTTCTGCTGCTGGAATATTATTGAGATGGTGGTTTTGATCATAAGGTCCCAGGGCCCCTCATCAAAAACAGCCTTAGAATCCCAGAAATAAAACAATAAGCACACATCCAGCTACTTGAGTCTGATTAAAAATTTGGATTTGAAATGTTTGATATGTTGTAGGTATTATTGGATCTTCTCTCAGTTGGATCATAGATGGAGAAATATATCCTTTCTGGTAACAAAATACCAATCTTTTATCAGTCATTTAGTAATTTCCAAGAAGCAGGTCAGCAATGAAAAAGAACACTCATGACCCTAGATATCAAGGAACTTTCCAAAATGAAATGTGATTGCTCTCTCCGTTGTAGCTATTGTGGGCTTTTTTTTCTTGATCTGGCAGAGAAATTGCCGATTTTAGTATATTTGATCTGATAAAACCTATGTTAATCTCAGTAGACCTTAATAATTATTTTATTTGTTGTTTTGTCTCTAGGAGAGGGCTGCTTACAATTTATATGGCTAATTTGGTAAGTAATACTATTACGTATATATATAAAAACATAGAAACACTGTCGAGAGTTTTTTTAATTATCATTTTTTAATTATCATAAAAAGTATCATTTCTACTAATGTAAACCTTATCCTGCCTTAGCTAATACCTAGAATTTAGTAGTAAATTCAGCCATGCCGAAGTGTGTTGGGAATGAATTTAAGTGAAAATCTGTTTTAATATTATACACAAATGAATACATTTTGCTTCCCCCCAACAGTTTCCTTGCAAGTCAAAATATCTGTGCAGTTATATGTCAACTGGGTTTTTTGTCTGAACAGAATGTTTGGTGTTACTTTTAAAAACTTGTATTTTGAAAATATTTGAAAATAAATATAATTTTAAATCAACAAGTCTCATAACCTGTATTCTTGGATGTTCACTCTTTGAAGTAATATTCTAGAGTGCAATCTTTGCCAAAGTATAATGCCTTTTGAATTGGATACCTGTGGAATTTTAGTGATTGCCTTGGATTCCTTTATTTCCTTCTCAAATCTGTGGCCTCCTAAAGCAAGTTAAGTTCTGTTTCTCCTCAAGATTATAGGTTTGTTCTCAGTAGTCACGCACAGCTTTATGACTCAGCTGAATTTAGATTACTGGTGTGCATTGTTGATGGCTTGGTCAATTCCACCTATTTTGCAATGCTGGACAGACAACAAGAAGCAGGAGGCACACAGCTTTGGATGCTTGGAGTGCATTGCCTTTGCAGAAATAATGCATTTGGCATCATTTTAACTGCCATTACTCAATGCTAGAGAACCCTGGGGTTTGTAGTTGAGGCACTAGCACTCGTTAAAAGAGGAGACTAAAGATCTTGTAAAACTTCAACTCTTGTGATTCCATAGCATTGAGCCATGGCAGTTAAAATGGTTTCAGGCTGCATGATTTCTGGTGTAGCTGCGCCCTTCTTTTCCCAAGCTGACTCAAGCCATAGAGTGGTATATCTTGCCTGGAGAGCTTCTGCTTGAGAAGCTGGAGAGAAATTACTATCTCCAAAACTTCAAATTCCATTGTTCCATGGATAGAGCCATGACATTTCAAGTGATAACAGACTGCTGCTATTACGTAGTATGAATACCTCCATAAATAATCTTGTACAGTTGGGTAAATGCCAGTTATGGAAAAGGTTGAGTTTAAAAGTTGGGTATATTCACAAGTGCAAGGGAGTTGAAGGCAGATCTCCATGTAGCAGTATTGAGGTTTATTTTTGACTTGCAAATTTAATAACACGGCAACTGATCCCAATGGAAGTTGGTGCAAAAAAGATGTTTGCAAAGTCATATTAGATTTCATGTATTTGAGAATGTGGGCTGCTGAATCTGAACCAGTTGCAATCAATGAATCAACATTTCTGTAATACCAGAGAACGTAGAGTGAAAGTAGCTGTTCCTGGAGGCTGCACAAACATGCACAAGATTTTCCAGATCTATTTTGGATTGCACATGTTGAAGGCAAGACATTTCTAAGATGGTAAAAGGGATGTATTGGTAACATATATGTATGTATAAGACGATCCCTCTAAAGATATATTGGGATCAAAGGGAACCCCAGGATTCCAGCTGGAGGGTGAAAGTGAAATGTGATCACTGCAGTTATTTCTGTCTAATAAGGTAGGAGAACGGCCTGTAAGTAGGTTTCTCGAAAGCAAAAGGCATATGCGTATTGGCAAAACTCTAAGTAGTAAAGTGTTTTAAAGAAAGGAAAAACTTCAAAATTATGTAAAACACAGTCAGGCCCATAGCCAGGATTTTGATTCGGGGGGGGGGGGGGGAGTCTGAGTGAAAGAGGGTCTACCCTAGCAAACCTTTTGTATCGTTACCCCAATACCCCCATGCATATGGAATATATGGAGCATGGTGATCAGATCATGATATGAATAAACATAACAGTTTAAATAATGTACCAGTAAGGCCTTCTTACGGACCACCATGAGAATTTTGGGGAGGGGGGGGGCTGAAGCCCCTCAACCCCCCCCCCCCCCCCCGGCTACATGCCTGAACACAGTATACTTAAATTGAAGGAAAATTAATGGAAAAGAGAAGAGCAATTCAGAAATTATCCTACTTGTTCTGCATTGGATATGCTGGAGATATGCAAGTTGATCTTTGTGTTTCTTTCATTGATATAGTGCTTCCTAGCTGAAACTACACTTGCATTGTAACACAGCTACAATAACACATAAAAGAATGAAATGTAATTGAATATAGTAATAGAGCTGAGGTAATAACTGAAAACAATACTACTTTAATGTATTCTCGAATGATTTCATGGTTGGAATCATTGGGTTGTTGTAAATTTTTCGAGCTGTATGGCCATGTTCCAGAAGCATTCTCTCCTGACGTTTCACCTATATCTATGGAAGGCATTCTCAGAGGTTGTGAGCCATTTAATTAGCCATTTAATGCTAATCAAGGTGGCTAACTGCAACATTTATACTTGCCTCCAGCAGACAGGAGTTCTTTCTCCCACCATGGACTGTCCACAGATATATAAACCCAATTTTCCTAGTTTCCAACAGACCTCAAAACCTCTGAGGATGCCTGCCATAGATGCAGGCGAAACATCAGGAGAAAATGCTTCTGGAACATGGCCATACGGCCCGAAAAACTTACAACAACCCAATACTAGTTTTATTGTAATGAAAATATGTCTAGACTAGGTGAGATTAGGATTTGGCAGAACAAATGCATCAATAAGGAGTTATTTTCACCATTCTAAAAATAGGAGAATGGTGGCTAGGTGGGCCTTCCTAGACAATGAGTTCCACAACAAGATTGCCACTGCTCAGAGTACCTTCTGTCTCACCCACTAATAACAAGGGCAGAGTGTTAAAGCCTGGTGGGAGCCTTCCAATGTGTGTTGCTCATCTTAGCCCTGAGCTGGCTGTGGTGCTGCAACAGTGTGTTGAAAGAGATAGTTGCATGCCCTTGGAGAGCTTAATTGAGATGAGAGTTGGGAGAGATGTAGGGAAAGGCACAAATGAAAATATTTAGGTTTTTAAAACCACAAACCACATTTAGTTGTGGTTACATTTTGACTTCTGTTTTGCTATTGCTGTGGTCTCTTGCTTTTAGTTCTCCACCCAGACGTTAAACCTGAGGCATTTCAAGGCTTTCTTCACCTTAAGGAAATAAAAAATAACACTTCAAAAGATAATATTAAAAGTAGATATTTCTAAACTTTCTCTTGAGTAGCCGGTAAAGTGACATTGTTCCATTGTAAGGGAAGACATAGTAGCATCCTTTTTTGTTTTCTGTGACGGGGTTGGTGGAATCACGTAGCCCTCCACATGTGATTGGATTGCCTTATCTGGAATTCCTTATCACTGACTTTGGTGGTTGGGGCAACATCTGGAGCACACATAATTTTTAACCTTGTTCAAAGGCTTTAGCAGAGTTGCCAATCTTTTAGGGCTAATAGACATATTTGTATTACAAACTGCCTTGGGTGATGTCACAAGGTGGCTGTTATAGGGAAGAATAGAGGAGGCATTTATTAATAGAGGCAGAATAGATGAGTAGCATGACTTCCCTGGATCTAGACACTAGACATTTATGCAGACCATAAAATACACATCCCTTTTTGAGTTTCTTTCCTTCCTTCTACGTGGGGTTGCCTTTGAAAACAGGGAGCATACTACTCCTCTGTTACATCAGCTCCACTGGTTGCCAGTCTGCTACCGAGCCCAATTCAAAGTTCTGGTCTTGGCCTATAAAGCTCTATACGGTTCTGGTCCAACTTACCAATCCAAACACATCTCCCTCTGTGAGCCTACAAGAGGTTTAAGATCGGTGCGGGAAACCCTGCTCTCTGTCCCAGCCTCTTCGCAAGTGCAATTGGTTGGGACGAGAGACGGCCTTTTCAGGGTTGGAGGTTTAGCTCAGTTGGTAAATTATCAGCAATTATAAGATCTATCAACTAAAAGGTTGCAAGTTCGAAGCCCCAGGTTGGCATGAGCGGCCAAATGTCAGCCCTAGCTCATTGTTTACCTAAGACAGTGGTTCTCAACCTGGGGTCCCCAGATGTTTTTGGACTTCAACTCCCAGAAATCCTAACAGCTGGTAAACTGACTGGGATTCCTGGGAGTTGTAGGCCAAAATACCTGGGGACCCACAGGTTTATTGATTTATCGTGTCATCCGCAACCAGAACATTGTATTACATTTCTAACAGAACAAAACAAACAAACAGATTAAAAAAAACACAAATTTTGCAAACTTGGTAGCTGATTAAATGTCCTTTGACCTGTATCTGGCCACTTGGAGTGCCTCTGGTGTTGCCGCAAGAAGGTCCTCCATCGTGCATGTGGCAGGGCTCAGGTTGCATTGCAGCAGGTGGTCAGTGGTTTGCTCTTCTCCACACTCACATGTTGTAGATTCCACTTTGTGGCCCCATTTCTTAAGGTTGGCTCTGCATCTCGTGGTGCCAGAGCGCAGTCTGTTCAGCACCTTCCAAGTTGCCCAGTCTTCTGTGTGCCCAAGGGGGAGTCTCTCATCTGGTATCACCCACAGATTGAGGTGCTGGGTTTGAGCCTGCCACTTTTGAACTCTCGCTTGCTGAGGTGTTCCAGCGAGTGTCTCTGTAGATCTAAGAAAACTATTTCTTGATTTAAGTCGTTGACGTGCTGGCTGATACCCAAACAAGGGATGAGCTGGAGATGATGTCCATCTGAACATTAGGAAGAACTTCCTGACTGTGAGAGCCATTCAGCAGTGGAACTCTCTGCCCCAGAGTGTGGTGGAGGCTCCTTCTTTGGAAGCTTTTAAGCAGAGGCTGGATGGCCATTTGTCAGGGGTGATTTGAATGCAATATTCCTGCTTCTTGGCAGGGGGTTGGACTGGATGGCCCATGAGGTCTCTTCCAACTCTTTGATTCTATGATTCTATGTCTCTGCCTTGGTCTTTTCACTATTGGCTGCAACTTCCCGGCGGATGTCAGGTGGTGCAATACCGGCTAAGCAGTGTAATTTCTCCAGTGGTGTAGGGCGCAGACACCCCGTGACAATATGGCATGTCTCATTTAGAGCCACATCTACTGTATTAGTGTGGTGAGATGTGTTCCACACTGGGCATGCATACTCAGCAGCAGAGTAGCATAGCGCAAGGGCAGATGTCTTCACTCTATCTGGTTGTGATCCCCAGGTTGTGCCAGTCAGCTTTCGTATGACTGACCCACAGGTTGAGAACCACTGACCTAAGCAATTTAAAAACAGCTTTAGCTGTGATTAGAGAAATCAGGAACCACTAAAAAAAGTGGGGGAGGTGTTTTACGACGCCATAAAGAAGGAAGTTCAGAGAATGCTGGGCAACCAAAAAGAAGGAGGAAGTCCTGACTGCTCTTCATCATAGAGGATGGAGCAACAGCACCCCCTGGACTCAAGCCCAACCTTCCATGGCACCTCCTTCTATTCTGTTTATCTGTGTATTGTCTATACAAAGCGGCATTGAATGTTTGCCCTGTATGTGTGCTGTGATCCACCCTGAGTCCCCTTTGGGGTGACTATTATGTATTGTCGAAGGCTTTCATGGCTGGAATCACTGGATTGTTGTAGGTTTTTTCGGGCTATATGGCCATGTTCTAGAGGCATTCTCTCCTGATGTTTCGCCTGCATCTGTGGCAAGCATCCTCAGAGGTTGTGTGGTCTGTTGGAACTAGGAAAATTGGGTTTATATATCTGTGGAATGACCAGGGTGGGACAAAGAACTCTTGTCTGTTGGAGCTAGGTGTGAATGTTTCAACTGACCACCTTGATTAGCATTTGATGGCCTGGCAGTTTTTTTGGTGTGGCTTGTTAGTGCCTGGGTGTTGTTGTTGTTGTTGTTGTTGTTATTATTCAGTGGTGGCCCCTTGCCTGTGGAACTCCCTCCCCAGTGACATCAGGCAGGCCCCTTCCTTCCTGGTTTTTAGGAAAAAAACGTGAGGCCTGGCTCTTCTCGCAGGCATTTGGTGAATAGGAAACTACGGAATGAGACTTTAATATCTTGAATAACAGACTATGGATTTTTAAAAACTATTTGGACATGAGATTATGAGTCATCATTTTATATTGCTTTAATGTGTTTAATTGATTGATATGTGTTTCAGTTGCTTATGTGTTTAGATTGTTTATATTTTGATGGAATGTGTTTGTTTTTTTTACCTGTGTGGCATTGAATTTTGCCAGATTTGTAAGCTGCCTTGAGTCCCCTCTGGGGTAGAGAAAGGCGGGGTAGAAATGAAGTAAGTAAGTAAGTAAGTAAATAAATAAATAAATATAAACCAGCCCTGAATATGAGCACTTAGATTGCTCTATGTATGAAATGATAAATTGCTAAATAAAAGGATTAGATGCTTTCTGAGATGGAGGATGAATTTTCATTTAATGTAACCCTAATATTGATCAAAAACTACTTCTAAATGTCTCTTGAAAGAGCTGTGTAGGTTTAATTATATCATACCAAAGTATTTTATTTCATTAAAGATTTCTTCTGCAGGGTTAGGTAAATATATTTAGTCAGGTAAACATTTGGAGAAAAATAATATTTGCTCTTGTTACCTTCATTGCAAGCAACAGTGTTGACTCTCAACAATAACTGAGTCCATTAAAAATCAAATGCATATGTTTTAAAGCAATCACGGAGCAAGTATGTTTTATGTTAAATTGAAAGTGCTCAAGACACTTCACCAAAATGCATTTTACCCTTTGAAAACTGATGCCTTCAATGGTTAGCTGTGTATATATTAGACATCTCATATTTTGTGGAATAAGCAGTTTGTAATATAGCAAGGACAATACTGCCATGAACTGATACCCTTAAAAACAAAAATGTTATATGAAACATAAGCAAAAAATATGCGATAATCCAGATTTTTTTCAGGCTTGTAATATAAGATAATTTGATTAACAATGCATGGTATAATCAAGTTACAGAAAATGAATAGCATTCCTATTGACTTCTCAAAGGCCAAAGTCTAAGGTCGTTGCTGCCACTCCAGTAAATCTTTTTGAAACAAGTTTTAAAATTAGGAGTTATGTGAACTCTTAACATTGCTGATGTCTTCACTTTTTAAAATCATATAGTAATAATGTTAGACCTTGGCAGCTGGCATACTTGTGGATTGACATGGCTAATTGGCTTTGGCATTTTAGCCCCAGGAAACCTCATCTGTCACTTCAACCCAGAAAATTCTGGCAGGAGCCAGCAAAAGCATTCAGGGCTCTTATTTGCCTTCCATGCAATGTTACGTTGCCACTCCGTAGTTTGGTGAGGCACCAACACTAGCAAATAAGCTAAAGACCTTGTAAAACTACAATTCCCATAGCACTGAGCTGTGGCAGTTAAAGTGGTGTCAAACTACATCAGTTCTAGAGTGCAGATGCATTCCTATAGGCAAAAAGAAAAAAGCATGTAAGGAAATTCTTGTACTGTAAAATCTTCACTCCCCAACATCATCGCTTATTCTAGTAAGAAATACTTCAAAATTATAGTATTGGAATGCACACAAAGAAATTACACTCACAGTTTTGCACTTTCTAGAATTCCCAGCCCACTCAAAGATGCTGAAAGTGAGGTGGGGATGGTCAACCTACATGAACAGACAAATAAATATTTTATTTTAGTTTGAAAGTTCTACCTTGGCAGGAGTTGAGTTTGGGATCTGTTAGTTTCATTTTTGCTGGGCTTCCACCAACAATTTAAACTGGGAATCCTACCAACATTTTTGTTCTGTCTAAGTATCATACAGCTCGTGAGACCTTTCCCCCCACTTATACCATGTTTATGTGTGTGTATACACACACACACACACAAACACAAATATTGTTCTGCATTTGGCTTCTTCCTGCTGATATGAAACTAAAAGATATGTTTACACTTGTGTTATTCATGCAGTCTACAAGTTGGATGAATGCATACTTTTTTGTCATTGCGGATTTTCTCCCCATTTATCTTTGCCCTCTCAGGGGCAAAAATAACACAACCAGGTGTAATGCAAACACAAAATAATATCATGGAGCAACATAAAAAAAGTGTTGGGCGAGTGGGCTTATTAACAAAAAACCCTCCTCATAAATGTATAGCAGTGTAACTTAGCAGCATCAGCGTGACCTAGCACCAGTAGCCCAAAGTGATAAAAAGAACAAAAACATACAGACCAATATTATCTCTTCCATAGGAGGCTTTTCTTTGTAGTAAAATAATAAGGTTGCGCTGTTTTACAAAAATAAGGTTTCCTTAACAGAAGTAAACAAATACATAGTTGTTTTACACACAGCAGCCTTAACACTAGAGCTTTCTCACACGAGGCTCTCTCACACAGAGGTTTACCTCGCCTCAGGATGACACTAGCTTTAGCCCATTGACTCTAACAACAGTATTTGGCCTACTAACTCTTTCAGTGCTTGACTTACACTTTTGTAATAAAAAATACCCAGTGAATTTTTAGTATTTCTGACAAAGAGCACATTACGACAGACAATTTTTCTATTTGAAAACTACTTTTTCCTCTTGAAGGCTTTGTTGAGACATAAAGTTGTCACCATTTTATGTCCTTAGAAGAAAATTGGCCTTATCAACTCCATAAAGAGAATGCCACCAGTAAAAGTTACCATGCATGCCCCTTTTCCTGCCCTCTGGTGCCACTTCATGTGTTGAAAGATGATAACTGAGATAGCTGGACTTAAGCCAGTTAGGGAGTTAAAGATTAAGACCCGTCCTCCAGACTGTGCGTGGAAGTACATTGGCTGGCCTTGTAGATCTTTCAGCACAGTATAATGTGGTTCTGCTATGTCCTTCAAGTAGATAGCTATATTCTGAAGCTGTTGAAGTGTCCAGATCATTTTCAAAGGCAGTCAAAAAAAGTCTAACCATATATGCTGAAATGACTCTGGACTTAGTCTCAGGAGTCGGGATGAAGAGCCATCCAAGTCCATGGTGATCCCCTACCATAAAATTATTTTTGTTGCTACTTCATAATTGTAATTTTGCTATTGTTATGAATTGTAATGTAAATATTTGATCTGCAGGATGTATTTTTATTCACTGGATCAAATTTGGCACAAATACCCAATACACCCAAATCTGAATACTAGTGGGGTTGGGAGAGAGGAGCATTCTGGACTCCACCAACGATGGAAACTTGGCACACAGAACTCAATAGAAAATACTGGAAGGGTTTGGTGGGTATTGGCCCTGAGTTTTGGAGTTGTAATTCACTTACATCTAGAAAGCACTGTGGACTCAAACAATGCTAGATCTGGACCAAACTTGGCATGGATACTCAATATGCCCAAATGGTGGGCTTCTCAAGAATGGCCATAGCAACTGAGATTGTGGTGGAGGCTCCTTTATAGGGTTTTAAACAGGCTGGATGGCCATCTGTTGTGGGTGCTTTGAATGCAATTTTCCTGCTTCTTGGCAAGGGGTTGGACTGGATGGCCCACGAGGTCTCTTTCAACTCAATTAATGTATGATTCTATTTAGCAATCTAAGGGAGTATTTTGCTTTTCAAAATGGTATTTGGCATTCCCTCTCTGAGCACCATCAGAAGTAGAAATAGTTGAGTAATGGTAGTTGAGTAATGGTCATGCAGTAATTGCCTAAATGTTGGTTCAATAGGAGTTTCTGCATTCCAAAGACCAAGAGCATTTTTCACCTTTAAGTAAACCAGCTTGTTGAATGAAGATACACTGTTTATACATGCAGTAAAGGGACACCCACCCCTGTGTGTACGCACATTCAGTCTTCAAAAATTAATCAACCAGGAGACCAAGGTCAGTCAACTATCCCCATAATGTTAAATAAGAGAATGGTGAAGAATTTTGACATTAGCATGGTATCACCTTTTGAAAACATTCCTATTTGGCTTTTGCCATGAAATGCCTTAGAGAAGATTGGGATTGGGAAACCAGTCATTGCCACCCTACATTACTAATGCTTGGATCTCTGTCAAGGATTTCTTGAAGGAAAGTGTTCACCAGGTCAGAACTGCCACATAAAATTACCATCACTAGTCATATTGTTTTGGTGTTCAGTGTGTTTTTGGTGTCAGTTCCCTTGCAGAAGCTTTTAGCAGAGGATTTACTATTAGTGTGTTTGGTTTTTCTTAAGCAAATATGTAACTGTGCTCATCAAGAGTATATTCCTAAGTGGATTGCTAAATCTGTTCAGAAACTTTGGTGAAAATAGGATGGAGTTACTCAGTTCATGAAGAACATTTTTATAGGACCCAAAACACACTTTACTTTATGCTACCCTCTTTGTTTGCTGATACCAACATCCCACAGTTCTTTCAACACATTTAACACATTTAAGATCGTAGCTATTTCAAGACTAACTAATAAGGGAAAACGTTCCTACCATTTGCTACCTGATCTGTGTGTATTACCTAGAGGTTAATGGTTTTGAAGAAAAGCACAGAAAAAGAATGGATCTCTAGTGAAAGAGAAGTTTTGGGTTTAGACATTACATTCATGGATGAGAAAGTGCTTTACAGCACATTTTGTAGATGCAATGGATAGATGCATAGGGACAGATCTAGTGTTTTGTGTTACTTAAATTTCCAGATCTTGCATTAATTTTGGACAAACAATGTTTCAAACAAAGTGGGAATTGATGCCAATAGCAGCAGGGAAGCAGGAAACTGGGGGCAGGTAGGGAGGCCTAAACACCATTGCCAGCCCTCCTAACCTTTAGTGTGGGACTGGTCCGTGACCGCTCAAAAGATTAGTGGTCCTGTGGGAAAGTGAGGGAATCCAGCTGGTCCAAGTATGCCTGATATATTTGGAAAGAGTCTCCTCCTGCACACACATAGCATCTCATTTTCTTTTTGTCTCCCCCAAGATGTTGATCTTATCTTGAGCTCTCTGGCAACATGGCTCCAATTTTCTTTTTTCCTGACATAAAATTGCTGTTAAGCACCCTAAACCTTTGGCTAAGAGGGATTGTAAATCAAAATAAGTATATAATAAACTAAGGAAATTTGTTGAGTCTTTCAGTTTGTCTCAGCGGACCTGCCTGTCTTTAATAGATCTCTTAATCTTCTAATTACTGTAAAGCTTTGAGAGAGCCTAGTTACTTTTTCATCGAAGGGTTAAATAATTTTCTTTTGAAGGGATTCAATTAGGAGCTATTACAATGGTTTATTGCTTCAGGGCAGTGAAACATAGGAGTTCTGGGGGTTAATTTTTCAAAAAACAAAGTTCAGAAATGAGGCAGCTCTTTCCTTCGCTGTCAGTGTTTCAATAACTTTAAACTGGGCTTATTTCTGTGTTTTTGATGAGAAAGGGAGTCTTTCAACATGTGGCTTCAATTCCTGTTTTAATCAGAATGTGGAAGTAATTACTGTGACATCTGAAACTGAGGTAGCAATAAAAAAATTATCACAAACAAGACAGCAGACACAAATTATTTTGTGTTTATTAATGGGTGGCCCTTTGGAAACTTTCCCCTTCAGCTAATTGCTTCCAGATATTTAAAAACTGAAATTGTTTTGACTGATATTTCTGCCTGTATATAACTAGATGGGGATGAAGTTGTCAGCTATTAATGTCTTGTCTTCAAAGATTTTGAGGGAAGTGATCAGGCTGGCTGGCTTTCCAGAGAATGATTTGAAAACTGTTGTGTGCACTTACCCGCGCTTCTTTTGCAAATTATTTATCCTATTTCCTTGATGGGCCAAGGGTTAGTCTGAGTTAGTTGCAAAGATGTCAAGACTGATTAAATACTTGTGAAGAGGTTAAATACTCATTTAAGACACACACCCTATAAACTGTATTGGCAAATATGTAAGACAGTTACTCAGCAAAGACTTAAACAGACTTACCGTATATACTTGAGTGTAAGCCTATCCAAATATAAGCCGGGGCACCTAATTTTACCTCAGAAAAACCTGGGAAAAGTTATTGACTTGAGTATAAGCATAGGGTGAGAAATGCAGCAGCTACTAGTAAATTTCAAAATAAAAATAGGTATCAATAAAATTACAGTAATTGAGACATGCAGTATCTCCTCTCCTCTTGGCACAGCAATCCAATTGGGTTGCTGGGCTGAAAGGAGAGGCCGCACACCTTCCTCTCCTTCTCTCTCAGCACAGAGACCCAGCTAGGTCACTGTGCTGAGAGGGAAGAAGAGGAAGCCACGCAGCTTCTCCTCTTCTCTTGGCAGGCTCTGTCCAGTCCGGTCCAGTGGGAAGGTGCATGGTCCAGTGGGAAGGTGCATGGTCCAGTGGGAAGGTGCATGGTCCAGTGGGAAGGTGCATGGCACTTTCCTCTCTTCCCCTCTCAGCACAGTGACCCAGCTGGGTCGCTGTGTTGAGAGGAGAGGCCGCGCACCTTTCTCTCCTCTCGGCACGGAGACCTAACTGGGTTACTGTGCCGAAAGGGGAGGAGGCATGCAGCTGGTAGAAGCCCCTCAAAGGGCTTCTTTTAGCCCTGTGCCTTTTTTGCCAGGACCCTCACTCGAGTATAAGCCAAGGGGGCCTTTTTCAGCATTAAAAATGTGCTGAAAAACTCGGCGTATACCCGAGTATATATGGTAATTGAATTTTAGCTACATGTAAAAGTGTCACAATTAATGGTTCAAATGTACAGTCAGCCCTCTACATTTGCTGGGATTAGAAGCACAGGACCCCCTGTGAAAGTGAAAAACCACAAAAAGATTGCTATTTGTTTTCTAACTTGAGAGAACAACTCTCTAAGAATTGTTAGGTCTTCCGATATGACTGTGGTTAATTTCCCTTGAATGCTGGACATAGAAACACATTGGAGAATCTAGGAACATTTTAAATCAAATTTGCAAAAGTCAAAGCTACAAATGTGGCGGGGCAACTGTAATGGTTATTCCCATTAAATCAACTGCTGGATACAAAGCCAATGATTGGGTAAACCATTGACTTTACCCAATGAAACTCTCAGTAATATGTTCTCTAAATGCACTTTATATTGACTTAGGATTGCTTGTATGCCTCCACCTCTCCTACCTTGTTCATGCCCAGCATTATTTTTTAAATTTTAAATTACATTTGGCCCAGCCATAGGTTTTTAAATGTGCTATTGTCATTGTTTTTTTGTTTATGAGATTTATTTTAACTGTTTTGTATTGTTGTTGTTATTGCTTTTTTGATGTATTGTGGGCTCGGCCTCATGTAAGCCACACCGAGTCATTTGGGGAGATGGTAGCGGGGTATAAATAAAGTTTTATTGTTATTTATTTGTTAATTTTTAACTGTTTTTAAACTAATTAGTTGCTATTTAGTTGACTTAATTAGAGTCACATGTTTTATTTAATTATTTAAATTTATGAAGTAGTTATTGTAATTGTTATATATATTTTGTTCTTGGGGTTATTTGTTTATTTTTGTATTGTTTTATGGCATTGAATGTTTGCATCCTTTGCTGGAAACCACCCTGAGTCCCCTTGGGTTACAAATAAAGTTGTACTATTGTTATTATTATTATTATTATTATTATTATAAAAAATTACATGGTTTCTGTGAGTTTCCTCTATTTGGTATGAGGATTTGGTTTTAGGTCAGAAGTAGAAGTGATGTGGAAGGCCTTTTCACTCCCACCCCTGATTTATGATTCTATGTTTGTGTGTGAGAGATAATTTTAAATCAAAGTGAGGTAAGAAATATGTCAGTATCAGAATACAGTTGTGCAAACTTCTAGCTCTGTAGTGTTGCTTCCCAGAACAAAGAAACTGAATTAATTAAACCAGCATTATATAACGTTTGGTTCTTAGAAGCAATGAACGATTTAATTCCTAAATTAACATGAGGAAGAACTTCCTGACTGTGAGAGCCATTCAGCAGTGGAACTCTCTGCCCCGGAGTGTGGTGGAGACTCCTTCTTTGGAAGCTTTTAAACAGAGGCTGGGTGGCCATCTGTCAGGGGTGATTTGAATGCAATATTCCTGCTTCTTGGCAGGGGGTTGGACTGGATGGCCCGTGAGGTCTCTTCCAACTCTTTGATTCTATGATTCTATGATTCTATACGTATTTCGTGCACACATTCTCTTTACCAACTTAGACTGGTGTGCCAGCTGTGTTCCATCCTTGCCTCAGTTATCCAGTGTCTGATAAACTCCAGGTTAGATTAATACTTCACACTTCTGGCAGCCACTGCAAATAGTTCTGAAATTACAGAATGCAGCTGCCAGTCTGCTGACTGGTATTATTGACTTATTTTTGTAAAACAATTTTAAATCACCCTTGGTCCTTACAGTCACCTTAGCAGTGTAGAAATAATAAAGCAATAAACACATAGTGTGTTAATAATACAAAAGTAGCTGATGTAGTCAAAACAAAGAAAAACTGAGATTTTAATATCCAAACAATTCCATGTTTTCCTTTAGTCACGCTGTGGCGGGGAGGGTATATTGTAGTTCAGGAGCCATTACTGAGAAGGTGTTTTATGTCATTGACACATCCTGTCCTTGGAACATGTGTTTCATCCTATCTAAAGAGATGGGCAGACTTGTAAATGGAGATGCGCTTCTGTAGGACTAGGAGTGTGTTATACCAACTGTGCTAGCTGTATTGCCTTTTCATATAGGTGCAGTCTGAAGTGTTAGCCTTGACATTTCAAGCTTTTTCATGGCATGGATCCAAGATACCAGGAGGCACCATCATTTTTTTAATGTATGTCTTCTGTTCGAATCATACAGTTGGAATGAGCCACAAGAATAATCTAGTGCTACTCCAAAACTTGCAGGAAAACACAACTGAAACTGTTCTGAAAGATTCTCATCCAAACTTTGCTTTCATCTGAGTTGTAGGTTATGATCTAGAAAGGAGTCTTTTCAATTGTAGTGACCTAGCATTAGAATGATTTTTTTTTTTTTGCAGGCAAGGTTGCCTGACATACCACCGAGATGCACTTTTTATATCCCTAGAAAATGAAATTTTAATTTTGATTACAATGTGCCTTCTGTATAGATGAGACCGAAACCACGGTTTCACATAGCTGCATATGATAACATATGTCCTCTCGAGATTTTCTAGTCCCCCACGCGATTCTGTGGTATGTTTTTACAGGTAGCTACTGGACATATGCAAAAATTTCTAAAATCTTGGAATTCAGAAGAAAATCGGAAGTTTTGGAAGTCGGAAGTTATATCCGACATGTTTGCATGGCCCAATCGAAACTTATCCTATACATTTTCATTTTAGTTTTGTAAAGCTAAGAAGGCTACCTTCCAAAGACAGCTTGATTTTCATTTTCATGACAAGCAAGCAAGCAAGCATGTAAAGTGGGGGGAAAGCTCCCATTCCTCTTCTTCTGGAAATTGCCATTAGAAGCCGGGAAGGAGGGAGCAGTGTTTTCTGGGAACAGCATAGAACTCTGGGAAATGTAGTTTAGAAAGGGAGGAGCTCTATGACAGAATATTCAAAATACCCTGCCTTAAGCTACATTTCCCAAAATGCATCAACATCAGAAAGCACCAATCAGGATAGTGGAAAGAGCGATTTGTCACCCCCCCTCCTCCTATAGCAGCCAACTGCAAAGAAGAGGACTTACTACAACAAAATAGTAATGGAATTTTGTTACTCTCGTTATAGTAAGGAATTTTCCATGAATGATACTTTAGAAATACTTTAGAACTGAAGCTCCAGCATGCCCCCCTATTTTATAATGACCTTTGAAACTTTTTTTATTGTTCGCACCTCCCTAGTAGTTACCAAAAAGTCAAATTGGCAGACATTCCAGGGCATCCTGAGTGACTGTGCAGTAATTTCTGGCAGAAGCCATTCATTTCACTAGGGTTCACTATTATCAGTGGTTCCCAGTTCCCATCGTATGTTTAGGAATAAATGTATCTCCTGAAAATATAGGGATTGTACTGTGCTTTGTTTCTATTTAATGTAGTTTTAGAGCAGTTCCATGTTCCCTATGTGCTTTTGTTTTATGATGTTGTGCCAAAAAATGTTTTAGTTTAACAACAGTCTTGAAGGTAATGATGTTAATCCTAGGGGTGGGTGGGTGCGGACAGAAAGAAGGTATGAAGTAGATTTATTATTTAACAGAAATATTGATACCAGAGACAAAGTAAGATGGAAAGACAGTTGCTAAAAAAATCCAGCTACACCAGGCTTGGGTCTGGTTGGAGTTTGGATTCAGATTACCCAACCAGGATTGCAAATCTGATCTTTTTCAGTTTAAACACGTACCCTGCATTTAGCTGTGGAATTTGGTCAGAACACTCATATTTATGGAAATAATTTGTCTTCTTTTTTATTCTGGAGTTATTGGTAGGTGTGTAAATTTTCAGAGCTGTGGCTTTGAGTGCTACAAGCCTGCATACTGTTAGTAGAGTTTATGAACTATACGTCTTGGTGCTAAGTTGGATTTAAGTGATTTGTGGCTGAAATAAACGTCTGCCGTGAGATAAGCTACTGCAGGAAATAGTACTGGAGGGAGATGTTGAAGGGGGGAGCTAAGTACTGAAACACCTTACACAATTTATTAGAACAGTGATACAATTGTTTCCTGGCATTCACCTAGGCAGGCTGGAAGTTCATTTACAGTCTACTTAACAACAGCGCCGTGCTAGTAAAACAACACTTACTGAGAAGTGTTGGATTCTTTCCAAGCCTACACTTTTTTTTCCCTAGCGACAAAATTAATCTGGTCCCATTTTGTGCTCCTAATCACACACAGAATTCTGTCCTGGTGCCCTGTTTATAAGGCTGTTAAAGTGTGTCGTTTGGTGTATTGGGATAATGCTCTGCATTGTGGTTAATTAGCAAAAACGAAGCGAAAGGAGTGCCAGTTTGTAAAATATACATATTTTAATTGCTGCAAAGCACACTGAGGGATTCATTCATTCCTGAATTATTAGCTCCGCGGGCGCCAGCCTCAGAGCCTCTGGAATCTAATAATGATTTGTCTTTGCACTACTGTGACACCACCATTTTGGTAGGGAGTAGAGCAGTCGTCCTGCTTTAAAAAGTTTGGTCATATTTCCAATTTATTTTTGACCTGGCAGTGAAAGCATGGGGTCTAGAACTAACAAGAGAAGCTTTGCCCTCAAAATAATCAAAATATGGAGTGAACACTTTCATGACTTGTAGGCAGAGTCAGTATCTGTACCTCAGTACATGATTTTCAAAATCTGGAATGTGTTTTCTAAAGGCTGCCTACTGTAGGGTAGGCAGCTTGGTGTCCTCCAGATGTTTTAGACTGCAAGTCCCATCATTAACAACCATTATTTGCAGAGCTAAAGAACAGTAGGTTTGTAGCCTATAACAATGGTTCTCAATCTGTGGGTCCCCAGATGTTTTGGCCTTCAACTCCCAGAAATCCTAACAGCTGGTATACTGGCTGGGATTTCTGGGAGTTGCAGACCAAAACACCTGGGGACCCACAGGTTGAGAACCAGTGTGATGAGTTCCCAATAGAGTTGGATCTATAAGATCATCAAATCTTGTAGGGTGTAAAAAACTTCTTCATATTGAGAAAGAAATCAGCTTGTTTTCTGGATGCTGGGATACGAAGCAATGGATTCAAACTACCGGAAAAAGGTTTCCACCTAAACATTAGGAAAAACTTCATGATCGCCAGAGCTCTTTGATGGTGGAATATGCTACCTGGGAGTGTGGTGGAGCCTCTTTCTCTGGAAGTTTTTTTAAAATAGCAACTAGATGGCCATCTGTCAGGGGATGCTTTGATTTCGTGTGTGTTCCTGCATGGAAAAATTGGGTTGGACTGGATGGTCCTTGTGATCTCTTCCAACTGTGATGATTTTCTGACCCATCTTTTTCAGTGTTGTCTCTCTCACACACACACACATTTGGAGAAGACAGGTCTGCCAGAATGTGTGGTGATTGATCAGTCTTTTCTTCCATATCCTCAGGACCAATAATAGTAGGGATGTTTAAATATTTTTCCTTGTTTGGGCAATCTCTTTTTGGGCATACTGCATATACTCGAGTGTAACCTGATCCAAATATAAGCTGAGGCATCTAATTTTACCACAAAAAATTGGGAAAATGTTTTGACTTGAGTATAAGCCAAGGGTGGGAAATGCAGCAGCTTTTGGTCAATTTCATAAAATTGTAATTGATGATAAGACTGGCCAACTCTGATTAAACCATTATTCTAACCTTCTTCAATATAAATGTGCTTACGTATCATTCCAATAATAATAGAGTAAAATAATGGAAATGTAATAACAATAGTAATAATAGAGTAAAATAATAAATGTAATAATAATAAATAGAGTAAAATTATACTTGTAGTCATAACAATAATAATAGAGTAAAATAAAATGTAATAATAATAATAATAATAATAATAGAGTAAAATAATGGAAATGTAATAACAATAGTAATAATAGAGTAAAATAATAAATGTAATAATAATAAGTTGAGTAAAATTATACTTGGAGTCATAACAGTAATAAACAGAGAAAAATAATAAATGTAATAAAATAATAATAATAACAGAGTAAAATAATAAATAGTCTTGACTCGAATATAAGCCAAGAGGGGCTTTTTCAGCCTTAAAAAAGGGCTGAAAAACTAGGCTTATACTCAAGTATATAGGGTAATTTATTCATGAGGAGATTTTAGTTTTGTTTTACCCAAGCAATAAAAACATAAAAATAATCCCGGTTTTGGTAATCAAAAAGAAAATTGAAAGGTTGCCTTAGAATTGCATGATGTGTTGTCCAATAGTTAAAAATTCTGTGCGTACAAGGTAGATAATAAATTAATACTAAGAGTCAGCAGATTTTTAGCTTCTTTTTTTACTTTGCCTTGTTAGTCAATTGCATGATGCTATAGTTTGTAATCTATTAAACAGTTGCATGGACATGACAACAAAGCCTTTTAATTCATGCCTCTTCAAAGCCTTTTATTTCATGCCTTGCTGTGTAGCCAAGGTACTTTCTAGAGAAAATGATCAGCTTTAGAGAAGCAAATACCCCATTTATAATACATACCAGAATGGGTTTCTTGACCTTCTAATTGTTTTCACCCAATTAATTGTAGATCTTTGGTTCCACTTTGATGATACTCCAAAGGTAAATATTGCACCAACTAACTAGTTCTATATCAGATTACATCTATCCTTCACCAGAAATGATTTTGTTCTAATTAGCCATCAGTCTAGACGGAAGGGAGGGACAGCTTTAAGAAATATGAAATAGGTTAAATTTTGCTCTTCTGGTTCTGATTAGTTTGGTGGATTTGTATGGCATATGTATATTGAAACAAAAAAGCTTTGTCTGTCACTCAAATGAGATGCAATGGGTAATATTTATTGTTTACTGTTGGGTTGTGATAAATTACTAGCAATCAGGGCAAGATACAGTTTTCATTTTTTTTCCATGTATAAATCATTGGACTCTGCTATTAGACATGAAAAACTTCCACTTCTGTGACAGTAAAGTTTTTCATTTATAAATACTGCATGTATAAAATCCTTTTTGCCTTTGGGGAATGTAAAAGATGATATAATCATACCAGTTTAAAACTATTATGACTTGGAAAAAATTCAAGTATAAATCTCCCGATTCACATAGTGAATCCATAGACTCTGAACTAGTTCCAAATTTATTGCATTGAGTGCTGGCCGTGAGATGTTTAGGTATCCCACTTGCTATTTTGTTAAAATACACTGTTATTTTAAATGAACACATGTGCTTAAGGTGTTAGAAAAGGTATGGGAAGGAGACCTAGGACCTCTGACAGATTTTGATTGGAAAAAGGTTCCAAAGTGGAGAGTGGTTAAGAATCTATCAATAAAATTAAAAGAAAATGTGTACAAAGTTATATGGAGACGGTATACCACACCAGTTAAACAACATCAAATGGATAGCAAGCAAAGCAACTTCTGCTGGAGATGTGGTGGGACCTATTTTCATTTATGGCAGGAATGCCCCCAATTGAAGAGTTTTTGGAATGATATATTTATCGAAATAGGTAATATAATAGGACTAAATATTACTCCGGATGCTAGGTTAGCATTACTAATGGATGCCACAAAGTTGAATTTAGAAATGGAAAAGAAAGAATTGGTGTTTATTTTACTCACAGTGGCAAGAATTATAATTGCAAGGAATTGGAAAATAGTAACTAATCTTACACCGGAAGCATGATATGGGGAAGTATGGAACGTAGCCTTAAATGATAAACTATCAAGGGAAATGAGGGTATTCAGGGGGGAAACTAACAGATCAGATTTTGATGCATACTGGTTGGTTTTTATTAAATATGCTTTAGAGAGTGAAAATGGAAAACAATATAAACTTGTTGGTCAGGAATTTTGGATATTACATTTGATTATTACATTTGACCCGAAAGCTCCGTATTGTCCAAAATGCTGCAGCCAGGTTACTCACAAAAACACCCATGAAATGCCATATAACACCAGTGCTGCAGCATCTACACTGGCTCCCAATTGAGTATCGTTGTTTGTATAAGATGATGGTCCTGACCTTTAAAACTTTATATGGCCAGGGTCCATTGTATCTTAGAGACCGTCTCTCCTTCTAACATCATCGGAGGTCGCCACGACCATCCCGGCTCTATATGCCGGGTCTTGGAAAGCACCAGACGCACGGTCTTCTCTATTTCTGCCCCTGCCTTATGGAATTCCTTGCCTCCCTATTTGAGAGCCATGCGTGACTTAGGGCATTTTATCTTAGCATTAAGACCTGGCTTTTTACTAGAGCATTTGACCCATGTTAATTTTAATATTTGTATGTATGTGTTTTATCCTGTATAATTTCTGTAGTGTAAATCGCCTGGAGCATCTCGGATGGAGGGCGATTAATAAGTAATTAAAGATGATGATGATGATGATGATGATGATGATTAATGGTTGATATGGCAAAGGAAAGAATACTTGTTCAGGCCTTGGTGGTGGGTCTATGTGTTTGTAAAATGTTCATTGTTTGTGTTTTGTTTACATGGTAAGTTGTTAAGGTATGTAAATAAAAAAACTACAAAAAAATCATAGAATTGATGATCTCCAGTCTTGTGGGCACCTTATTTTTTCCTTGACACTTAAGTACATTTTTCAAATGATATTTATTTAACACTAGTAACCCCTGTCACACATTGCTGTGGCCCAGTCTCGTGATCTGGAAAATAAAGTAATAAGAAAGTATTGGTTTCTAATAAATGTAATTTCTTTATGCTTGTGGGTAAACAGTATTTCTTGTTGTTTCTTTGTTAGTATTGATGTAGAGATTGTCTGGTTTGCCTACTCTGGAACATGAAACATATAGTTGTCCTTCTTTAGGGGGTCTTTTTCAAATCTATGATACGATATTTGTCATATATATATATATATATATATATATATATATATATATATATATGTTTTGTGTGTGGGTGTGATTATATTTTCTTGCCCTGATGAAGGGAGTTGGATGGCCTTTCACAACCTGAGGGTTGGGACCTTGGGGGGGGGGGGGTGTTGGATTAGGGTTAGGGGTGTCAGAAGGATTGTATTTTCCTCAAACTCCAGCTGTGTTCATATTTGGGCATATGGAGTATTGGTGCCGAATTTGATCTAGATCCTTCATTGTTTGAATCCACAGTGCTCTCTGGATGTAGGTGAACTACAACTCCAAAACTCAAGGTCAATGCCCACCAAACCCTTCTAATGTTTTCTGTTGGTCATGGGAGTCCTGTGTGCCAAGTTTGGTTTAATTCCATTGTTGATATAGTTCAGAATGCTCTTTGATTGTAGATTAACTATATATCCCAGCAACTAAAACTCCCAAATGACAAAATTAATTTTTTTGAGTGATGGTCACTCCTTGGGATAGTAGGTGCCTTGTGGCCAAATTTGGTGGCAATTCATCAAACAGATTTTGAGTTATGATGTCACTCAAAACGAACAGAGTATATGTATATATAGAGGAGAGAGGATGGGAGAGGGAGAGTTAAGCATTTATTGTAGGAATCAATCTTTAAAGACACCAGTGAAAACTTGAATAGCAATGTGATACACTGCAATTATTTTTTGTGCAGTATATATACAATATTAAAATATGGGAAAAAAGATTTACGTGTAAAGTTTTCCAAAGACAAAATAATATGCATTCATAGCATAACTTTAAATTAAGCAGTGTCAATAATTTTTAATGTCCATTTCCATTCATTTCCATTCTGATATCTCTTTTTAAATGAAACTTTGTTAACTTTGTGTACCCAACCAAAACTATATCCTGGGTTTTTATGTTAATACAATGTTCTTATACATCTCAGTTACTGCTCCCCCTGACTTGGCTAACCCCTTAAATACTCAGGCATCTCTGTATGTGTTAAAAACCCACAGCCTTACTATCAAAAAGCTTTGGGATCATTGTATCCTTCCCTTCCCAACACTCATTTAAACAGGGCACTTTCAGTATAGTTCTAATCTCCTTAGCAGCAGTCGGCACATGTGCGTGGTGATCCTATCGAGAAATCCATGGTCCTACATTCACTAATGCCGTGTATCTCACTTGCTCTCCAAGGAGCTTTGACAACTGATTTTAGTTGTGTGAGTGCAACTATATTAAAGGACGTCTGCTGCCTGACGAAGAACAAAAGTTATACACACCACTGGTTCTCAATAGGAACAAAAAGAGCTTAGCCGCATCGACAGAATGTTCTATTTGGCTGAAACATCCTTAAAATGTTGGTGCAAAGAATGGATGAAAGAAATCTATTCTGAAACGCGCAAGGGTTGAATAAGATTCTCAGCCCTTTAATCTTCAAGAGGTTGAAGAAGAATTACATCTGAACTTCTTGTGGATGTAAATGAGCTAATATGTGGAAACCTGTGAGTTGGTGGTTGCAACTTTAGAAATAAGATGGTAAAAGTATGAAAAAATGAAAAAAAAATGCTTATAGACCTACTAAGACGTGATGTGCAGGGAAATATTGGCTATCTACAAATTAGAGGGGAAGAAACACAAATGAATATTGTGCATTTGAAGAATTTCCTGTGTTGTCTCATCTGTTCCAGCAAACTTTTGGAAAAGGAATCTGTCCTTTGCATCCTTCTTATAGAGAGAATGAGTCTTGAGCTAACCATTTAGCTCTTTCATTCACAACTAAATAAAATAAAAAGCATATATTTTATCATTTTCCTCTGTTTTCAATTCTAAACTATTGCATTGTGTTAGTATTGTTGAAAAAAGATATTTTTTTAATGTCTGTGTTCTTCCCAATTGTTGGAAAACTTATATTTCATTTAATACTTTTATGTAAATGCTGGCAGGTCTCTTTATTGCACAGGAACTATCTGTGTCGTTATTGAACTATGTTTCTTTATATAATAAACACTGTTTATTATTTCTCATTTTATTCTATCTGACATTTGAGAGTATGGATTGTCCTGTATTTCCTCATTTCATCAATGTGTTGAGCCCCTGGTGGTTCAATGGGTTAAACTTTTGTGCCTGTAGGACTGAAGTCCAACAAATCGGAGGTTCGAATCTGAGGAGAGCGCAGATGAGCTCCCTCTGTCATCTCCAGTTCCCCATGCGGGGACATGAGAGAAGCCTCCCACAGGGATGGAAAAATATCAAAACATCTGGGCATCCCCTGGGCAACGTCCTTGCAGATGGCCAATTCATTCACTTCAGAAGCAACTTGCAGTTTCTCAAGTCGCTCCTGACTTACAAAAAAAGCAAAATGTCAAGTTTCAAATAATATCTGTAAGTCAGAAACCTCAACTTTGCCTTTTTGAAATAACATTCTCTTTTTTGTGTGCAGGCCACAGAAGCATTGTTTCGCATGGGAGTCTCGAGGGGAACAATTACTCCTTTAAGACATGGAGAGGTAAATTCATGTTTGGTTGTCTTTATGTGTAGAGTACAACTTGGAATCAAAATTTTGCACCGTATTGGACAAATAAATGTGTGTAGTTACTGATAATTAAGGGGAAATAATAATCACGATTATTCTTCTATTTTCACAATTCTCATATAATATGAGTGACTTCTTGGAAAATGGAGTTAGAACATTCCTCTCTGCACCGTTTTGTTGCTGCTGCCTATCTAATGGCTAATATCTGTGATGTGGCCATGATCATTGTGAAAGATGTGATTTATAAAATGTAATGCACAGTAAAAAAACAACAACAACAATAACCTAGAAACATAGAAATGACATTTTTGATCAGCAGTTGAAAGAAGTGTTTGAAAAAAAATTCAGGTCCTTCTAAAAAAACCAACCCTCATTCATGGGCCCTAAAGAATACTATTGCAGCTTTGGCCTACCACTCAGGAATAACACTGATAAGGGGAGGCTTTGGGGCAGCATAAAAAGAAGAAGAGGCATGTTTCTGGTCTTCAAAACCTGCTGTGGTGGGTCTTATTTTTTTCAGTTCCCAGCTTCTGCCAATTTAGCAGTTCGAAAACATGCAAATATGAGTTGATCCGCTTCAGCGGGAAGGTAACAACGCTCCATGCAGTCATGCTGGCCACATGACCTAGGAGGCGTCTACGGACAACACTGGCTCTTCGGCTTAGAAATGGAGATGAGCACCATCCCCAAAAGTCAGACACAACTAGACTTAATGTCAAGGGGAAACCTTTATCTTAGTTTTACCAAAATGTGTCTAAGCTGTTGTCCTACTGTCACCTCCCATAGCTACTATTTGTTTTCTTGATCTTCCTCTTTCCTTCGTCATCTCTTCGCAATCCAATGGTAAAAGATGGATGCTATAGATAAAAGATGCCTATACCAGGATTCAGAGTTTGGGAATGTGTGCCAACTTTTCAAGAGGAGAAAATTGGGTGACTATCAATTGGAGGCCTGTGGGCAGACCACCGATGCTTGGTTTTAACACCTAGTAAATAATACATGATAGTGATGAAACATCATAATTGAAGATTATTATTTCTGTCAGCGTGGTACGTTTTGGGTGGAGTTGTGGGGAGGCAGAGAAAAGCAAGACAAGTCTTGAATTAATAATAGATCCCCATGTTGCTCTCTAGCAAACAGATTTAAAACATACGATTCCAAGTGAAGAGTCACTAAGGACTCTTCTGGTCTGGCTTGTTTCCAGGCTCAGATGGATTTGCAGTTTATAATGCTGAATGTTTGAGGGAAATCTTTTCCCTCGCTTCCTGCTTTCAGCTATTCTCCTTGCCAGGAGATTCCTCCCCTCAGTCGCTTCTGGCTAGGAATACAGTTTTCTTTTGTCATCCTTTCCACATAAGTAATCAGGTTTTTATGCTGAAAGCTGTATTATTTGCTGTTTACATATGGATTACAGAATTATTGACAAGGTTTTGGCACAGAACTTGCAAGTGGTGGTTGCCAAGTGTCATTCATCCAAGTGAGACAGATAATGGTTGGAATGGTTTCCCTGTTCAACAACATCGACGGGGTTGTGAGAAATTACCTCAGGACTTGTTATGGCTGTGAAGTTGACTGATCTCCAAGATATCTAATCGTATCAGGGGAGATAATGAAATTCAAGAATCTAATTGCTTTCAGGACTGAGCACATTTCACTCTTTGTTGCTGGAGCATTTCCTTCTAAGCTCATTTTTGGGAAATCTGTGTTAGTTCAGAGGTCACTCATTGCTCCTCAAGGACTTTGGTGCTGCGCTGAAGGGTCTGAGATTTCTTGTATTTTGTACAGCCTTGAGGAAAACCATGGGCCATGCCAAATTCAGAACAATGGATTCAGAGCAATGGGCCCTTTTTTTTTATTTCTGATTCTGTCGGGATATTCTTCTGTTTTTAAAAATAACGTTGCAGATATGTATCAAGGAAAATGACCAAGAGACAATGAAAAATACAGAGAGACAGTTAAGTAAATGTTCCTGAAGTCTGTCCAACTTCCAAGACATTATTATTGGGATACTTACCATTGCTGACCCATGCTTTATGACTTAATGTTCCTCATGCCAAATTATATCAGATGTATTAAAGCTGGATATCATCCAGAAATTAACCTTTGAGACCAGTGATTGGCTTAACAAAGTCAACATGATTTCTGGCCTCCTGCTTCCCAAAATTGTACGAACGTTGGGAAAGTTTGTGCAGGGAACCACATAATTTATTTGTTGCCAAGCTACATTGAATTCAGTAACGGGATTCCCAATTTTCTTCTGGTTCAGTCAAGGTCTTAAAGTGAAAAATCTGTTTCCAAGGCAGTTGTGTATCATAAACCCCAATTAGGTTTACAAGGAAATGTATATATTGTCCATAAATAGGTTGGTGTCCCTTCCTTAAATGTTTTATAGGATGGTGTCAGCGAATCCTCAGTTTATTGCCTGTAGACAAGTAGTCAATAGAGGTTACAAGATAGTTCTATTCCTGAAGAAGAACATCGTCCTCTGGCTGAGGACAGGGAGTGATACTTGGTTGCTGTGGTAAGGAAGGATTTGTTTCCCCAAACATTGTGAAACTGGCCTTCACATGCTTCTCAGAATCTCTCTTTTCCCTTGGGGCAGACTGCCAAGTAGAATTCTAGGGTCGGCTTTTACACACCTTTCTATGCTAGCCTACTGGGGTCAAAGCACGTCTCAAAATGCCACTGTTTTCAACATTAGGTTAAGATGGATCTGGCTTGGATCCAGGCTACTCCAGGATTCGGAATGTCAGGGCTCTCTGGCTGCTCATCTGTGTTCTAATGAATGCTCTAATAGCTTTGTGATTTCTACCCTGATCATGTTGCTTGGGGCAGCCAAGAAAACTGGGTTATGGCCAGGACTGAAGCAATATCTCAGCAGCTGCTTGGCAAGTGTATTGAATGGGCTTCTGCTAAGTCCCTAGTGTAGTTATTTGATGGTGTGGAGGCCTGCAAAGTGTTCCCTGATAGGATTAGCTCATCTAGTCTCCACACGTCTCTTAATTACAGATTTGTTAGGGAAAATGTCATATTGTAGGTGTCACCTGGCTCTTCTGTGCAGTAGGGAGAAGTAACATGATCTGGTGCTTTGGAAATCCAGCCACTCCTTTCTGACGGTGGATGGTTTTTGTGTACATGAGACCACCAAGTTCAACTAAATGTACAAATGCCTTGCCTGCACTGTAAATTTCTGGTGAAGGGAGTGATATCTGGGACTTACAGTAGACTAATATTTCTTCTCATCATGTGTTAAACATGAGCCAACAATGTGATGCGGTGGCAAAAAAAGCCAATGGGAATTTGGCCTGCATCAGTAGGAGTATAGTGTCTAGTTCCAGGGAAGTCATGCTACTCCTCTATTCTGCCTTGGTCAGACCCTATCTGGAACCACACTGTGTCCAAGTCTGGGCACCACAATTGATGGAAGGTGTTGACAAGCCGGAATGTGTCCAGAAGAGGACAATTAAAATGATCAAGGGTCTAGAGAACAAGCCCTATGAGGAACAGCTTAAAGAGCTGGGCATGTTTAGCCTGAAGAAGAGAAGGCTGAGAGGAGATATGATAGCCATGTATAAATATGTGAGAGGAAGTCACAGGGAGGAGGGAGCAAGCTTGTTTTCTGCTTCCCTGGAGACTAGGACGCAGAACAATGGCTTCAAACTACAGGAAAGGAGATTCCATCTGAATATGAGGAAGAACTTCCTGACTGTGAGAGCTGTTCAGTAATGGAACTCTCTGCCCCGGAGTGTGGTGGAGGCTCCTTCTTTGGAAGCTTTTAAACAGAGGCTGGATGGCCATCTGTCGGGGCTAGATTAAATGCAGTTTTCCTGCTTCTTGGCAGGGAGTTGGACTGGATGGCCCATGAGGTCTCTTCAAACTCTGTGATTCTATGATTCTGTGATACTAATTCTTGAATGTATCATTTTGAGTGGACTGTAGTTGTACAGTAGATAGTACATTTTACCTGGTGAAAGTAGTTAGTAAAACCAGGATGTTTTCCAGGCCCTGAAACTGCTCTTCTGAAATAGAACCTGCTATTGTATCTTCCTTCCCCACTAATATATACATATATTTTGAATAAGCTCTATTATGAAATGGTATTTGGCTTCCCAAAATAAATTACAGTCATTGTGTATTATTTGGTATAGTAAAAATTCTAAGTAGTTTGTCTCAAATAGAAAAAGATAAAACAAGATAAAACATTTTAAATGTACAGTTGGTAACCTCATAACTATGACAAGCACAAGAGAGCTGTCATAGTCAACTGTGGAAATGTGGTGTAAACAAGTATGCTTTAAGCAGGTTTTTGTGTTAAACCCACCTCTTTTGGACCTCAAGGCTTCAAGTCTTCTCTAGGGCGATGCCATTCCTACAGACTCATATATTTATGCTGATTGTATTTGTATGCTTTCAAGTCTTTTATGACTTATGGCAACCTTGAGGCAAACTTGTCACAGGATTTTCTGAGGCTGTGGTCTCCCGAGGTCACCTACTGGGCTTTAATGGCTGTGTAGGGATTCAACCCTATTCTTCAGATCCATTGTTAAATGCTCAAACGACTTTGTCATGCTGCATGCTGAGGCTCTCGGAGATGGACTGAGGGTGGTTTGCTAGGTTTTTTTTTTCCTGAGAAGTTTAAGGCTTTCTATGTCAACAACAAAAACATCAATGAATATCAATTTCATCCTACCAGATAGACATAATAGTGACAGAAGCTCCAAGATATGCTTTACATTATCAGAGGAGACGCTGAACAGATTGCTGAACAGATTGCGCTCTGGCACCACGAGATGCAGAGCCAATCTTAAGAAATGGGGCTACAGGGTGGAATCCTCGGCATGCGAGTGCGGAGAAGAACAAACCACTGACCACCTGCTGCAATGCACCCTGAGCCCTGCCACATGCACGATGGAGGACCTTCTTGCGGCAACCCCAGAGGCACTCCAAGTGGCCAGATACTGGTCAAAGGACATTTAACCAAATACCAAATTTACAAAATCTGTGTGGTTTTTTTTCTTTTTTTTTTCTTTTTCATTTTAATCTCTGTATTTGTTTTGCTCTGTTAGAATTGTAAAACAGTGGTTGCTGATGACACGATAAATAAATATCAGAGGAGACTGTCTTAAGACTCTGTTTCCTGGGCAGTTGGGTGGATCCACCTGTTCATAGAATCATGGAGTTGGAAGAGACCATATGGGCCATCTGGTCCAAAACCCTGCCATGTGGGAAAAGCACAGTCAAAGCACCCCCGATAGATGGCCATCGAGCCTCTGTTTAAAAGCTTCCAAGGAAGGAGCTTCCATTACACTCTGAGGCAAAGAGTTCCACTGTTGAACAGCTCTTACAGTCAAGAAGTTCTTCCATATGTTCAGGTAGAATCTCTTTTCCTGTAATTTTAACCCATTGCTCCAAGTCCTAGTTTCTAGAGCAGCGGAAAACAAGCCTGATCCCTTTCCCTTATGGCATCCTTTCACATTTTAATACAAGGTTATTATGTCTTCCCTCAACCTTCTGTTCTGTAGGCTAAACATAACCAGTTCTTTAAGACACTCCTCATGGTCTCCAGATCTTTGATCAATTTAGTTGCCCTCTTCTTCCAGCTTGTCAATATCTCTTTTAAACTCTGGTGCCCAGAATTGGACGCAATCTTCCAGGTGAGGTCTAAACAAAGCAGAATAGAGAGGCACCACGGCTTCCCTCGATCTAGACACTATACCCTTTTTGATGTAGCCCAAATCCTATTGTTGGCTCATGTTCAACTTGCAATGCATCACAGTGTTGGCTCATGTTCAACTTGCTGTCCACAAGGACTCTGAGATCTTTTTCACATGGACTGTTGTTGATCCAGACACCACCCATTCTATATCTTTGCATTTCATTTTTTCTGCCTAAGTTCAGTATCTTACATTTGTCCTAGGTTAAATGCATTTTGTTAGTTTTAGCCCAGCTCTCTAATCTGTTAAGGTCGTTTTGAATTCTGATACTGTTCTCTGGAGTATTAGCTATCCCTCCTAATTTGGTGTCACCTGCAAACTTGATAAGTATGCCCTCTAAACCTTTATTTATTATTTATTTTATTCAGAGCATTTATATCCCGTACTTCTCAACCCCTGAAGGGGACTCAGAATGGCTTACAATTGGCAGTCATTAGATGCCGACAAAGAAACAGAGCACAACAATTAATATGAATAAATCAACAGCAATAAAAACATATTAAAAGACAATAAAATACATTAAAAATCAACCACGTCTGAGTCCACAAATCAAAATCAGTTCAGAGTTCCAGTCCAATGTCTCTTAATTAACAATTCTCATGAGTCATTACAGATGTTGCTCAGTCAGCTTGGTCCCAAAGCCAAGGCTTGAGTTTCTTCCTGACGGAGAGGAGAGAAGAAGTCACCCTGATTTCATTGGAGAGTGCATTCCACAGATGGGAGCCACAGATGGGAGGCCCTGTCTCTCATCCCCTCCAATCGTGCTTGCAAGGCTGTTTGGATCAAGAGCAGGACCTCCCCTGATGATCACAAACTCTGAGGTGTTTACGATCAGAGGGAGATACGTTCGGACAAATAAACTGGGCCGCTGTCGTATAAGGCCCATCTAAATCATTAATAAATATGTTGAACAGTACTGGGCCCAGGACAGAACCCTGTGACACCCCACAAGTTACTTCTTTCCAGAGTGAAGTGGAACCCTTTGGATTCGGACGCTTAAACAATTACAGATTCACGTAATAGTAATATTACTTAACCCACATTGGACTAGTTTGCTTGCAAGTATGTCATCGGGGAGCTTGTCAAAGGCCTTACTGGAATCTGTTCTTTTTTGTACGTTCCTCTCCGGAGCCATAAGGTTTGTATAGATGATTAAAGTAGAAGGATCTGTAGATCTATAAGGAAGTGTCATGAAAGTGGTGTATGACAACAATAGTTCAAAAGGATATTACAATGAGGAGTCATGTACAGTCGGTCCTCCATATTCATGGATACATTCACAGCCTTAAAAAAAATCCAAGGGGCAAACCTTGATTTTGCCATTTTATAGATGGGACCTGTTTTGCTATGTCGTATATAATGAAACTGGAGCATTTGTGGATTTTGGTATTTGTGGAAGTCTTGAAACCAAACCCAGCAGATGTCAAACACCCACAGTATGTCTAGTTGGCTGCCAGGATTGGTATGTTTTATGGATGGGGATGGTGGATGTGAATAGCATGTAGCTGAATGCTTAATGTAGCAAATAGAAGCATGTGTTCAGTCACGTTTTCATCTGAATCATCATTTGTTTTCCATTTCTGGTCTTCCCTGGAGTTTTAAACTGTGAATGAAGATGATGGATTGAAAGACACACAGTAAAATGAGTTGTCTTCAACCACCTGCTCCCAGAGCTACACACAAGTCACGCCACCCTCTCCTACTAAACTTGCTGAATGTCCTTAGACAAATTGTTGAATTTCAAATTCAGTCCATACTTCAAAGCACTGCTGTAAATAGAAAACACCTGCTTGAACCCATTAGAGGTGTAAATGTGAATTGAAATATCATTTTAGAAAAGGAAATGATTATATGTAAAACATAGTAACTTTATATACTTGAATGTTGATGTATATAAAAGAAAACATTTAAGCCTCCAAACTCAAGAATTTTTTAATGCCATATACAATATAAACAAGATATTTGTACAAGGTATTTCCTGACTTTGTGCTCATCTAATTTTAACCCATATGAGCATAGTCATCTGTTTAATAATATCAATAGTATATGAGACAAAACTGGATGTCATAAACTAGTTCTATTCAAATTGAAACAGCAGTGGAAGTCAGTCTAAAGCTGAACCTGACTTAATGAATATTGTTTTCAGCATGCTCTTTTTTCTTGTTTTGTATAGTTTCAGCTTGAGGGCATGCCAAGACCCAGTCACAGGCATATTATAGAGCAAAATAATGATGTGATCCTAGACATCTGATCTCCTCACCCCTCTCCTCCATATCACAAAGATGTCATTATTATTGTGAGTTCAAAAGTTCTGTTCTCACGGATGGCTCAATCATCTCTAGTTTCCATCCCTGTTGTCTGAATGATTTTGTTGCTATCATGTTATTTTGTAGAGAAGACAAATGTTCAGTCTATTTTCTTTTTTTGAACACACATCATTTCTTGTAAATTTTAAGTATTATTTTGCATTATTTTAGCAACCCTAGTTTTATGGTAGAGATAAGCTCACAATTTATTTCTTATTTTATTTTATTTTTGGCAACCTGTGAGTGTAAGAAGATGATCTCATGAGCTGAAACATCTCACACTTGGTTGTGCCTCTAATCTGACAGCTTTGGAAAATTGAGTACTGTACAGTAAAGATTTCCTGGAATGCCTGATGAGAGCGTGATGAATAATACTTTTCTAGAACTTTTTAACCCTGTAAGAGTGTCAAGCATGTATGCTTGAAGAATGTTAACTGTTGGCAAAATAAAGATTAAGTGCAAGTTAATACCTGGAATTTTCCTTCTGATTACATCACAAGTGTCTGTAATAATGGCAGTCATTTTATATTTGCTAGACTCTGTGCCAATTCTTTTCTGCAAAAATCATGCAAATTCAGAAAATTTTGAATTTATCATTTTACCTAAATCCTATTTAGCTAATTTTAATTTAAATAGCATGGTATTGTTGTGACTCAGCTGGAACCACAGACACAGACTGATAGTGTTGTGATTCAGATAGGGTCTCAGAGTGACTCTGACGAGGATGATGGGATTCAGGTTCACAATCAGGTTCAAAATGTTCCTGTTGTAGACAATGAGGAACAGGGTGTGGAAGTTCAGTTTCCCACAGCAGGGAATGATGTTTTTGATACTGAAACTAGCCAGGTGCAAATTGATTCAGAAAAGGAGGACAGTTCTCAGCCTGATAGTAAGCAGGAGGGCAACCAGGCTGACACTAACGAGCAGCCTGACCTTGTTGAAACGGGAATCTGCTGACCGTTTGGAATTCAGAGTTCGAAGGAGTGTGAGAATAGCCAACAAGAAGGAGGTCAGAGGCCAAAGAAATGCTTTCATGTATTGCAAAGGGTATTAAGCAGTGTGTTTGAAAACAAACCTTTGTCAGAGCAACTTCTTGCTCAACCAAGCAGCTTGTGCTCGTTTTTCCTGTGTCCATGGTCTTGGGATTTTGTCATGTTCTCATGGGACATTGTTTTGTTGGTGCCATTTGGAATTCTGCTTTATAGTGCTATGTTTTATTGATCTTTGGAACATTATTTGCTTTTTAAACTTTTCATTTTTTGCTTTTTAATAAACTACAAAGACTTCAGTCTGTGTGCAGTTCTAGTGATTTCAGCAAGGTGAATCTATTCTGAGGTGCAACAGGTATAGTGGTTTGAGTATTGGACTATGATTCCAATGATCCCTGCTCATCCACGAAACCCACTGGTTGACCTTGGGTTAGTCATGCTCTCTCGTCATCAGGGCATGACAAAGGTAAAACCCCTTCTGAATAAATCTTGTAAAAAAAGAAAACACCCCAGAAATCAGAAATGGCTTAAGGCATACAGTGACAACAGCAACAACATCATCATCAACAACAACAGCAACAACACTGAAATAGGTTTAATAATCCCAATGATTTCAATGAGAACAGGTTTGAATCCAGTGGCAATGCCACTTAATAGACTAATTGAATTTATTTATTTATTTACAATATTTATACCCCACCTTTCTTGCCCCTCAGCCAAGGGGCCACCACTGAGAAGACCCTGTCTCTCGTCTCCACCAATCGTGTCTGCGAGGGAGGCAGGACCAAGAGCAGGGCCTTCCCAGATGATCTTAATCTCCATGGTGGTTCATAGAGGGAGATATGTTTGGACAGATAAGCTGGGCCAGAACCGTTTAGAGCTTTATAGGCTAAAGACATTAGTAGTGACTAAGAATGCCCATTCATTTTGATGAGTCTGTTGTGCTTGGAAGTAACACTGGATTTATTTCTGAATTAATGTTTTAAGTTCTAAATGCTTGCATATTTATTTATTTATTTACTTCGCTTGTATACCGCTCTTCTCAGCCCTTAGGCAACTCCTTGTAAAGAAGAAGTAGACTGTTTCACTGTCTGTAAGTTTTTAAAAAGAGACATTTTAAGAAACTATCAAAAAGAGGGAAAAGCAGAATTGAGACTACTGATCATGCTTTCCATGTTATTTTTTTTTATAGAATTACACCCTCTTTTTAAAGATTCATTTGGATCAAAGTGTCCTATTAAGCAAAACTAGAGTCCTCCTGTATTTTTTTTTAGGGAAAACTACTGCTACTCCAGTAATCTTTCTGCTAAAATTTCTTCATTCTTTATCTTGATATATTATACTCAGTCTACAGAATAGCACATCTGAAAAGAGGAAACTGATATGTACAGAAAACAGACAAATGCTTTATTGGGACATGAGGTAGGAAGTTCATAGTGTCAAGGTGGTGCACGTAACTCCTTTATTCCCTGGACTGTAAAGTTTTCTGTACTTTTTAGAATCCACACATCTATCACAGATGCTATCTCGATTATTGAACCTAATCCCAAGGCTAGCAATGAAAGAGTAGAATGGGGTTCCTTAATGGTTGAGTTGTGAAGATGTTTCTTTCCCATTATAATTGCATAAATTAAATTAAAATACTGATAACTTTCTTGTTAGTTAACACTTTTATTTTGGGTTGCTGTAAGTTTTTTGGGCTGTATGGCTATGTTCCAGAAGCATTCTCTCCTGATGTTTCACCCTCATCTATGGCAGGCATCCTCAGAAGTTGTGAGGTCTGTTGCAAACTAGGAAAATGGGGTTTATATATCTGTGGAATGTCCCGGGTGGGAGAAAGAACTCTTGCTTGCTTGAGGCGAGTGTGAATGTTTCAATTGGCCACCTTGGTTAGCATTTAATGACCTAGCAGTTTTCAAGGTGTGGCTTCTTAAACCTTTTATTTTGGTCTATTGCACAACTACCACACCATTCCACCAAAACATGCCAATGTCCCCATTCGGTCTTCCCAGATTTTTAGTCATGCCCTTTTATTTATGAGGATATTAAGTTTACTCTCTTAAAATATTACGAAGAACAACCTTTTGTGAGAAGAAACTCATATTAATAGGACCTTCTCAAATGCGGTTGGAACATGAAATAGGAAACTTTAAGTGATGCATGTATTTACAAAATCATTTTCATAGTCATGGCCAAAAAAGTGTCTTTAAAATAAATTAATATTTTCCTTTCTGTTCTCTCTTTGTTTACAATGTGCTGGAGCAGCCTGTGTGGTTGGCATTCAGCTTGTCCAATAAAGGCATGGAATAATGAGAAATAAACTGACAGATGTGATATTACAAGGATGTGTAAGTTGAGAGAATGGGAACTTCTGGTTACTTCTCCAGGGGAGCAATTGCTGAAAGTATTTCCTGGAATCTGAAAACTTGTAGTACCATCTATTTGACCCCAAACATTAAAGTTAGAAACAGATATGTCAGAATGCTGTGGGGACATTTTAAACTTGTGATGAGCCTGGACATCTGCAAGTGCTTAACAGTTCTGCGAATCATTATTTGGCACTTTGGGAAGAAAACGGGGAGGGAGGAGTTTGTACAGGTTGCCAATGCACTTAGGAACACAGAAATATGCCTTGAAATAGGAAGTCAAACCATTTGGCTATCTGGGTAGTTTCTACATAGATGACGTGATTCCACATCTTCAGATGTGCTTTTTTCCAACCCCATGTAGATGTCAGGAAATGAACCTAGAACTTTGTGCATTCAAACACATTCACTTCCAAAGGAAAGCAGGAAAGAAGCAGGAAAATTGCATTCAATGCACCTCCGATAGATCATAGAATCATAGAATCCTTGAGTTGGAAGAGACCTCGTGGGCCATCTAGTCCAACCCCCTGTCAAAAAGCAGGAAAGTTGCATTGAAAGCACCATCTACAGATAGCCACCCAGCCTCTGTTTAAAAGCCTCCAAAGAAGGAGCCTCCACCACACTCCGGGACAGAGAGTTCCACTGCTGAACAGCTCTCACAGTCAGGAAGTTCTTCCTAATGTTCAGGTGGAATCTCTTTCTATTAAGTTGCCAACTTTTAAAAAGTTTTTTGAAAGCATTAAACATTAACACACACACATGTATTTTAAACACATTTAATAGACTCATAGAATCATAGCATTATAAGAGACCACATTGCATTTCCTTCAACTGCAACCACTTTGAATAGAAATGTCTTTGCTGCAGGTGAAAAGAAATGGTGCTGGTCAAACCTCTTTCGAGACTGTGTTCCATAGCCTATGAATGACTAACTTGAAGACTGCCTCCCATGTCTTCACCAGATTTTTTTTCCACCAGTTACATGTGTGAAAGTAGTAGAGAGAAACTCCTCCCCAGTCATGGAAGGACTTGAGTGGGCGCATAGAGGAACATGTGGACATTGAGACAGCCAGGACCCCAAGTCATATAGGGCTTTGTAGTTCATAACCAGCACTTTGAATTGTGCCTGGAACTTAACAGCCAATGAAGTTGTTTCAACAGTTTCGCCAGCAGTTTAGCAGAATGTTTGTGCTGCTGATGTTTTTAAATAATTTTCAAAGGCGGCCCCACTTAGATTATGTTATGAATGAGATTCAGTTAAGGCACATTTTATCATGGTGAGCTCTGACATCTTCAAGAACTATTGCACTTGGTGCACTAGTTTCAATTGTGCTGACCCATTCTTTGCCACTCATGAAACCCAAGCCACCAACGCTATTTCCAAGCTGTGTACCTTTGTCTTCAAGTAAACATCCAGCACTGGTTCAGTGCCTGTATTGGTGACAAATCTGTCAAAGTTTCATGTTTATACGTATCTATGTTTATGTATATGGGGTGCAAAACTGAATTCTTAGGCATACCACAGAAGCTGGTAAAAATCTTTTGCTACTGGGAATAATCGTGTATGTGGCAACATCTACTGTCCCACCACTGTTTAGGAGGGGAAGAATGAGGGATAGTAAGCAAGGAAGAAATGCATCAGGACTCACCTGAGACTGATCAAATGCAGGCACCACTAAAACCACAGGAACAATCATGCCAGGAGGCACCCCCCCCCCCCCCCCAATCCCACAAGCTCTCAGACATTGTGGGCAGAGAACAAAGCACAACTATGATTTTCAGTGAGACTTCTTGCCAAGCAAAAAGCTAAGCCCTCTCTTAATCAAGGACAATTGGCAGCATCTAATTTAAAAGACAGCCCTGACCTGTGGTTCCTGTCTGATCTCCAATTCTAGCATGGTCTTACTGTAGTTCTACTCCAGATGCTTGAAATCCTGGCCTTGCCCTTCTAAAAATGGTTTGGGTCAGTGGTTCTCAACCTTCCTAATGCTGCAACCCCTTCAAACTGTTCCTCATGTTGTGGTAACCCCCAACCATAAAATTATTTTCGTTGCTACTTCATAACTGTAATTTTGCTACTGTTATGAATTGTAAGGTATATATCTGATACACATTCACTGGAGTTGTAGTTGCTAGGATTTATCGTTCACCTACAATCAAAGAGCCCCTTGAACCCCACCAACGATAGAATTGTGCCAAACTTCCCACACGGAATCCCCATTACCAACAGAAAAAACTGTGTTTTCTGATGGTCTTTGGCGACCCCTCTGGCACCCCCTCGCGACCACCCAGAGGTCCCAACCCCCAGGTTGAGAAACACTGCTTTCCATATTAAACCCTTGACATTTCTGATGCCACATGGGACAATCGGTGTGTATCATAAACACCCGATTCCTGTTTAAAATTTATACAACCCACTTTCATTCCCATCCTGTATTGACTCTGGGGTCTTAAAATTAGGAATCTTCAGAGAGAGCATTGCCACAGCAACCTCATTTCTCTACAAATGTGTTGGCTTTTTCTTTGTTTACATTTTGCTTTTGGCAGTTATTTGCCAAACCACCAGCCATATTTTAAGCATGGTGATGTGAAATCCCATTCTGCATTTTTGACAAAATAGAAAATGCATACAGCACACACACAATAAAAAATTTGTAAATAAAAAAAGAAAAAAAAGAAAATGCATACAGAACTATCCGGCTGCATGTGTACAATCTATTACCGCTAGCTGCAGACTTTTGCTGGATTGTGGCCTTGATCTTACACAGCTGACATGGGAGCCATTTAACTTTCTTTCCCCAGATTCATGTGTCAGTGATTTATATATATTTTGTAGACAGTAAATCTAAATTAACAAGAAAACAGTGATAAATGCCCAGTGCTGTGTAGGCCACAATATAGTAAGCAGCTTTGTTCTTTGTTCTTAAGTTTCTTTTGGGGGGAAACACGAACATGTACACACTGTCTTTTTCTTCAAGGAGTACATCTGGTTTGGTAATTTATCCAGACATGTGGCATTAATTAGTTTCCTATATAGAAGCTTCTATTATAGCAGTGGATCTGCCTTACCATTCACTACACAAAAATAGAAATGTTAATATGGCTGGGTTTTTAAAAAAGAAGCCCCCATATGTTCCAGCTCCTGGGAATTGAACTGCTCTGTGGCTGCTACTAGATTTAAGAAACTTGCTGAAATGTAGTGGCTCTTCAAATTCTGCATCGCACTTTCTCCACTGCTCTGTTGCATATGTGGTTTTGTGTTTCAGTAGACCTCCAAATCAAGACCAGTCCTTTCATTACACATTCACCTTACTCTACCTATTGTTAGGATATTGTAGAACAGGGAATGTGGTGTTAAGAGGACTCTGGGATGTCTGTCATGTTGTCTGCCTCTTGCTAGCAGAGGTTTTGGAAGATCTTGTCCATCTGATTCACCTTTTCTGTCTTCTTTACTTTTACTTTTGAGAGCAAAATGTTGCAGACTGGCCCTGTTCCAACTTAATGTTTTGCAAGTTGTCAAGGCATCCGGTCATTCTTGAGGTCTTTAAACCTCAGGTAAAACACTCTTCTTGCTGAAAAGAACTAAGAGATTCAGAAAGCATTGAAATAAGAATGGAGTCTAAATCAATTCAGATACGTTACATCTGCTCACATGTATTTTTGTGAGATCCAGAAATTCATTCCCTCTTGTAGGTTTTAGAGATTAGGCATTGTTTAAAATTACATCGAATTCTTCTTGTTGAAGCTTTTTCCTCTGTACCACTGATCCAACATGACCTCGTGGGAGCCCTCACCACTTTTTCCCGGAAAAAAAGGACAGCTTGGTTAAGGGCAGCCAGCCTGGAGATGAAAAAGGCTGGAATAAAATACTGCTTTGCAAGGACTGTTAAGAAAAAAATATTTTGGAGTTGGAAGAAGCATGAGAAAGATAGCAGTACACATCCTTGTAGACCCACAGTACAAACCTTCTACATCTTGACTGTATTGAACTGGAAAAGTGGACAATTCTCAGGAAGACAGGAGCTGGCTGAAAAGAGAGCTCTGGATTCAGCTCTTTGGAAATTTTGCTTTTATGCCGACCTCATTTATATCTTCTTATCTTCTGTCCGTGTTGCAGAAGTCTACAGTTTTAGCAGAGGCAGAGGACTCCATTATGTATAGGTGGTTCTTCTAGCAGAACTTGAAAGAGCTAATTTCTGAGGAACAGCAGTGTATGCGCTTGGCTCCTGATTTCTTTTGAATCAGTTGTGGCTGCCTTGCAACAGCATGAAATGGATCTTTCATGTTCTACGGTAGTCGACACGGTGACTCTCTGCTACCACTTAGTTACTTGCTTTTGCTTGAAGACTTAGGTTGCATTGGAGGAATGGAGATATTGAGGCACAGGTCCTTCCCACATTGGTGAAGTTATTTGGCTTTTGATTGTTTTGTGCTCGCTAAATTTGTTTCTACATAAGGCTAGATAGCCAGTATTATTGCACTTTTCATTAATGTACTTTTTATTTTAAACTAATTTTAATATTAATTTCCTGTATTTTTATATGTAAAAATTACTGTATGTATTATTTATATGTAATGGCATCGAATTGTACCACCCTGAGTCTCCCCCCCCCCCCCCCGGGGGGGAGAAGAGTGGGGTACAAATATTTGAAATAAATATTTAGTTGAAATAAATAAATAATAAATAAATAAATTTGGAAAGAGATAATGTGGGGGAAAGGAGGGAAAGTTGCTTGTCCCATGCCGAGCCTATCTCTAGTAGAATCTGGATATACAAGACTAATTTTAATCTATTTTGATATTTACAAAATTATTGCATATAAAAAATACAATAAACAAGAAAAATACTTCTGCAAAAATCTTTAAACATAAAACCCACAAAATGTTTACAAATCATAAAAAAAAAATCGTACCAGCATACCACAAATGGACAGAATTACAAATAATGGTTCAGAGAGCCAGTAAACGGGTGGGAGAACAACCCACTCAAAGCCAGACTGACCATGAGATCTATGAATTGTCAACCTTTCATGAAGCTCAGTGAGAAAATATGTGCAAACCATTTATTTTTTTAAACCTGATTAACAGTGCCCTATTGGTAAAGAAGGAACTGCAAGGATTGTCCAAATGTCTCCCAAGTCGAATCCAGGTCTCATTCATATAGTTGCCATAAGTTGGAACTGACTTTGCCACAATTTACAAATAAGAAATACCACCCTTGGCACTTCCAGTCTCATCTGATTTCAGAAACTGCATCAGGGTTGGACCTGACAAATACTTGAATGATAGACCTCTAGAAACTTAGGTGATCCCCTGTCCGAGTAAGATTGTTCTCCAAGTGTGGTGTCCTGGCGGTGGATACGTAGGTGACTGTGGAGCCCTATTCTTGACCCGCATGTTTTCCCGCAGTGAGAGCATTGGCTTCCAGGTGGAAGGCGGTCCCGGTCGGGGTTGGCTTGATGCGTCTTCCTCTTGGCACGCTTCTCTCTTTCACCCTCCATTCATGCCTCTTCAAATTCAGAGCACTGCTGGACTTCCATCTAGAGCGCTGAAGGGCCAGGGCTTCCCAGTTTTCAGTGTCTATGCCACAGTTTTTAAGGTTGGCTTTGAGCCCATCTTTAAATCTCTTTTCCTGTCCTCCCAACATTCCATTTTTCATTCTTGATTTCATAGTAGAGTAACTGCTTTGGGAGATGGTGATCGTGCATTCAGACAATGTGGCTGGTCCAGCGGAGTTGATGGAGGAGGACCATCACTTCAGTGCTGGTGGTTTTTCCTTCTTCCAGCATTCTGACATTTGTCCGCCTGTCTTCCCAAGTGATTTGCTGGATTTTTCGAAGCAATGGTACCTCTCCATAAAAGTCAACATTGACACTGAAATACAACACTGGCTGAGCTCTGTGAGTGCAGCGTTTTTCTGTTTGAGGACATCCATAGGGATACCAAGGTGCTTGTCTATAAAGCTATTGTTCTCCCCGCTATATACCTGCGGAACGTGAACTATCTACAGACGTCACATGCAACTCCTGGAATGATTCCATCAGTATTTACCTCTAGAAAATGTCAGCAATCTCCATGTAGGGCTAGGGATATCTTGCATGAAACACTGGAGAAGCACTGCCAGTCAACATTGATGGAATATTGCTACACTGATAGGATCCAACTGGTAGGACAGATATTCATCAAAGTGTTCTCTTTAAAATCATATTTTTTGTTTAAAATACATAGCTGCTCACATATAAAACAATTGTGTTTTCACCCTGTCTATATCTATCTCCAGTTCTGTTGATGTTATGTACCTCACTTATGGTTTCTGACTTATAGTGATCCTATCACATAGTTTCCTTGGCAAGAATTGTTCACAGGGGGATTGCTTTTGCTTTTCTCTCTCAACCTTAGAGGAAGTCATCTACAGTTGCCAGAACTCAACTATCAATTTAGTTTAACAAAGTTCCTGTTCTCTTACTCTCTCTTTTTAAAAGAGAAAATCCTTGTTTTCCATCACTTCTAATGCAGCATGTAATCATTAATTCCAAGAGTGGGCCTCTAATGAGTAGGGTGGCCTCTCACCCTTCATTGTTGTGTGATTGAGTTAATTATCCTGAAATGGCTGTTAATGGATGGGTGGCTATCCTGATTTGAATAGCTCCTTTGAGGGCTTTCTGTGGCTCTTTTTTAGTATCTTGTTCCACTGTGTCGTGTTTTATAGCAGGGAAATTTCCTGTTGTTTTAGATAATTGCATTTAAACAGAACTTTAGAGAGGGAGTATAGTTGGGTTTTTTTAAACTAAATTAATGCATTACAGCACAGAGAATCACAGGAGAGAACATGGTTTCAGGAATTGGGTTGGACAGACACTGCTGGCTGCACAGTTCTGGGAGCTATAATTCAAAAATAACATACTTAAGTTCTGGAAACACATTGTGTGTTGGCCATGGACCAAAATACAACAAAATCCAAATACGATATTAGCAACCACCACCACTATCAGCCCTCCCTGTGGATCTTGGCATGCAAAAACAACAAGTAATACGTCATCTATTACACAAAATCTATTAAAAACATATTAAATGATTACATATTAAAATCTATCAATAAATACCTTTAAAACCATATTTAAAAATAATCTTTATAGGCCTGCTGGAAGAGATTGGTGTTTACTGCTGATTTAAACCCAGCTAATGCCTCAAGCTGATGATTTTAGCATCACATTTCTTCTCCTGTACAATTTTAACATATTTGCCTGATGCAGAAGCCAGTGAAGCTTTGAAAGCTGGCATGATGTCTTTAGTGCATTTTGGTTGACCAATGAAAGTATAGTTCTTTTGTGGATTTTTTTGTTTATATTTTGAGCTTTTTCTTGTCCGTTGTGTTGAATGTAGTCACAGTTTAGCAGTGGAACTACACCCTTAATGGCAGAAAAGGTGAGTGCTTTATACACAAAGCTTCTGCAATATGTCTTTATCTGACCATTTAATTTGCTTTTATTTTCATTTTCTTACATCTTGACTTTCTCCCAATAAAAAGCCTCACAACCTAGATTAAAACTTCATCCTGTTGGAGGAAGTTCCACAGCCTAGACGCATCCACAGAAAAATCCCTTTCATATGTTCTTATCAATATACCTGTGATGATGGTGAGACGAAGGAGAAGACCTCCTCTGAGGATTGAGAAACCAGGCAGGCTCATGTGGTTGATAGGGAATTTCACATTCTCAGGACCCTAGTTGTAAAGGGCTTTCTTTTATCAAACAGTTTCTTTTGCACAGTGCTCAGATTACTTAATTGTTAGCATAATAGCAATTATTGATAACATCATAACATTCTAGATATGTTTATGGTGTGACACTGAAAGATAGCAATCCTGCCACATTGTAAAATAACAGTGCGAGAACTTGGAAAATTCACCTATCTGTATTATAGCTCTTCAGATCTGAACTTTAGTCCAGAAAAGGACCATGGTAAAACTTTGAGAAATACAGTGACTTCTTCAAAAATAGAAATCTTTACAATCTACCAAGTAGCATATTGAGTCTATTGATTTTAATGTTGATTGAGCACCCTGGTCACAAGTACATACTCCAGAAACAATCTGGACCTGTGGTTCTCAAACTTTGGTCCTCCAGGTGTTTTGGGCATTGGAAATCCCAGCCAGTTTACCAGCTGTTAGGATTTCTGGGAATGTAAGGCCAAAACATCTGGGTATCCGAGGTTGAGAACCACTGGGTTACAGGAACATCTAGGAGTGACCTTATTACACCTATCCTAAAATCACTCCACTAGTTGCCTATTAGTTTCTGGGCAAGGTACAAGGTGTTGGATTTGACATTTAAAGGCTAATAATAATAATAATAATAATAATAATAATAATAATAATAATTTGAAGAAGAAGAAGAATGGTAAATGTGATGGGTGCAGCCCCTATACCCTCCGTAATGCTCAGCCTGGTTTTAAATGATCGATTTAATTGTTAAGATGTTTACATGATAATCAAATAATCCTTAGAGCTGTTGACTGGAGGGCAGTCCACACATGTTTATAATAAATGAAATTATCATTTGAACTCTGGATTGGGACAGGATCAAGTCTTTATACCATTGCAGCTTTACTGCAACAACTTTCTCTTTCTTCAAGTGGCTTAACACTAAAGGATAAATTATCGTGCTTCTTAATGTACCATTGTTCTGATTGAAACAATATCTGAAGTTCCTAGTCGCTAATCTACTGTGAAAACAAGCAACACAGTTTTGAACCACCAGCCAAATAAAGTTGATAATGGATAGAAAGTATTGTCACCTTACATTTGGGACTGCCATCTTTTTCAGAGCCTTGTGTCAAAAACCTCTGGCTGTTGTTGCTGTAGCAGACCAAAACAGCTGCTACTTTGGAGAGCTTTTTTTGTTTTGTTTTGATAAACTGTTGCAGTATGGGAGAAAATGAAGAACAGATTGTTGTGTGGAAGGGAACCAAATGGCCTAAATCCAGTTACTAGTTCCAGTTAGACTCACTTGATCAATTGCTGACAGATAAGTCAACACTCTGCTGTTGGAGGGGTGTTTTTTCCCTCCATTAGCATCCCATGGCTTCACATGCAAAAGGAAGAAGACACCCAGAAAGGTTGAGAGGTCTTGAAGAATTAGTTGCAGAAAACACCATCACAAACAATCCCATGGAAAAAGAAAAATGGGAAACATCTGAGAAAACCAGTGTGGCTTAATACTGTGCTTTAATAGGCTTTAGCTCAGCATTTCTCAACCTGGGAGCAGGGACCCTTGGGGGATCACGAGGGGTCGCCAAACACCTTAAAAAACAATATTTTCTGTTGGTCATGAAGGTTCTGTGTGGGAAGTTTAGCCCATTTCAATTGTTGGTGGGGTTCAGAATGCGCTTTGATTGTAGGTGAACTATAAATCCCAGCAATTACAACTTCCAAAGATCTAGGTATACTTTCCCCAAACTCCACCAGCGTTCACATTTGGGGATGTTGAGTATTCATGCCAAGTTTGGTCCAGATCCATCATTGTTTGAGTCCACAGTGCTCTCTGGATGTAGGTGAACTACAACTCCAAAACTGAAGATCAATGCCCACTACACCCTTCCCGTATTTTCTGTTGGTCACGGGAGTTCTGTGTGCCAAGTTTGGTTCAATTCCATCATGGGGGAGTTTGAATACTGGTGAGGTTGCAGAAGGGAGATTGATTTTGTCATTTGGAAGTTGTAGTTGTTGGGATTGATAGTTAACCTGCAATCAAAAAGCATTCTGAACTCCACCAGTGATGGAATTGAACCAAACTTAGCACACAGAACTCCCATGACCATGGCCTGCTCTCCCGTCCCTGTTTGGAATCTCAAAAACAGCCCTCCCCTTGGCTGAGAGGCCGACCAATCACAGTGGAGGAGGGCTTTTGGTGGGAGGATTCGCTGTCTGTTTCCAAAAAGGAAGGACAAGCAGAGAGATCTTCAGCCTTCTATGCCAAAGGAGCTATCATGTTAAGACCAACTATATAAATAAAAATGTGAGAAGGGCGGCATATAAATATCGTAAATAAATAAATAAATAAATGTTCATTTGTAGGATTAACATAATTCAAAAACCACTGGATGAATTGACACCAAATTTCGACACAGTACACTTATCAGGCCAACAAGTGACCATCACCCATAAAAACACTGAAAAACACAACGGAAGGTACTTAAAAAACAAAAACAAAAAATGCATTACCGTGAATGCCCAAAAACGACTCCCCTGGCAAACAAAACACACAATAGCATATCCACACTGTCTTCGAGACTGCAGCTCCCAGCATCCCCTAGACCAGGTCTTTTCAGAGAGGAGGATGATCCAAATGCACTGCTTCCAAGATTTAAGCTTTCTTCTCCTTGGATTTCTTTGAGAGTATCCCAATCCCTGCATAGTTCCAATTTCCTATTCCTGGACTGCAACTCCCAGTAATCTGCCAGACATATAGATTAGATAGAGATAGATAGGGAAGGTTAGATAGAGATAGATAGGGAAGAGGGAGGGAAGGTTGGCCACAGCAATGCATGGCGGGCACAATTAGTCAGAAATATATGTTTTCTGATGGTCTTTGGTGACTCCTCTGAAACCCCCTTGCAACCCCCCCCCCCCAGGTGTCCCGACCCTCAGGTTGAGAAACATCGCTATGGATGGATTGATAGGATTTAGGGAGAAAGAAAAAGTTAAATGCAGATAGTCTTTCATTATCTTTTCTGAAGGTGCATCTGTACTGTATAATTAATGTGGTTCAACATTACTTTAACTGGCATGGCTTAATGCTATGATATCCTGGGAGTTATAGTTTGGTGAGGCTAGAGATTTGTGAAATAGCAGAGGGCTAGAGACTTGTAAAACTACAGCTCCATGATTCCTCACATTGAATCATGGCAGTTAAAGTGGAGTCAAACTACATTAATGTACCCCTAGTTGCAGCCACATGTAACACCTGGTTTATCATGTCCCACAAGGCTATGCTATCCTGGCTGTGATCATTATGTGCAAAACTTTCCTTGTTTTCATCTATAAAATGTTGGAGGATATATATGAATGTGTGATTCATTCCTATGTATGCATGTGTGTGTGTATCATTTAGACTAAAAAGCATTTGGTATTCTTACAACTGTAATGACATAATAGCCTAATCGCCTTAGGCTAAATGTGCTCTGGCATACTATGCTTAAAATTACCTGCTCATGACATAAAGATAATTTAGTGTGAAAAGACTGCATTTCTCCCAGCTCTTTTCAGTAACGTGATAGCTCCAAATATCAATTTATATCTTGCACTGATGCAAAGTGATGAAGTATGTCAACATCAGCATGTGTTACCTGATCCCACAGTCAGATTCCTGGCTGTTTGAAGGCAATATGCTGCCTGGCTGGGCTGTTCTGGTTTTGACTCAGTTGTTTTCACTTTGGGTAATTATTCCCTTTGGCCCATAAACATTAAGGTCCTCCTGAGGTCAGGTTATACCTGTTTTCTAAAAAATGACACATATGAAGAGCCATATGATGTTTCCTGTTTCCTCCAAATGTTTTGGAGTTCGGAGATTTTAATGGTGCAGACTATGCAGACTTGTAAAAATACGGAGCAAAGTTCAGAATTTATCTTTGAGCTCAGGCTGGAGTTGTTGGACGGTTCTCTATATGCTCTCCATTGTTTCCAATACTTTCCGAAAGATGTGGGGAGGGGATTTTTGTTTCCCTTGTAGGTTTTGCCCATTTCCTTTTGGCGCATGTTTTCTTTGCATGTTTTCAATCAGACGAGGTTTGCAAGCCTGTTTCTAGTTAGGCAGCACCTCAGTTCAATAGTGTGAAGAGGAAATTAGAACAGCTTGGGAATAATATTGTTGGTTAATTGCCGCTGAGAGCCCACATAGGCTGGGTAAAATGTTTTATTTAGTCAGACACATCTGTTCTGAGAAGTTTTATGCAATTTTAGCCCTCTGAACTAAAAAGCATCCTGTGAGATTGCTGTGTTCTAGAGTAGAATGATACATTCAGCAGAAACGTATGTCACAATGCATGCTGGACAGTACTGGTTATGAGTTCTGGTGAAGTTCAGAACTCAGGAAAATCATTTTATGGGAATTCAGCTTTCAAAAGCACCCAAGTGACTGAAAGAATTCTAGGAGCCATACTCCAAAAATCTGAAAGTTGTATCCCAAAATGCAACTTTCTGCTGTTTAATCAGCAAATGGAACTTTGGTTCCTTTCTACAATTTGAGCCTTATGCATAGAAGTAATGTACAAATTATGAACAAGATAGGTCCAGTAGGTTTGTTCTGAAGTTGAATTTGTATGTAAGTTGGAACAGGTACATTTTAAAAGTGTAACTCCAGAGATGGATGGATGGATGGATGGATGGATAGCATAGCATAGCTTAGCATAGCTTAGCATAGCATAGCATAGCATAGCATAGGGAAAGGTTAATACTCCCATGGTGTTTGTTTTACTGCCTATGCTCATTCAAAAGATTTCACCTCACTAGCTGGACTTTGGAAAAATTGGTCTGTTATGGAAAGGAGGATTGATGAGAAAGCTTCAGTGGAGACACCTTTTCCCATGATAACTCTTTCAGGCATGAATTTCCTTTTTATGTGGTAGATTTCTCTCACTTTCAGTTGTCTCACACCTGCTCTTAACTTTCATTTGTTTGTAAGTTGGACGTTTGCAACTCAGGTACTGTCTGTAGTTGAAAAGCTGGGTAAGTAAGCTTGCAGGCGATCTGGAGATATTTTTCTATCCCTATAACATATTACCCTCCTTCTATATATTATTTTAAAAAGGAAGAGCTGGATGGAAGAAATAGTAGAAGCAGAAGTGTCCAGAAGCCAGTTTTTTATTATCTGTTTGGATTTTGAGGGCCAAATAAGCTACATATTTTGTATTCTAAAGCAAAATTCTTGTGCCTGTCCCAGGCCATCTTTACCCATATGACATAAAAGTAGATGAGACTTAAAATATTATTGCATTGTCCAATTTAAAATATGACAAGCTGTCACATGTTTGCAATAATCAGTGGGAGCCAAATGAACTAGGAACAGCTAAGACGATGGAACGGTTGAGGATTTGAACAAGAAGACATAGTTTTTATAATTTTTATTATTCATTGCTTTTATGGTTTTTAAATGTAGTGTGATGTTTTTGCTTTTTATTGATGTATTTTTATATATGGCATCTAATTGTTACCAACTTGTATGCCACCCTGAGTTGCCTTTGGGCTGATATGGGAGGGATACAAAAGTTGTAAATAAATAAATAAATTGGGAGTATGAACTATCTGGTGACCATTATAATAAATGGAACTAAGGCTACTTTCCTTAGGTAGGAATTGCTAGTGGCCAAAGAAGATGGTTGTAGAGATCTTGGCCTTTGGCTAAATCTTGCTCTTGTAATGCTGGAAATAACACAGTACTTCAGGGGTGAGCAGTGCATTCAAATTTGTTCACAGATTTGTTTTTAAACAGGATAATCTTTAAACAGAAATGCCATGATCTCTAGCTGAACTTTTGGGATCTCTTTTATGATCAGTGGTTGGAAATCTTGGTAATATCTTACTACTGTGGATCTGTTTGCTCTGTAGGTAAGATGTAGGACAAGTAAGTAAATATTTGTGGTGATCTATATAGCAACATCCTTTAAAAAATAAATAAATCAAGAACTTCCAATTCATAACTTGGTCATTGACCATACTTGGGGTGAGAAGGCATCAGTGATCTGAAAGGCAGTGGAAGAATCCGTTTTGGTGAATTTTGAAGATGTGAATTTGAAACATTGTTGCTGATGGGTTACATTTCAGTTGTGTACATTTCACTCTTGGTCTCCTCAGTAAAACGTTAGAAATTTTTAATATTAGGATTTTGTGTGAAGACAAGTGAGATCATTTTGGAGGCACAAAGTCTGTTGGGGCATGTAAAAATCAGTTGGTGATAGTGAAAATACAAAGCACAAAGCTGATTGGTTGGACTATGCCCAAAAGACTAGCTGAGCCTGGGAGTTTTGGCAACAGTTACATATTTAGGCTTGAGCTGTGTAGGAGCTAGCAGAGAGACAGTTTTGAGTTCTTCCTTCATGAGCTGCAGGAAGAAGATCTACATGGATACCTAAAGACCATTTGAATTTGTCTCAAATGACATTGTGTGAATCAATGCAACTATTCACATGATTGTATATATGTTGTTCTGCATTACAAAGAGTAAACTTCTTGTTCTTTACTGATCACACTGTTCTACAAATTTTCAGTTTTTCTCAGTTACGGAAACGAAATGTGCAGTTTCTTAATAAATTTAACATGCTGAATTCAAATATAATAATTAAATGTGTTAATTGGCTCTGGTTTTTATGCAACAGCTATTTCAATTTTCTCCACAATAGGTAATTCGTTAATATTATGATAATGCGCCTAACCTTACTTCATGTATATAAACCGTGAATATTTACTAAATTTTAGTCAAATTATATTGCCAATAGTTTATACATGAGAAATATTTATTTAATTAGTCTATTGTTTATGTTTGTGCCGCAAGAAACTATATTAGTAGGCCTAATGCAGTTGAAAAGTCTGAAAGTTTAAATGTCGCTTTAATCGTGACTTTAGTTTATATCCTGTTTGCTTCTCTTGACTTTTCTTTTGTATTCAAGGAAAGGATTGTCTCTTACAATGCTCCAGTAGTAGTCTGACAGCATTGACGGAGTCCATTGGCCTTGATATCTTTTTTCCATAGTGCTTTATTTACACATGTGCGAGGCATAACTACAGTAAAAAGAACAATGTAAAACGATGATTAACGATACTGTCTCAGTCTTCAACTGACTGACCCTCACCGTTCAAAAGTCTGGCCTTATATAGGGCTTTCTGACTTTTGCACACTGCACTAATACTGCATCATCAAACTTTCTAGAATATTCTAGAATCTTCCATAGTGTAAGTCGCAACATGCATTTTTTCAACCGTACGTGATCACGTGATTACTTATATCATAAAAACTAGAGCCAATATACATTTTTAAATGTCATTTTTGTTTTCAGCACCCCAAAAATCATAAAAGAACAACTACTTTCAGGCCCGCAACTTTTTCTCCGTTGAACAGTGGCATATTTTTTTTCTCTGGCAAGACAGTGTGTGGACTAGTAAAAGGGTGAACTACTCGTGATTTTCATTCCAACACAAAGTCTTCAGTTTCAATACTTTTTATACCAACTCTTAACTCAAACAGTGGAGATTTCAAAATAAAATACAATTGGGGCTGTATTCAACAAACTGCAGTAGAACAAACACACAGTGCAAGTGGACTTTCACTATGTCAAGTCCACTGAAAACAGGATAAATTGAGATAGTAATTTATTTGAAGTTATTTGCTGGACCATATGAGATGCACTTCTGTGGTCTTTCTGGGATTACCTACCAGTTATTCTTTCATTCTCAGGGAATAGGGTAATTCACTGATGAACAAGGGCTTAATATATAAAGTAGGATTAAAGAAAAAAAGACCTATAGCTCCCTAGGGTGTTCGATTAAGTGGTTGTCCACAGTTCTTTGCTACTTTAATTTAAATATTGGATTGCATTTTCAGAGAAGGAACCTAGGAAATAGCAGAAGATATTTCTGTTTACTAGTGAAGTTGCTGCAAGCTGTGGATTTTGATATAGCATGCCTTTGTTTCTGGGCTGTAACGTTACCTTTGTGCGAGCTGGTTGTGCTTGCTTTTACTATGGTTAGTTTTAAAAGGGGTTTTTTCGTGTATGTGCCTGAAATCTACTTTTGGGGGGAGGTGAAAGTTTGGAACTCACTTGCACAGGATGTGAACTTAGGGCTGTGTTTTACAGGAAAGTCTATTGAGAGTTCACAGGAAATAGAACAGAAATATAATTATGTGAAAACTGCAGACTTATTTAGAGCTTCGCTGATGAAAGACACAAAGTTTTTAACCTCAATTACAGGACGAAAATGCTTATGAGGGCTGTGTTAGTTCCTGGATTTTCTGGACCTCAAATTGCAAACGCGATAAAATGATAGCATAATTAAACATGGTGTATGTTCAGTGCTTTGTCCCCATGCTCACAATACAGGAGTAACTCTGATCTGTCTTAAAGGCTAGCATTGTTCTAACCTGCTACAGGACAAAGAAAAGAATGCAGTGCTTGGGAAAAAAACTTCTTATTGTAATAGTCAGGGATCTAGAGTTACAGCATTGAAATAAAGCAATTAGGTTTTTTTCTAGGTCAGACTTCTGGGACTCCTAGTATTACCAATTGTAAGTTGTTAGGTGCACATAGAAGAAAACAAAACTTCCTTTTTTTGTAATGAGATATGAATTGTAAAAAAAAGATGCTATACAGTAAAGCCTAGCCTCCAGTTTGTCTCTCAGGTCAGAATTCAGGCTACATTTCCCTATGTATCAGCATGATCTGTAGTAAACTCTTTCTTGATATTTAACAGGAGGATACTAAAGACAAAGTATCAAAGTAAATTAAGTTTTCTGTATGATTTCCAAGTTTGTGTTAAAAGCGTTTAAGGCAGAATTCTGGATTGATATCCATATTTCATTTTTTTCTACTACATATTGAAAATTAATAATAAATCATTAAAAAATCAAAACCAGAATATGCCAAAGAAGAGAATGACTAGTTACATACTTCAAACGAGAGCAAATGCACCACTAAATATAAAGCTTAAAAAGACAGGGTTTTTATGACAAGTACAAAGAGGATAAGATGGAAGCCAGCCTTCTTGAACTGCTTCCTTTCTAAGGTGACTTGCAAAGAGACATGCTAGAGCTCTATGAACGCATGCATGGTTTAGAATATGTGGGAAAGAATAAGTTTAATATTAAAACATAGTTTGATGCACCAAAATTGAATAGAAATTCAGAACAGTACTTTTTAACACGGCACATACCATATTTCATCGCGTAATAGTCGCACCCCTATTTTTGGGGATCCCACTTTTTGTCTTTCTGTATTCTCTGTGTAATAGTCACACCCCTGCCTGCGTGCCTGCCTCTTAGAGTAGACCTGTAGCTCTGAGGTGCAGGTGCATGAAGGCATGAGAGTGAGAAGGCTTCCCTTGACTGCCGTCAGTTGAGGCAAGGTGTGGCTGACAAGGACGATTGAGTCTTCACCTGTACGCATGAAGCAAGGTTCGGGCCTTGCTTGCCCGAACCTTGCTTCTCCTTCAGCGGCCTTTAGCAAAAGGGCACCCTGTAGACCTCTCTCACCACACACACTGGTGTGAGAGGCTATGGGATCCCCCTTAGATGCTGGCCAGGAGAGACTCTGTAGGCATCATAGTTAGACACACCTTTTTTGTAGGGGGGAATGTGGGGAAAAGTGTGACTATTATGTGGTGAAATAGTTGAATTCACTGACCCAAAATGAAGTGATGCCAGCTTGAAAAACTTTTAAACATGTTTAGACAGCATGCCTTTTATGTATAATAGTTGATGGATACCAAATTTCTGTCTGGTTGCTTTGGCTGTAGTGAGAAAGAGGCAGGCACAGTTCCATCACTACCTAGATTCAGAAGAAGGTGAAAGGCCTCTCACAATTTCTGCTACTAAGCAGATGAAAGATTGAGGAAGAACAGAAACAAGTGGAAGAACCACCCTTCAGCCCAAGTGACACTGTCCTAGTTGGGGAAAGAGAGAGGAAGAGGCAGGCACAACTTATGCCTAGGCCCATAAACAGATGAAATGCTTTCTCTCCATCTCAACTACCAGTGCTGTGGCATCAGAGAAAAAGAAGAGGCTGGTATGACTCCACCATGCCTACAACCAGAAGATGAAAGGCCCTCTCTATTTCTAAAATGGCACTTCTATGACCTTTTGGAAGAAGAAATAGGCACAGCTCCATCATTACTAGTAGGATTACAGGCAGTCCCCAATATCTGACTTGCAAAGGACTCATAGGGATGTTCTGTGGTTTCTGGGTTATATGGCCGTAGTCTAGTAGCATGTCGCTAGAATACAATATCCCAGTGATTCCGGCCGTGAGAGCCTTCAACAATACATAAAACTACTCATATTTAAGAATGGGGGGTGGGACAACAGAAAGTGAGAGAAATCTACCCCTAGGAAGGGAAATCTACCCCTAGGAAGGGACATTCATGCCTGAGAGTTATCATGGGGAAAAGGTGTCTTCACTGAAACTTCATCACCATCCTTGTTTTCACGACAAACCAAATTTTTCAAAATTCAATTATGACAGGGACAGAAAGTGTGGTGAAATCTTCTGAACAGGGGAACAGACAGCAAAATAAACACCACAGGAGAGTGTTCACCCTTCCCTATCCTGTCCAGAACTAATATATATGTATGTATGTATCTATGTATGTATGTATGTATGGCTGAAGTTACACTTAAAAATGTCCCTATTCTGACCTAAATACAAATTCAACTTCAGAACAAACCTACAGAACCTTGTTTGTAACTTGGGGGCTGCCTGTAAATAAACAAAGAATTAAGCTCTGGTGACTGAATTCTGCACTGGGTGGGCCTTTGGGATGATCCAGCATAGCTGTCCTTTTAAACTGTTTACCTATACTGGCCAACCTTTGCAATGTCAAACCTGCTTTCCATTTCCCATCTTTCCTATATTCTCCTTACATTACTTGTGGCATAATTATTTCTGTTGTATCTTCAGAATGGAAACTTGAGAGATCCTATTCATTTAATGGCTGCATAAAAGTACCTTCAACAGGTGTTAATTGTTACCTGGTTGTATGACAGGCAGCAACTGCTGACATTCCAGCGTAGGAATTTTCACACTTGTAGTCCTGATCTCCATTACAATCTATTTTCTCTTGTAGGAGGTAACAGACAAGAAAGAAGTTAGTTTTAGCTTGTCCTGTTTTTACTGCAAATCGATTCAAAATATTCTGTACATTGAATTAAGCAAGGGAAAGAGCATATTGCAAAAAGTCCCAATGTTGGTCTAATGCACATGTGCCAAACGCAAGGCTTGCAGGCTGAATCTGGTCCACCATGTCATTTTATGTGGCCTTTGAGACTTTCAGTGTCAGGGCAACATAATTAGCCTTTATGCAGTCTTACAATTACAAATGACCCATTGTTGGTCACCTTAGGACTGATGTGGCTCTCAATGAAAATGTGTTTGATACCATGGTGTAATGCATTGAAAAAATGAACATATCAGGCTTTGTTGTGACTGTGGCACTCTTTCCCCAGGAATTAAGACAAGTCTGTAAAATAGTCACTATATAATTTTAAATATATTATCTCATACTGTAGCTCAATAGTTGCCTATATATGATTTAAATATCCAGATCATTTAAAGAAGGCTCTGTTTCTTCCACAGACCTACCCTCATCAATTAGTCATTCATCATGAGAAATTATCTTTGCTTTCATTTTTGTAAAAAAATGGTAACTACTTGGGTTTTGTGGATTTTTAAACGTGATCAGCTCGTAGAAAATGTTAATTGTTCTGGGGCCCTATTACCCCCAGGAGTTAATTTTATCATATGGTGACAGCTAACGTCAGCTGTACATTATGGGGTTTCCTGTCCTGGGAAATGTGAGAGGTATTTTAGATTTGTGCTTACTATGCGTTTTGAGTCCGCCCTCCCCTCCTCGCTCTCCATGTTCTCAGGAAGCTGCTACTTAACAAAAATTGTGTGGACTTCATGGCTTGATAGAAAAATCTGGTTTATGTTACAAAGTAGGCTTACTTGAAACGGTTGCAGAGTTATTTTCTATGCCTGGTGGTAAAAGTCACATCATAGGTCTAACTGCTGCATGAAATGAGAGCCTGTTTGCCAGCAATTGGAAATAAGAGGGGTTCTTTGTTTGTTTGCCCACAGAGTATCAGGTACCTCCGTAATTCACGTTTAATATACCTCTACACCTAAAAGAGAATAAATACATTTAGAAGAGACTAGTGAAGGTTTCTAGAAAACCTTTGTGTGGATAGTGTAGGGGATTACGTTTAATTTTAAGTGCGCTATCTGGTTTTGCTAAGGCAAAGGGAGGTTGGAGGTGAAGGGAACTTTCTGTTTGACAAGTGTTCTGAACACGGAGATTACATCCAGCAACTGCAAGCTGATTCCCATTCATTAGGAACCCCTGGGGTTCTTAACTTGTAGTCCATGGACACCTTGGAAGTTCATGGATGATTGGCCTCAGGAGGTCAGTGAACTAAACACGAAAAAAAAAAGGTTGCTTTTCTTCTTGTTTCTTTTTTTTTTTTCCAAATAATTTTTATTAAACATTTTATAAATCAACACAGGGAAAGAGGGGGAACAATAACAAGAGGATAGAAAAGAAGGAAGGGTAGCACAAAAACACAACAACAAAAAACACCTAAACTAATCTAAAATGACCTCCACTCCAACCTCAGGATCTTCTCACTCTACTTCTTCAACTTACTTATCTTTTCTTGTCCTCTAAAACTTTTATCTTTAAGTTTCTTTTCGTAGTCATAGAAAAAGGTCCAGTCTGTTCTCTTTAGCGATTTTCCAGTATTTCTTCTCATCAAAAAAGTTAGTTCATCCATGTCTCTTGTTTCTTTAACTTTCTCCAACCATTCTTCAATGGTCGGTATTTGGTCATTCTTCCAATATTTGGCAAAAACAATCCTTGCCGCTGTAGTGTAGTATGTAAATAATTTGTCTTCATTCTCATCCAGTTTAAAATCCGAATCTGTAAATCCCAATAAATAATACTCAGGTTTCTTTTTGAATCTCTTCTTCAACATCTTTTGTGTTTCCTCATGGACCGAAGCCCAAAACTTAGTTGTATCCTTACAAGTCCACCACATATGGTAGAATGTGCCTGTTTGTTCCCCACATTTCCAACATTTATCTGAGACATTTTGATACATATGACTAAGTTTATTCGGTGTCAAATACCATCTATAAAACATTTTATACCAATTTTCTTTCAGGTCCATGGCATATGTATATTTCAACTTTTTGTTCCATATTTGCTCCCATTCTCTAAACTGGATGGGTCGTCTTAAATTTTCGGCCCACTTAATCATACATGTTTTCACCTGTTCAGTTTCCGTTTGCCATTGGACCAATTTATTATAGAGTATTGTCACTGTTTTCTTTTGTATTCTTAATACTTTATCCCATGTGTTTTCTTCCCAGTCAAAACCAATTTTTTGATCTTGTTTGAAATATTCTTTAATTTGTAAATAATGTAACCAAGTTATATTGCCATAAGAGTTCTTGAGTTGTTCAAAAGATTTAATCTCCATTTTCCCTTTTACCAAGATGTCCTTATATCTTGGCCAAACCCTCCATCCTAACAATCTTCTTTGATGTGCCTCCATTGCTGAGACCCACAATGGTGTGTTTTTGTAAAAGAGAGCTTTATATCTCATCCATGTCCTCAGTAGGGAGGCTCGCACAAAATGATTACCAAAATTTTTTTCTTTTAATTCTCTATTATACCAAACATATGCGTGCCATCCTACTCTCAGGTCATGACCTTCTAAATTTAAACACTTTTCTTTGTCTAACGTCATCCAGTCTCTTATCCATGACAGAGCACATGCCTCATGATAAGTCTTCAAATCAGGAAATCCCAACCCTCCTCTAGATTTTTTATCTATCAGATTTATGTAGTTTATTCTTGGCCTTTTTCCTTTCCAGACAAATTTCAATAAATCCTTCTTCCATTTTTTGAATAGGGTTTGATTTCTTATTATCGGAATATTTTGAAATAGAAATATAAGTTTTGGTAGAACATTCATCTTTATTAAAGATATCCGGCCAAGAAGTGATAGGTTTAAAGAGTTCCATTTTAGTAGATCTTTTTGAATTTTCTTCCAAACTATTTCGTAATTATTCTTCAGAAGTTGACCATTTCTCGCTGTAATCCAGACTCCGAGGTATCTAATTTTCTTAACACTCTCTATCCCCACTTGTTCTTGTATCTTTGCTTGTTTCTCCTTTTCCACATTCTTAAATAGGAGCTTTGTTTTCTTCATATTCATTTTAAAGCCTGCCACTTTTCCGAATTGTTCTATTTTAGTTATCCAATTTTGTAAATTTTTCTCCGGATCCTCAATTGTTCCTAATAGATCATCCGCAAACGCTCGTATCTTGTATTCAAATTTTCCAATTTTTGCTCCTTTTATCTTTTCATCTTCTCTAATTTTCTTCATTAGGATCTCCACTGCCATTATGAAAATCAATGGGGATAATGGGCACCCTTGCCTGGTACCCTTTGCTATTTCAAATTCTTGTGTCATTTGACCATTTATTTTCACTTTAGCTTTTTGAAATTCGTAGATCGCATTAATAGCATTATTAAATTTTTCCCCCATGTCCAATTCTTGTATTAGTATCTTGAAAAAATCCCAATTCAAATTATCAAAAGCTTTCTCTGCATCTATTGATAGAATAGCGAATTCTTTTTGATGGTTCATCTCATAATATTCCAAAAGATCTAGAACGTTGCGTATGTTTTCTTTCATATGTCTATTTGGCAGAAAACCTGTTTGCTCTTCTCCAATCCATTTATTTAAGAATAGTTTTAATCTTGTGGCCATGATGTTTGCAAATATTTTATAATCCGTGTTTAAGAGGGAAATTGGCCTATAATTTTTAATATCTGTTTCCGGGGAGCCTTCTTTGTGTATCACTGTGATCTCTGCTTCCTTCCAAGAATCTGGTACCTTCTGATATTTCATCGCTTCATTTACAATAACTTTAAGTGTTGGTAATAGCTGTTGTTTGAAGGATTTATAAAATCCCGCCGTAAACCCATCAGGTCCAGGGGCCTTATCTGCCTCCATTTTATTAATTGCTTTTTCAATTTCTTCCTCAGATATCTCTTTATTCAATGCTTCTCTATCTTCATCCGTTATTTTATCTAGCTTCATTTGGCCTATGTACTCCATAATGTCTTCTTTTATTATATTCTCCTTTGTATATAATTGAGTATAAAATCTCCTGAACTCCTCTATGATTTCTTTATCCGTCCTCAAGTCTTTGTCTGCAGTTGTTATTTTAGATATATAATTTATTTGTCTTTTTTTCCGGATTTGATTTGCTAACCATTTACCAGGTTTATTCGCATTTTCAAAAGTCTGTTGTTTTAAAAATTTCATTTGTCTTGACTGGAGTTCTAACTCCACATGGTTTTTCTCTTGTTTTAGTGCCAACAGTTGTCTCTCTATTCTTTTCGATGGTTTTCGTTTTGATTCCATTTCCTTGGCTGCTATTTCTGCTGCCAATTCCTTTATTCTTTTATTCCTTTCTCTATTCTTCCTTGATCCTTGTTGTATAAAATGTCCTCTCAGAACTGCTTTAAATGCATCCCACACCACTCGTGGCTCCATTTCATCCAATTTGTTTATTTGCAAAAAGTCTTGGATTATTTTATTTTGGATTATTTTATTGTAGTATTCTTTATCTTCTTCTGTTTTTATCAGGTTCTCATTTAATCTCCATTTTCTGAGACAGTTTTTGTTTCTTTGAGAGTTGTGTATAAGTGGTCCTTGTTCCTCCCCGGTGAGGGGTTTAGAACAATTCACCGGATTCTTAAAGGCATCCATGGCACACACAAAAAAGGTTAAAAACCAAAGCAGCAGAAAGTTTTTTTTTAATAACAGAAGCTTTAATTTATTTTAGTGGTTGATGATAGCTATCAATAAAATATTTCCAAACTTTTCAGTCTAAATCTAAAGTTGCAGAGAAATGTATTGAATACTTTGCCAAAGACGTATAAGAAAGGCTGACAGTAATTTAAGTAAAGTACTCAAAGGAAATCCATCAGCTGCAAATATTTATTTTAAAATATTTTTTATCTTACCCTTTTATCACGAGATTTTATGATTTGTTGACCACATTGACCTCTATTCTAGAGAAAAAAAGACCATCAGAGTTGTTCCAAGTTGTTGGGAAGCTCCTCCACCCACCCAAGGTGGAGGGGATCCCCAAGGACTCGGCAACTCGGTGCAGCGATTTTGCACACCATTTTGCAGGCAAAGTCGCTCAGATACATCTCGAGCTGGACACCAGTTTAAGTGCAATGCCAATTGAGGTAACTGAGGTGTCTGTCTGTCTGATCTTATGGGATTCTTTTCGTCTTGTTCTGCCTGATGACTTGAACGGGATCCTTGGGCCATGAGGGCAATTGCTTCTACTCTTGACCCTTGCCCTGCTGGGCTAGTCAAACTGGCCAAGGATGGGTTGTTGGATTGGCTTAATGAATAGAATGGTAATAGTAGTGATGATGATGATGATGATAATGATGATGATGATTTCAGCGTGGCTTGCAAATAAAATAATACACAATTTAAAACAGTTCAAGTATTTTGATAAAATACATAGCTTTAAAAGATTATATATATTCAACATGACAATGAGTTAAACAATGTAAACAGGTTTAAACTCAATTCAGTCCCAAAGATTTTAATAAAAAGCATGTCTTGATTTGGCACCAGAAGGATTGTGTTTTCGCCTTCTGATTCCACAAACTTAGTGGTTCTTAACCTGTGGGTCTCCAGGTGTTTCGGCCTACAACTCCTAGAAATCCCAGTCAGTTTACCAGATGTTGGGACTTCTGGGAGTTGGAAGGCCAAAACATCTGGGGACTCACAGGTTGAGAACCACTGGGTTAATTCTTCTTTAAAGCAGAAGGTAGATGGAATGTCTATGCATATACAGAAAGCCACATTTCATTTAGCCTGAACAACTATAGAACCAGAGTAGGACAAAACTAGTTCTGCTTGTCAATGGAACTGGCATTATTTTGATGAGTTTCACATAATGTTTATTTTGTGCCTAACTTCACTGTTACTTCTGTCTGTTGTTGTTGTTAAGTACCTGTCTCACTTACACCAACTCTAAGGTGACCCTGGGACTGAAAGTGTGTACATAACAGCGTCATCCAGTAGGTTTCTGTGGATAAGTGGAGACTCAAATCCTGGTCTCCAGAGTCCTATTCCAACACCCAAACCACTGTACCCCATTGGTTAATACACAAAAACTAATGCTGAGCTATGCTAAGGGTTTGATTTATTTCTTGCTCTGAAAGAGAGCAGTATTAATTTCAGCCAGCGTTGGAAAAACGTGTCAAATTAATAACAATCAATCTTGCCTAGACTTAAGCTTTTAAACGTAGTTGTGATTGAGCTGGCAGCAATCCATGTGCTGCTTGATACAGCCGGACTTGTGCTCTGAGAACCAATATGTTTTTGTAAGGTACAGCAATTATGTTAAGTCGAAAGGGAGGGCAAATACAATCAAGTTATCCATGGTAGTTGTTGTTCCAGGCTCTAATTCTGGGATCCAATTACTGTCCAAATACCTCTGACCTCTCTTTCTGTGGTTTGTGATGTCACTGCAAACCTTTGATGGAAATGATAAACTTTATTTGTTGTTGTCTTAGAGTAATTTGAAAGTATTTGTTGCACCATTTATTATGACACTTTAAAAAAGAATGTGTTTTTAACCTTTCATTACAGACCTCCCTTATCCTGTTGTTCCTCTTTGGTCTATATGCATAGATCATTAATCACCTGGTAAACACAGAGCAAATAACTCCTTTTTTCTTTTTTTTGTGGTGGCAAGATTGGGACTATTGGGCCTTGAATAAAATATCTGCTTTTGTACACACGTTTGCTCTAATTGTAGCATATATTTTCACACACCATTATCACTGCATTGTTTTTTTGAGGCCTGATTGGCACCAACATTAAAATTATTTCAGTGCCAAGTTTAATCTTGTTTTCTTAAAATTTAAGCCTTCCAGCCAGACTATAATAATAATAATAATAATAATAATAATAATAACAACAACAACAATAACAATAATAATAACAACTTTATTTTTGTACCCTGCCTCCATACCCCCGAAGGGACTCGGGTGTCTAACATGGGGCCAAGCCTGATCAACACAGTTAAAATGTAACACTTTATTTATTTATTTATTTATTTATTTATTTATTTACAGTATTTATATTCCACCATTCTCACGCCGCAGGGCACTCAGGGAGGATCACAATGCACATATGCATGGCAAATATTCAGTGCCAGAGACACACAACATATATAGACAGACACACAGAGGCTATTTAACTTTCCAGCTTCATGAGGGTATGCTTTGAATTCCGGCCACCGGGGGAGCTGTTGCTTCACCGTCCACTTGGGACACTGATGGAGTACTTCCTCATTCTTTTGCACGCTGCTGGAGAATTTTATGACATCGTAAATTAGTTAAATTAGCCTTCCTGCATAAGCGGTAAAATGCATAATAATATAAAACAAAATAAAGCAACAACATTATAATAATATATAAAGATAGTCATCAAAACCAACAACCAATAATAAAAATTCAATTTCTCGTCATGGATTTTATCCAGGCTGCACATGTTTTATCGCCATATTATTCAAGATTGTTTTACCTGATTTTAAATTATATGCTTTTAAATTAAAAACCTATTTCATATATTTTTTATTTTTTTGATCTGTTGTAATGATTTATTGCTTAAAGAAAATGTTATTATAAGCCTCCCAGAAACCTTAAGAAACCTTAAAATGCTGCATCTCGCCACATAATATTTGTCACCACATAATAGTTGTGGCCCCCCAAATTGTTATTTTTGTTTTCTTTGAATAATAGTCCTACTTTTAATTCATCGCCCCAAAGTACGCACTTTATTCACTCCCCTGCTCCCCTTCCAGCTATGGTGCTTCACTTGGCCGGCGTTTCACTGAGTTGAGTTAAGCGCAATCGCTGGAAGAGGAACAGGCACGCGGGGAAATTTAGCATCACTCATTGGCGTGCCTTCTCCCTTCCAGCTATGATGCTTCACTTGGCTAACACTTCACTCAGCTGAGTAACTTTTGGATTCAGCTGAGTGAAGCACAATAGCTGAAAAGAAGAACATTTTTTTCACCTCCCCCTTTCAATCAAATAAGGTATTAAAAGTGTGATTATTATGCAATCAAATACGGTAGAATAAATCAGAAGCAGAGCTGCCTCACAAACACTGTGTTTCTTTAACAATTCCAGGTGCTTGTGGGTAGAGTGAGAAAGCTTTCAGGGAGGATGACACATTGGAAAATCAACCCTGTATGCATGCTCTCGCCACATACCCAACTGACCAATTTCTGTCCTTAAGAAATGTTGACATGAAAGCAAATCATTCAGTGCCAAGGGATGTCAGAACTATGATCTTCAATTTAGGCATGTAGACTTTTCCATTACAGTAAGATCTCTGTAATGTTGGAACCTGTATCATATAGCCTCACCTAGGAAAAAGTGGTCTCTCTAAGAATTTGCTAGGTCACCCAGCTTTTCTATGGTATGTTTACCCTGGAAGTTCCCATAGAGTTGCATTGGATGGCCTAGCAAGTTGCCATAGGGTTGTTTATTTAGAAATCTCTAGGTCCTCTAATGCAATTCTATGGTATGTTGCAACTGGAGGTCAGGTAATTTGGTGGTGATTGGTTGTGTCCACAATTTTAAACAACTGCTGCCTGACTTCACACCCTGCAGACATGGAGGTCTTATTGTATCCAGGTTTTCAGAATCCCACTCTTTCAATAAACTTTTTTTATTCTCTTTCATAAATCATCCCTAAACTTTCCTTTGTCTACTATTCTCACAGTCTCTGAAAGACTTTTCCATCTTCTTGTCTGTGATTTACCATATATCTTGGTCTCATCCTTTCAGTATCCCACCTCCATTTCAGGTTTCTGTATTATTGTAGCAGTTCAACTACACTACCTGCAATGTGCTTTCTGATGTAATTAGCCAACACATATTAAGCAATGATTAATCTCGATAAAATAGTGAAGAGTAGAGACATCACACTGGCAACGAAGATGCGCATAGTTAAAGCAATGGTATTCCCCGTAGTAACCTATGGATGTGAGAGCTGGACCATAAGGAAAGCTGAGCAAAGGAAGACAGATGCTTTTGAACTGTGGTGTTGGAGGAAAATTCTGAGAGTGCCTTGGACCACAAGAAGATCCAACCAATCCATACTTCAGGAAATAAAGCCCGACTGCTCATTGGAGGGAAGGATATTAGAGGCAAAGATGATGAGAAGACAGGAAAGCTTGGAGAAGACAATGATGCTTGGGAAAATGGAAGGAAAAAGGAAGAGGGGCCAACCAAGAGCAAGATGGAGGTGATTGGCTTGACTCTGAAGGAGCTGGGGTGGTGATGGCCGACAGGAAGATCTGGTGTCAGCTGGTCCATGAGGTCACAAAGAGTCAGAAGCAACTGAACGAATAAACAACAACAATATTAACCTCAAGAACTAATATGGTGTAGTAGTTTGTGTGTTGGACTACTCAAGCATGGTAACCAGCTGGGTCAATTTGGACAAGTCATATACCCTCAACACTAGAGAAAGGCAATGGCAAACCTCTTGTGAGCAGAACCCTATCATAGGGTCATGATATGTTGAAAATGACTTGAAGCCATGCAATAATATTTACCTCGGGGTTTTATTTTGAGTTCCTTTGATGTATTTGGCAAATTGGCATGTTTTGACTTCTAGTTTAAAACCTTATATATGTCTGTGCCTGTCTCAAGTGTTCTGATTTAGGTCAACACCCAATATCTGAGTTTTGTAACATCTATGATGTTACTTCTACTTGCTGCATAGATAGTACAGGTGACACAACAGATGCCTCTTCTTTGAGGTGCTTTTTTGGAAGTGATTTTTTTAAAAAAAGGTAAATAGGTTTTGTGTTGTGAGAACAGAAGCACTTTAATCGCTTTATATTTATGATTGGAATGGGGCTATGTGATTGGTCTTATAACAAAGATAGACATGGATTAATTCAGCCAAGATCCTACTTCTGGAATGCTGATTTGACAAAAAGAATTTTTGCAATCGAGTTTAGATGTTGATTCTCTAACTTAAATCCTTTGCACCAACTACACTCCTGACAGTGCCATCGTAATTTCATTAGAGGGAAGGAATGCATGCATAGGGCAGCTCCCCAAACGGCAAAACAATGTGTACCAGGAACCAGCTGCTCTCCTCAAGGGCATTTCCCATTAAAGCATTAGTTGAATTAATTTGTGTTTGATCCCACCCCTCCCACTTTCTATGTTTTGGACAGGTCTGTTACTCCCTCTCTCCTTGCTAACCCTAATTCTCAAAGGCACGCCTTTTAATCCAGTTGTAAGAATCTTGCAAAACATGGTTCGGCAGTGTAGTTCTCTGCATCAGCCTTCACACCAATTAGACTTGTTTTATTATCAGTGGCTGGATAAAAAAGCTGGGGAGTTTTAGTTTGAGTCTTGCAAAGGGATTACATGTGACCATATGACTCCACTTCACTCCTAATCATCATCTCGGTGTGAAGTTATTGAGTTCTTCTGCCATGCTGAGATCCTGCTTCTTTGCCTCATTCTAGTTTTTTGAGCAGACAGCATTGGCGTTTAGACACAGTTAGACTGACCTTGATTGGAATGTGCTGTAAGTTTATTCAAAGAAAATTGTCCATGAACTGTACTTTGTTGATCTGAAAAGCTCTTGGGCTTGAGAGTAGCAGAAAACCTTGAGAACCTTTGGTAGTGCGCTTCAGTTTTCATGCCTGTAGGTTTTGTAATATTGACTGTCAAACTACATAAGTGAAGATATAACAGTCTCTCCTTTAGTCTCTAAAACCTTTTTTCAGTAAATCGTAGGCGTATTAATCATTTTTTAATTGTACATATTCACTGAGTATTTCCTGAGTATATCACTTTGTAATATATATCAAAGAGAGATCAATCATTCAGTATTAAGAAGGAATTTTAAACAGTTGAGAACTGCTACCATCCAAAGAAGTTTAAATTAAGAGTCAAAATCCATTATTTCCTTGCTGAACATAACACAAGACTTCCCAAGGTATAATCAATGTCTGTCTTCTCCCTGCCTCTCCCAAGTGTCATAAACTATTTTCAATCCTCCTCAACCAATAAAATATGGGTGATTTTTTTTGTTCTGACATGCAACAGAATTTTATGAAAAAGAAGGCAAGATAAATAAAAGCATGACACAGCTTAGTAACAATTAGTCATGTGCATTCAGGACTTACCTTGGTCTGTTTCATGTCCAGCTTTCAGTGTTTTGTCGGAACCTCTCGAAATTGGGAGGTCAGATATTTGTTTTCCATTGTTGTTTTTGTTTACATTATTTGAGGGGGGGGACTTCACCTGTAGGCCCAAAGAGCTGGTGTTCCTACAGCTGAGTGCTGAGTAAGGCACTCCTTATTCGGTGCTCGGCTGCAAGCATTGTCAGGTTCTCAAGGCTTTCTGCTAGTCAGGGTCCACACAATCCACCCAAAAGGCAGGCTTGTCTGCTTTTCGTATCAATTTCATTTTCGTTTCAGGAGGGGCCTTTCCGTTTCATGTCATCCAAATGGACGGAATGAAACAGAAACACGAATGAAACAAATGGGACAGATTTCGGGTCCATGTTGTTGTTGTTTATTCATTCAGTTGCTTCCGACTCTTTGTGACCTTATGGACTAGTTCGTGCCAGACATCCCTGTCGGCCGTCATCACCCTCAGCGCCTTCATGGTCAAGCCAGGCATGTCAAGGATAACATCCATCCATCTTGCCCTTGGTCGGCCCCCCTTCCTTTTTCCTTCCATTTTCTCAAGTGTCATTGTCTTCTCCAAGCTTTCCTGTCTTCTCATGATGTGGCCAAAGTACTTCATCTTTGCCTCTAATATCCTTCCCTCCAATGAGCAGTCAGGCTTTATGTCCTGAAATATGGACTGGTTGGATCTTCTCATGGTCCAAGGCACTCTCAGAACCTTCCTCCAACACCACAGTTCAAAAGCATATATCTTCCTTCGCTCAGCCTTCCTTATGGTCCAGCTCTCACATCCGTAGGTGACTATGGGGAATACCTTTGCATTAACTATGTGGATCTTCATTGCCAGTGTGATGCCTCTACTCTTCACTATTTTATCAAGATTGGTCATTGCTCACCTCCCAAGAAGTAAGCGTCTCCTGATTTCCTGGCTGCAGTCTGCGTCTGCAGTAATCTTTGCACTTAGAAATACGAAGTTTCTCGTTGCCTCCATGTTTTCTCCCTCTATTTGCCAGTTATCAATCAGTCCAGTTGCCAGACCCTTGGTTTTTTTATGTTTAACTGCAACCCAACTTTTGCACTTTCTTCTTTCACCTTGGTTAGAAGGCTCCTCAGCTCCTCCTCACTTTTGGACATCAAAGTGATGTCATCTGCATATTGGGCCCATGACTAGTAACAATTTGACTTGTGGTGCTTTGAACCACATCTTAAATAACTTAAGGTTTCTGCCAGTTACATTACAACAGGTCTACCTAGTCCTCTGTCAAACTGCAAACTGTTCTTGTATCATATTGTTGACATATATCCCTATTTGCTCAAGTATAATGCATCATCAATGCACACCTCAATTTTGAAGGTTTGTGTAAAGGACCAAACAGGGCAAAACAAATCTTCAGGCAAGGGGGGACCTTTCCTTTATCATCAACACCGCTGCCACCAAAACATAAAAGAGATACCCTGATAGCCATTAAGAATACCCCACTTATCTGTACCTCAACGGTAGAGGATTCTGTGTGCTATATTTTCTTCTTGAAGTTTATTACACGCTGCCACCAAATACAGAACACTTCAACAGGCTACTTCCTTATATGTGTAGTTTGGGCATGAGGCACGCAGAGGCTTTTGTTTGGTATGAACAAAAAAAGATGTTTATTTATTTAGAACAGACACAGAAGCTTAATGGTGGCATTAAACGTGTACAAAGCGTTATGGTTTCAGAAGTAGTTCAGTGCTAGAATTATAGGTTCTAGTCAAAACCTTTAAACTGAAAAACTTGTAGTATTCCACTAAACAGCTCCTTCAGAACAAACAGCCCAATTCTTCAGGGTCTGTTCAAACCAATAGTTCTTCCTCTGAAGTAACTATTATATAGCACAAGCTAAACTTCCTTCTTCCTCCCTTTTCAAATCCCAAAACTCCTAATTGTTATTTCCAAACTCTCACTGACAATTCCAAACTCCAACTGCTATTTTCAAACTCCCACTGACATTAGAATGGGCCCCTTTTTTCTTGCCTTGTCATAGCTCCACCCACTTTCTTCCTCCAGGGCTATTAACCAATCAGGTGGCTACACATTCCCTCAAGGCTGCCTGTTGGCTCCGCCCGTCTTGGCTCTGAGCTAAGAAAATGGCTACTTGGCTTTTGGTCTTTAAAGAACTAAACACCATCCCTGCACAGTAGGCCAGTATCTTACAGTTTGCATTACAAAATGTAATGTGAGGTAGTGGCGGCAGTCATGAATCATAGAATCAAAGAGTTGGAAGAGACCTCATGGGCTATCCAGTCCAACCCCCTGCCAAGAAGCAGGAATATCGCATTCAAATCACCCCTGACAGATGGCCATCCAGCCTCTGTTTAAAAGCTTCCAAAGAAGGAGCCTCCACCACACTCCGGGGCAGAGAGTTCCACTGCTGAACGGCTCTCACAGTCAGGAAGTTCTTCCTCATGTTCAGATGGAATCGCCTCTCTTGTAGTTTGAAGCCATTGTTCCGCGTCCTAGTCTCCAGGAAAGCAGAAAACAAGCTTGCTCCCTCCTCCCTGTGGCTTCCTCTCACATATTTATACATGGCTGTCATATCTCCTCTCAGCCTTCTCTTCTTCAGGCTAAACATGCCCAGCTCCTTAAGCCGCTCCTCATAGGGCTTGTTCTCCAGACCCTTGATCATTTTAGTCACTCTCCTCTGGACACATTCCAGCTTGTCAATATCTCTCTTGAATTGTGGTGCCCAGAATTGGACACAATATTCCAGGTGTGGTCTAACCAAAGCAGATTAGAGGGATAGCATTACCTCCCTAGATCTAGACACTATGCTCCTATTGATGGAAAGGCTGGTGGGAAGTCATGCCTCTCCACCTGGACTTTCCACCAGCCTTTTCGCAGCCACCATCAGCTCCCCTTTCACAGCCACTATTTTCATAGCCTCTCCTTCCTCTGTCCCCGGCTGGGACCTCTTGTCCAACAGCACAGGCAGATGATTCTAATCCACCATCAAATCTAATGTGCATCTCAAATTTAGCGGTGTTATTAGTGTTAGACTCTAGTAAATATGGTATTTATTTAATGTTGCTGAATCCGGACAAAATACTGTTTTAGTACTGGACGACATGTAATACAATACTAGTTACAGTAATGTTTCATCCTCCAAGCACAACTGTGTGATGTATTGGCGAATAATGCATGCAGATCCCAGTAGGGTGGCCTTTTGCAGCTGACAGATGGTAATTTTGTCAGCACTGATTGTATTTAAGTGCAGGCCAAGGTCTACTGTATAATTATTAAATTTTATGCCATAACTGATGACAAGGCTGTAACAGAGAATATTAAAGAGTGGTCTGGTCTGAAAGAAGGCCTCATGACTGCTCATAAGTAAAACTGTCAGCACTCAGCATTCAGATCTGGGGATAGAGGTGCTGCATGCTGATAGTGGGAAAGCAGAAAAGGGAGTAGCCAGGGTTATCACAGCTTGAGCAAATGCAAGGAATGTGAATGGCATGTGAGATGTGTGAGTCTGTGTGCGTGAGAGAAAATATTTGTCTGTAGTGAGTCTGGATGGATCTGTGTGAATGTTGTACATGAGGGAGTACAGGTAAAATGGGCGCAGACATAGTATCACATGCAATCCCTTCTCTGATTCATGAAATGCACATTTCTCTATGTGGCTGTGTAGGACTGTCATAATGCAACCTGGATAGAATCACATCAATTGATCATATGTAAATATCCAATTTATGTATTTTATTGGGCTCCTAATTTTTCTTTGTAAAAGTGAACAACAGGGAAACTCACTTGGATGTAAACACAATCTGTCCTCAAATGTATTGTCAAAGGCTTTCATGGCTGGAATCACTGGGTTGTTGTAGGTTTTTTCAGGCTATATGGCCATGTTCTAAAGGCATTTTCTCCTGACGTTTCACCTGCATCTATAGCAAGCATCCTCTGAGGATGCTTGCCATAGATGTAGGCGAACGTCAGGAGAAAATGCCTTTAGAACATGGCCATATAGCCCAAAAAAGCCTACAACAACCCTGTCCTCAAAGCTGTTTGAGCTCAGGTATCTTGACCTTTATTAATCTCTTTAGCCTGAAACATGACATTGCATTAAAATGCATAAGAAAGCAACAGCAAAAGCTCTCTTCGTCATTCTGCTGCCTCTTATTTTGTTAATTTTTATCTTAATCCCAGAAAACATACCATGTTGAGCTTGAAAGTAGGCAACAAGGGCTTTATTTACAGAGAATGGATGTCATTCCTAAGCATGTAGACAGAGTTATTGAACCATAAAAATCCCAAGATTGAATGAGGTTTCCCCCTCCTCCCTATTCTAATGACAGGTGTTCTCCATTTTGGCTTGGTCATGTTCTGTAATTGCCAGTTCTAATAATTTCACTGTGATCAGACAACACTGCTTTAACAAGAATCTTCATAATCTCTTGTTTAATATCATGTATTAGTCATCCTTTTGATCTTATCGCTTTGCCGTTTGCTTGAGGCTTGTTGGCAGAAGTGTTCAAGAGTATCTTAACAGCTGGGATGGTGTAGGTGTAGCTAGATTGGCTGGGAGCCCAACCTAGCCTGACAAATTGTTTTATTCCTTTCCCATAAAACATGTGAATTTAAGAGGCAGGAGAATGATGGATTGCGATTGAATTACTTACTTTAGATCTGAAAAGTGGTGACAAATATTTACCAAAGTACAAAAAATCTAGGAACCAGAACTTTGGAGCCAAGGTTGGTTTGTCCAGCAGTGACTATCTCAATTGTTTCCTTCGCTGTGTGTAGATATACCAGTTCATTGAAAATCATTGTAGAAATCCCCACTATTTTTTTTCATGTTAATAATGATAACAATAAGACAGAAAACTGATATGCACGCAATGAAACATTAGCCAAGCACAATTATACACTAAGACCTTTATTTGCTATGGATAGGAGCACCAGACAAATTAAAGTATGCTGTTTTTTTAACCCCAAGAGAACACTTACCTAAGAATCTGTAGGTCCTCCAACACAACTTTATGGTTAACTTCCAGTGGTATCATACCAGACAGGTGTCCTCTCTAAGAATCTCTAGGTGTTCCAGTGTGACTTTATGGGTCAACCTTTGCTCGACTCAGAAAACCTAGAAATTCCTTGAGAACATTTTAATCAAATCTATGAATAACAATCCACAAAAGTCAAACCTTCAAATGTGGAGGGCCAACTATACTCTCAACATCAGTGTTTGTGAAAACAATCAGATATAGGAACCTGCCTATCACGAATCTATGCACTTGTCTGTGTACAAGAAGTATGTCAAGTGTTTTGATTCTGTTCTAAAAGTAGACTTTTATCAAAATCTTCATCTGCCAAGTTTGAAGGGTGAGTGATCTGAGAAAGTGAATATTTTAATACACTTTAATTAGTAGTATTTTATGTGATTCAAGAAAGTGCATGGTGAACAGACGTTTTTGCAATAATGTTTACGGGTTAGTAAACATTATGATGTCCAAAGAGTATCTGAAAATGGTACTGATAGCTTTGTTGAAAAGTGCATATAAATCTATGGTAACCATGACAAGAATAAACACTGAGCTACTACAGCAGTGGTTCTCAACCTGTGGGTCCCCAGATGTTTCAACTCCAAGAAATCTTAACAGCTGGTAAACTGATTGGGATTTCTGGGCATTGTAGGCTAAAACACCTGGGGACCCACAGGTTAAGAACCGCTGTACTACAGAGACCACTTGAGAAACCTAAGCTACTTGGATTTAGGCCAGTGTCCCTTGTTTTCCAATATCTTGAGCAAAGAAGTTGAGCAGGAGGGAGGTGGCTTCCACATTTTATTATAATATAGATGGATTAGAACAGATTAAATACAACAGGCAATCTAATTGATATGAACATACCAATTGAACATAGCATATAATGTTAGTGTGGTATGCCTTCAAATAATTTCTGTTTTATGGTGACCCTAGGATGAATCTATCATGACAACAACAGGGATATGAATCCTGGTCTCCAGAATTGTAGTCCAGTGCTAAAACTATGCTGGCTCTCAGTGTAAAATATTGGTCTCATATTGAGAGAAAATATACAATATAAAATAAATAATTACAACAATTGTGTAGCATAACCTCTGTACACAACAAACAAAAGGAAAATCCAGTGCAATGAGCATCAGTGTCATGGCCAGTTTCTTCAAGGGTCTCATCAGGTGCCATTTTCCAAGGGTTGTTTTCTTTTAATCTTTTTTGCCTCCAAATTGGATACGAGTGGGGTGAGAATAGGAAAATGTAAAGTCAAATCTTATACCAGAAAGAGCCTCCTTTCCAACTTAGGACATCTGGCTCATCTTTCTCTATGTTACAGTGGTGTGCCTTCAATTTCTTTTTTACTTATGTTGACCCAAAACTCTAAGAGAAACCTATAATGAGGTTTTCTTGGCAAGGTTTGTTTAGTGATAGATTCTTTGTCTTTCCTTTGTTTAATCTCTGTTTTGTGTATTTTAGTACGCATTTTATATACAAATACATTTTAATATGTATCTTTTTAAAAATATTTTTAATGTGTGTATTTGTTGTATTTTTACAATGTGTATGTGTTTTAATTGTTCTGTAACCTGCCGCAAGCCATGAGGAGAGGTGGGTAAATAATAATAATAATAATAATAATAATAATAATAATAATATACATCATACAGTCCTATATGCGTGAGAAGTGTTCGACTTGTGATTTTATGATCCAGCATATAGATCTCGTTTTCTGTGACATACTGTGGTTTTATGTCAGTTAAATAATAATAATAATAATAATAATAATAATTTTTTCTGAGGTCAGGAAAGTGTGACTTTGGCCAGGGTCACCCAGTGTGGGGGGGGGGGGGGGGGAGGTTGGCTGAGCAGGGATTTAGTAACCAAAGTCTGATTTTTTTAGCATGTTTCTGTTCCATAATACAACATAGTTTGCATTAGAAACATTATGTGCAGTCTGTAATCTTGATCTAAATACCACTAAACACATGAATTGATTTCCTGTTGAAAGAAACAGAATATCCACACATAGTTATAAATCTGTGCATAATTTTGTTTATCTTTTAAGTTGTATGATGTCTTGAATCCCAGTTATGTGGAGAAATATGGAGTATGAATATAGTGAACCAAAGCATGAATGCTGTGAATATTCCGCTTTACTAAGCCATTAGTTTTTTTAAAAGTCAATTAAACAATTATAGAACTGAACATGATGAAGGTCAGGCTGGCCTTTCATGCAAAGGTCAAGAAGCTCTGGTGAATTGTCCCTTGGGTATCTCCTTTCCCTCGGCATACTGTGGAACAGTATGTGAAATACTGGATACCGTCCTGCCTGTGGATCTTAAGAAGTCCAAAGAAGCTTCACAGTTCTTACAGGGCAAATGCCAGTTAGCCGAAGGCAGAAGGCGTACCAAACATTTGCTATAATTCTGTACCAGTTAAAGCGTTTCAGGATAGCTGAGAAGATGACAAAGTGGAAAACTACTTGAGAATTTTGACTTGTGTACAAACACATTTCATGGGCATATCTCTGCTCGGCTCTTTGAAAGTTAAATCTAATGAATTTTGAATCCCCCGTCCTATGTGCTGTGTACCTTTCCTGTTCTTTTTATACAGCCCAGAAGGACAAGCAATCACGTCCACAGATTGAGAATTAAGTTCTGTGCTTCCTTGCTACAACTTTGTGCTTCTATCATTTTAAAGTTGATCTTTCTTTTCTTATTGTTCCATGTGAATGTGCAGATTTTGCCTTGCTGTTACACTGGCCAGCAACACACATTTTGTTGCCTCAAATATGCTTCCTTGTCACAATTTTGTTCTACGATTTTAAAGTTGATCTTTATTTTTTATTGTTTCATGTGAATGTGTTACTTATAAAGCATATTTTCTTGTTTAAAAACATGTAACAAAATAATTGGAGGGGGGATTTTCGGGGCACTAAAACAAATTAATAGCATTTTGATTCACTTTGAGATAAGAGTGATTTGAGTTAAGAGCTCAGTCACAGAACAAATTCAGCTCTTCAGTCAAGATATCACTGTACTTCGAATTATCTACATATAGACACTAAAGCTCTCTAACAGGGAATCAAAGTAATTTACCAAACTGCACACCATAGGATACTGTAAGATGGAGTGAAGTCAGCTTAAGTGACCTCAAACTACTGTAATTGTGTGGTAGGAGGTAAAAGTAAGTAAAACGTTATTTCTATCACACCCTATCTCCTCATGGGGACTCAGGGCGGTTCACAACATAAAAGGCAAACATTCAATGCTGTAAAATACAATAATAAACTAAAACAATTAACAATAAACACAACAGAGCATTCGACAATAAAGCAAATCGCATGAAAGCAATAACACAATGTTAATAAAGCAAATTAAAAGCTGTGTCTAAATTCCATTCATTATTCCATAGTGCTGGATTGTTAAACATTCACATCTCCATATGCTTGAGTGCATATGAAAGTTTTTGTTTGCTTCCTAAAGGAGGACAGTGATAGGACCATTCTGATCACCTTCAGGAGGGAGTTCCAGAAAAGGGGAGGAGGGGCAACTACAGAGATACCTCGGGGAGATAGGGTGGATTATAAATAAAGTATTACTACTACTACTACTACTTTTAAGGCCCTCTTTCTTGTTCCCACCAGCAGGGTTTGAGACGGGGGTCGGACTGAGAGGAGGGCCTTCCCTGATGTGTGCAGTGCCCAGGCAGTCTCATAAGATGAGATGCGCTTATCTAGGTAGTCTGGACCTGAACCGTTTAGGGCTTTAAAGGTGACAACCAGCACTTTAAATTCTGCCCGATAGCAAACTGGAAGCCAGTGAAGCTGCTGCAGCATGGGAGTTATTCTTTCCCTGTTTGGTGCTCCTGTTAGTACCATTGTATTCAATTATATCTTGTAATTAAGGCGGGGGGGGGGGGGGATAAACTTTGTAGAATTAATGCAGTTTGATACTACTTTGCTGCCATGGCTCAATGCTATGGAATTATGGTGAGACACCAGTACTGTTTGGCAGAGAAGGCTGAAGACCTTGTACAACTACAATTCCTGTGAACCCATAGCATTGAGTCATGATAGTTAAAGAAATATCGAAATAATTCTACCATCTATATGCACTCTAAAAAGTGTGGTGCAAAAATTCACATACCCAATTCACTGTCATCAGTGCTCTTAATAATATAGATATATATTAAGGACAAGATTGAACAATGAAAATAATGTTGAATAAATAGGACACTTTCTTCCTTTCTCATTCTCAGTGAAAGACTAAACTACACATTTAACTGGCATTTCCTCCTTTTTTGCCTGCCTCATTGCCTGCTGGAAGCATAGAGGGATGTCTGTTTCTCTTTCCTTTCCTCTTTTTCCTTCCCTCAAACTCAGCACTGAGGTGCATTGGCCCTGATAGTGATATCCAAAACAGCTGTTCCATGATAAACCCAAGGCAGCTGCATGGCAGTGTGTGACCATTAAAAAAAATAGAACAAAAAATTCGTCAGCTTCATGTTCCCAAAACCTGAGCTTGCATTTGCCACGTTTTCTGCAGGGCGACCATTTACAGACATTAACATTCCTTAATGTTACATATTAAAAACGACATACCTTCAGCAGCTTAGTAGTACGATAAGAAGGCATATAAATGTTTTTGTATATTGCTGATGGATCAGGGTCTCAGCCAAGCCTTTCATCGTTGTCTTGTTTTGGAAAGCAGTCACACTACTAACCTGGGGTGTGTCCCCATCATTGGTGTCATAAGAAATTGGATTTGGCGCCTGATGTGTAATTCTCCTAGTCTAGGCTTGTGGTATCAGATAGCCAGGCTATGAAAATCCACACAAGTGGTACCATGCCTACCCCCCACCCCGGCCCTGTGTGTGTGTGTGTGTGTCTTTGTATGGATGGATTTTAAAATGGAGACTTGATACCACCTCATGCATATCTTTTACACTTATTAGGGGACATTTGAACATTGTACCTTTCTGTGTGTAAGTACAATAGGCCCTCCATATTTGTGGGTTTGGTTTTTCCAGGTTATTTGTGGATTTAAAAAATAAAATTCCTGTCTAGGAATCTCTAGGTCCTCTAACATGACCAGTGATCAACTTCTAGTGGTATCATACCATTACAATGTTCCCTCTAGGAATCTCTATATCTTTCAGGGTAGTGGTTCTCAACTTGAGGGTCCCCAGATGTTTTGGCCTTCATCTCCCACAAATTTCAACAGCTAGTAAACTGGCTGGGATTTCTGGGAGTTGTAGGTCAAAACACTGGGGATCCACAGATTGAGAATCACTTCTCCAGGGTAACTATGGTCTGTCACCAACTCCCAGTGCATTTCCAGTGCAATTCAATGGTAAATGTTCATTGAATATTCAATGAAAAATTGTATATAAAAATATCTCAATTATCCAGTACATTTCGGGTAAATTTGTGGCGGTAGACCTAGACATTCTTAGGCTTTAAAATTTTACATGCAGCAAAACAAACAAACAATAATGGAATTTCAAGTTATTGACAGTCCATACTTCAAGAATGCCTGGTTGCTCACTGGGGGGGGGGGGGGGGGGGGATATTAGAGGCAAAGATGAAGTGCTTTGGCCACATAATGAGAAGACAAGAAAGCTTGGAGAAGATAATGATACTGGGGAAAATGGAAGGAAAAGGGAAGAAGAGCCGACCAAGGGCAAGATGGGTGGATGATATCCTTGAAGTGACTGGCTTGACCTTGAAGGAGCTGGGGGTGGCCATGGCCAACAGGGAGCTCTGGCATGGGTTGGTCCAAGTGTCCCCGAAAAGTCAGAAGCGACTGAACAAATAAACAACAACAAAATGTAATGAGGTGTTTACCTAAGGTTTTATCTTCGATACTAATTCCTTCTAATGGTCAGTCTCTACAAGCACTACTTCTGGTTGTCAACTTCAACACAGTGATAAACTATACCACCCAATCTTGCAAAATATATAGACCAATGTACAGTTACACATCAATGTACAATTACACATGAGGAGCCCCAGGTGGTGCAATGGGTAAAAACCTTGTGCCAGCAGGACTGAAGACCAACAGGTTGGAGGCTTGAATCTGGGGAGAGTGTGGATGAGCTCCCTCTGTCAGCTCCAGCTCCCCGTGCGGGAACATGAAAGAAGCCTCCCACAGGGATGACAAAACACAAAAACATCCGGGCATCCCCTGGGCAACGTCCTTGCACACAGCCAATTCTCTCACACCAGAAGCAACTTGCAGTTTCTCAAATCGCTCCTGACACGAAAAAAAATGTAATAATGTTTGTGTGTTTTGAAGATTGAACAAAACATTGAATCATAGAATCATAGAATCAAAGAGTTGGAAGAGACCTCATGGGCCATCCAGTCCAACCCCCTGCCAAGAAGCAGGAATATTGCATTCAAATCACCCCTGACAAATGGCCATCCAGCCTCTGCTTAAAAGCTTCCAAAGAAAGAGCCTCCAGCACACTCCGGGGCAGAGAGTTCCACTGCTGAACGGCTCTCACAGTCAGGAAGTTCTTCCTAATGTTCAGATGGAATCTCCTCTCTTGTAGTTTGAAGCCATTGCTCCGCGTCCTAATCTCCAAGGAAGCAGAAAACAAGCTTGCTCCCTCCTCCCTGTGGCTTCCTCTCACATATTTATACATGGCTATCATATCTCCTCTCAGCCGTCTCTTCTTCAGGCTAAACATGCCCAGTTCCCTAAGCCGCTCCTCATAGGGCTTGTTCTCCAGACCCTTGATCATTTTAGTCGCCCTTGAGGTAGCAAGGTAGAATGAAGAAACTGTCTAGAATAAGAGATTACAGGGATTACAATAATATTTGCATTGTGCCTTTTCGGTGGGAGGTGGGAAGTAGTTTAACCTTTTCATTTATTATTTTGATTACTGTTTTTAGTGAGGAGGGTTGGGAAAGTTAGCTTTCATTGGTACATATAGTGATATAAATCATATATGGAGAAATCACTGACTTTACAAATTGTATAGCAACACTTATATTGCTAATAAATAAATATGCACTTTGAAAAAAATCAGTTTTTTCCACTTTTACAGGGGTCCTGCATCCCTTACCCCTGTGAGCGTGAAAGGCTGATGGTATACAATGAGAACTGGTCTTTGACAACTAGCCATATGTGGATGAGACAGACAAGTGAAATGCAGGGGGCACTTTTTAGGTTACATAGGAATCAGCAGAAAAACCACAGAGGCTTTTCGTTAAGCTCAGCCATAGCAAAAGGCTTATAAATTGGCTGCAACCACTAAATGCTGCCTAATAAAACAAGATTACGTTTGAGCAAACTGTATTTCAGAGTGTTCATCTGAATGAAGCTGCATGATTGACAAATGAAAAGGTCACACTTCTAGAAAAATCAAACTGGCTTTCAGCTTTTTAAAAACCCTGCCCATGGTTTTACTAAACCATCAGCAGTTAGCATAGCTGTAGATCCACTACTGTCATTCCGTTTTCATGAGATGAGAGATGGAGGGTGTCTTTCTGATCACGGTTTGCTGATGTGCGAATGGTATTCTGAAAGTTAACATGCGTTTGGTAATTTAATGAGCATTGAGTAAAAACATGGTAGCATATGTTAACAGTATGAAAAAGAACTCTTCGAGAGTCTATCTCACTTGCTGAAGATACTTTAGTCTTCCTATTGGAGATCACTATTTGTACAGCTGGAAGGTTTCAAGCTGTATATGTTGCAGAGCTCCGTTTGTTGACCTTCTGACATCAATCAACCATGAATGGGTCATGGCAAGGAAAAAATGGAGTCGAATTCCAACAGAGCACAGGTTAATTTACAGCTCTGGTTTCCCCTGAATACACATTTACAATTTTCTATGGTAGAAAACATATTTGTCTATTTTCAAAAGAGCAGTTTGATTTGGTCCCCCCCCCCCCCTTTTAAATAAAACTTTAACTTGATGTCCTGCAAGAGCATGTTCCTTTTGAAAGCTAACTTAATCAAACTTCATCAGATTGTACATATTTTTGGATCCCTATCTTGTAGGCTTAAGGCTACAACTGTTGAAATGCAATCAAGATAATTTCTGTTATAGTAAAATGCTCTGTTAATGAGAGTATTGATGTCTACATCCAAATTTTGCTTTTTTTAAAAGGACATAAATTGCACTTCCAGAATCACTGCACAAATCAGGACACTATTTCCCCTTGATAATCACACTTCTTAGAATTATGTGGTACAAAAAAACTACCTATTAGTAGAATATAAACACTTGAATGTATATATTAATAGAAACAAACAGGCATAATTATAATACAGCAATTTGTTTGCATCTATGAACATATCAGACAAAGCTGTGGATAGAAATGTGTTTATTTAAAACTTGCCGTCCCCTGCCACATGTTGCTGTTTGGGGTTTTTTTGGCTTTTAAAGTCTCTTCTGTTGTGCTTTTCAGTGTTTTATGGGTGATGGTCACTTGTTGGCCTGATAGGTGTCTTGTGTCCAAATTTGGTGTCATTTCGACCAGTGGTTTTTGAGTTATGTTAATCCCACAAACGAACATTACATTTTTATTTATATAAATGTATGAAATGGCAACCATTTTTTCATGTGGTTATTGCCATTTTCCGTCAAAATAGAATCTGCTTATGGTGACCATAGGAATGAAAGACATCTGGTCAGCAGAAGCCCTGTTTAGACCTTGCAAACTCTGTCAGAGCTTCCTTGAAGTGCAAGGTGCAGTTTGAACAGGATAAACATAAAGGCAGCATTGCCAGGAGAAGTCCTGATACTTCGGAGTCCAGTTTTCTAGCCTGGTGTATAAGGACATCACCCCAAAATGAAGTCTCTTGCAAATGCAAAACTAGACGTGGTTAGAAGTTTCTGATTTTGAAATAAAGTGTTCAGGTTTTTCTTTCAGTGTAATATGGGGGGAGGGGATGGGACTTCAATGTATTCACAGGACAAACTTGTTCTTGGAGGCTTCTGAAGATGACTAGCCATTCTATTTCATAGGACAGAGTTTGCATTTCAGCCTGCCCTGCTGGATACTTCCTGTCCCCATATATCCAACTTGATGGACTTCCGATTTTATCTAGCAGGTCCCCTACCTTGTTTTTGGTTTGTTTTCTCTAGATTGAGGATTTTGGTAGAATCCAAAGAAGTGAATGACTACAGCTATGGATTCAAAGAGGCTTTGTTCTTGCATTTCTGTAAACAACACCATGCTCTTCTTCATATCCTGCATCACACAGGAAGTCAAACGTTTTGTAACATAGCATTGAGATCTATAGATCAATATGGAATAGTTGAAGAAGAAGCAGATCCCATTTGAAAACAGCTATGGTGTTGAACTAAAAAGGACTTTGCCAACATCCTTAATTGAGGAGTTACACTATATACTTGTACTAGCTGTGCCCTGCCACGCGTTGCTGTGGCCTATAGTAAAACTTATCAAAGTTGAGGTAGATATCTGGGCTATTATGAAAGAGAGGTCCCTACCTATTCCTTCCCCCTTTTCCTCCCCCTTTCTCTCCTTTCTTCCTTCTCTACCTCTTTCTTTCTTTCACTACTTGGTTTCATCCTTCTCTCTTTCCTTCATTCCCTCCCCCTTTCTTCCTTTGCCTTTCTTCCCTCCCTGTTTGCTTCCTTCTTTCACTTTTTATTTCCTTTTATTTTACCACCATCATAACAATAACAATAATGCAATACATTGCCTCTGGGACCTGACACCTCTCCCATTCCCCCTAAAAGGGTCTCATAGGAACAATAGCATAATAATAATAATAATAATAGAAATAACAACCTTTACTCGCCACGTGTTGCTGTGGCCAATCTTCCCTCTTTCTCTCCTTCTTTCCCTCCTTCCTTCCTTCCTTCCCTCCCATCTTTCCTTCTCCTCTTCTTTCTCTATCTCTTTCCTTCCTTCCCCCTTTTTCTTTCTTTTCTGCTGTCTCTCTTTTCTTTCCTAGTATCTTTCCTTTTCTTTCCTTTTCTTCTTCTTTCTCTAACTTTCCTTCCTTCCCCCTTTTTCTTTACCTCCCTTTCTCTTTCTTCCTTCTTTCCTTCCTTCCTGTCTTTCCTAGATTTTGACAGGGCGGGAAGGGGCAGGATGGGGTTTGGAGGTGGCGTGAAGTAAAAGGAAGTAAGATTGGGGTGGGGGGGTGATGGAGTGTGGGGTTGTGTGTGTGTGTGCAGCGGCGGGGGGAGTGATGGAGCGTGGGGTTGCATGTGTGTGTGCAGCGGCGGGGGGAGTGATGGAGCGTGGGGTTGCGTGTGTGTGTGCGGCAGCGGGGGGAGTGATGGAGCGTGGGGTTGCATGTGTGTGTGCAGCGGCGGGGGAGTGATGGAGCGTGGGGTTGCGTGTGTGTGTGCGGCAGCGGGGGGAGTGATGGAGCGTGGGGTTGCATGTGTGTGTGCAGCGGCGGGGGAGTGATGGAGCGTGGGGTTGCGTGTGTGTGTGCGGCAGCGGGGGGAGTGATGGAGCGTGGGGTTGCGTGTGTGTGTGCGGCGGCGGGGGGAGTGATGGAGTGTGGGGTTGTGTGTGTGTGTGCGGCAGGGGTTGTGTGTGTGCGGGAAGCGGCGCGACGGGGCTTGGAGTGAGTTGTTTTTCATTTTGAGTAGATATGTTTGTACCTTGTGGGTTGTGTTATGGGCATGGGAATTTTGGTTAAGTTTCGTTGGGGGATTTTTGAGTTTTGTTGTTTTGCCGTTTTGTTAGTGTGTTGTTGTGTTGTTTTTCATTTTGAGTAGATATGTTTGTACCTTGTGGGTTGTGTTATGGGCATGGGAATTTTGGTTAAGTTTCGTTGGGGGATTTTTGAGTTTTGTTGTTTTGCCGTTTTGTGAGTGTGTTGTTGTGTTGTTTTTCATTTTGAGTAGATATGTTTGTACCTTGTGGGTTGTGTTATGGGCATGGGAATTTTGGTTAAGTTTCATTGGGGGGGTTTTGAGTTTTGTTTTTTTGCCATTTTGAGTGTGTTGTTGTGTTGTTTTTCATTTTGAGTAGATATGTTTGTACCTTGTGGGTTGTGTTATGAGCATGGGAATTTTGGTTAAGTTTCGTTGGGGTTTTTTTGAGTTTTATTCTTTTGCCGTTTTGTGAGTGTGTTGTTGTGTTGTTTTTCATTTTGAGTAGATATGTTTGTACCTTGTGGGTTGTGTTATGGGCATGGGAATTTTGGTTAAGTTTCGTTGGGGGATTTTTGAGTTTTGTTGTTTTGCCGTTTTGTGAGTGTGTTGTTGTGTTGTTTTTCATTTTGAGTAGATATGTTTGTACCTTGTGGGTTGTGTTATGGGCATGGGAATTTTGGTTAAGTTTCGTTGGGGGATTTTTGAGTTTTGTTGTTTTGCCATTTTGTGAGTGTGTTGTTGTATTGTTTTTCATTTTGAGTAGATATGTTTGTACCTTGTGGGTTGTGTTATGAGCATGAGAAGTTTGGTTAAGTTTCGTTGGGGGATTTTTGAGTTTTGTTGTTTTGCCATTTTGTGAGTGTGTTGTTGTGTTGTTTTTCATTTTGAGTAGATATGTTTGTACCTTGTGGGTTGTGTTATGAGCATGAGAAGTTTGGTTAAGTTTCGTTGGGGGATTTTTGAGTTTTGTTGTTTTGCCGTTTTGTGAGTGTGTTGTTGTGTTGTTTTTCATTTTGAGTAGATATGTTTGTACCTTGTGGGTTGTGTTATGAGCATGGGAATTTTGGTTAAGTTTCGTTGGGGGATTTTTGAGTTTTGTTGTTTTGCCGTTTTGTGGGTGTGTTGTTGTGTTGTTTTTCATTTTGAGTAGATATGTTTGTACCTTGTGGGTTGTGTTATGGGCATGGGAATTTTGGTTAAGTTTTGTTGGGGGGTTTTTGAGTTTTGTTTCCTCGTTGGATGCCCCTAACAAATTTATATATATAGATAAGCGAGGTTTCAGAGCTTTTGTGATTTTGAAGATTTCCCTTGTGTTTAAAAAAAGGAATATGGTTGGGGTGTATTCCTTTTGTAAAACACAAGGCCCTGTGAGGGTTCCGAACATGGGGCACAATGGGGGGAAGGCTAGGGAACATATACGTGTCTATCAATGAAATGATACGTTTGGAATGGAACGTTTTGCTGTGCTAGAAAGACGATTTCCCCCTCTTCCCATATCTCATGTTATGAGGTTTAAAGTGATGTCAAATTGCATTAGTCCTACAGTGGAGATTGTTCTCATGGGAAAAGAGGACAGAAAATAGACAAGCAAATGTAATGATGAATACAGGTTCTGAAGTTACACCTTGCCAGATGGGTATTATTTGAATTTTTAGGATGTGAACATTACTCAGAACCTTCTTTTCAGTTCCTACAGAATCAATGTCTCAGGATTAACCACAGGTTCCCTGTAATTGGGGTGTGGTAGCAGAGTGCTGAGACTGTTGCATGTAAGTTGTAGTGACCCAATAAGGGTTGGAGGTTGGTGGATGAAGATAGGGGAGAGTTTGTATCTACTGTAAGCCAACCTAATATGTAAGCTGGGGGAATTTTGATATGATCTTGGATACATCAAGGATTCATTCCATAACAAAAGACCAGTGCCACCTCAGGGAGCCAGCCAACCTGGCAGCCACTCTTACCATTTTCCCATCCAGGTATGTAAAAAAACCAGACCTGACTTTATGGTGGACAGAATAGAATAGATCAGTGGTTTTTTAAGGTTGTCCTGGGATGGACTAAGTTCTTGCCTTTCGCCACTGTACTCAGAGAAGGAGATGGTTCCTTGTTGGATAGGAGTTAAGATATCTAACTTACACTGATCAGTTGTTACCTTGACTCAGGTTTTTGGGGTCACCTTTTTGACTGAAATGTCTAGGTTTATACATAAGTATATACAGTACTATTAAAAATCCACTATACTTCTGAAGTTGCAATCAAAATTGGATTTTACCTCTATCCTGGAGACAGCATGATATTTGGTTAATTAAAAATGGCTTAAATATTCATGTAAGAAACTTTCTACTAAAGGCTATATTTAAAACTCCCGTAAAAGATTAAATCTTTTTCAGTTCTTTTAAATGACTTCTAACTTGTCCTACTGGAAGGTCACCTCCCAGATTGTATTGCTTGTACAATGTGCTGTACTTAATGTCTTAGCCAAGCCCCCTGATGAGAAGAATTTGTTTTGTGAAACTGGTAAACATCAAAGATTAGATTATGCCATTATTATCCCAGCCAATGACCTAGAATGTTGTAAAGTTACTTTTGAATGTCATATTCCTTCTCTGTGGGCAGAAGAAGCAATAACAACAATTAATGTATGTTTTTGTTATTTTTGGAGTAATAAGTTCAAAACCAGCTTAGGCTATTTTTGCCTTTGGTGCGATAACCCCCTCTCCCCGGTGAAGTAAGCTTAGTCTGAATCCACTCTTTATCTAATCACATGCTCCCAAGTTGGCTGGTAATGATCAAAAAGCCCTTGTAGCAATTTGAACTGCTGCCAACATCACCCACTGTTGGAAAAATAAAATAATTAACTTGAACCAACATGCTGATATGCAACTGTGGCAGCATATTTGTGCTGAAATTATGTGTGGATCTATGCCAGTAGGTAGCAGTGAAAACATGGGGAAGAAGCAGCAGGGCATTGCAAGCAGTGTTTATATGCCTTTTTGGGACACCCGTTTAGTTATCACTTGACCTAAAACCCTGGTGCAAGTCTCTCCTCCACATATTTTTACAATGAAGCACAGATAGGAATGGTAGAAATTGACTGTTTGTGTTTAACATGGGTATCTGGATAGAGTTGCTAGGTTAGGGCTATCCCAGATACACAGATTTCAGGGTTAAAATGTGAGATTTAGGGCTAACATTTCATGTTATCATCTGATGAATCATAGAATAATTGAGTTAGAAGAGACCTCGTAGGCTATCCAGTCCCACCCCCTGCCAAGAAGCAGGAAAATTGCATTCAAAGCATCCCCAACAGATGGCCATCCAGCCTCTGTTTAAAGTCTCCAAAGAAGGATCCTTCACCATAGCCTGGGGCAGAGAGTTCCACTGCTGAACAACTCTCACAGATAGGAAGTTCTTCCTAATGTTCTGGTGGAATCTCCTTTCCTGTAGTTTGAAGCCATTGTTCCGCATCCTCGTCCCCAGGGCAGCAAAAAACAAGCTCGATGAAGTCACAAAGAGGTCATCCTTGGTGACACAATGGAGCATGATTTATCCAGTATTGACCACAATTGCATGGAATCAAAAACACCAAGGAGTCATCTACACTGACCACTTAGGTCGGTATGAAACCGGCAGAGAAGGAAGTGCTTTCAATACATAGGACTTCATGGAAAGCTCTGAAGCTGGATAGTGCTTATATGCACCACAGACGATCCACAGTATTTATGACTTTATGGTCTTGGGAAAATAAGTTTTTCCCAGCTCTCTTCACTATTGATCTCATGTGTGGATTGCTGGAATGCCATTTCTTGATTGGTTTCACCATACAATGTTGTTAACACCTATGTGCACTGTTGAGAATTATGGGCACTATTTTGGAGTATTCCATGACTTTGTTTATCCCAGTGTAAAGCCCCCAATGCATGTTGTTGTGCATGTTCATGATATGTGCCATTTAGCCATGTTAATGTGCCCCAGGACTAATAAAATCAAAAAATATACAACCGTTTTGAAATAGTGCTCTTACCCTAAGAGTTCTCTCTCCCCAAGGACTGAGACTCACAGACAGGCCTTGGCAACTATGTGTGGCAGTAGTAATGAGGTGTTTATTTAAGGTTTTATCTTTGATACCAATTCCTTCTAATGGGCAGTCTCTACAAACAGTATTTCTGGTTGTCAACTTCAGCACAGTGATAAACTATACCACCCAATCTTGCTAGATATCTAAACCAATGTACAGTTACACATCAGGAGTCCCGGTGGTGCAGTGGGTCAAACCCTTGTGCCAGCAGGACTGAAGACCAACAGGTTGGAGGTTCAAATCCAGGGAGAGCACAGATGAGCTCCCTCTGTCAGCTCCAGCTCCCCTTGCGGGAACGTGAGAAAAGCCTCCCACAAGGATGGTAAAACATCAAAACATTTGTGCGTCCCCTGGGCAATGTCCTTGCAGATGGCCAATTCTTTCACACCAGAAGAGACTTAAAGTTTCTCAAGTTGCTCCTGACACACAAAAAGTTACACATCAATTACTTCCTTGTTTGTTACCTCTATGGAAGCCTAGGAAAAGTCCATGGCTATATGGACCCAGCAGGATGGCCCTATGAAGCCTGGTTCCAGGTCCCTTCAGAGTGCTTCCTCCTCATCTTTTCCCCTATTTCTGTCCCATATTTCTATTTCCGTTGCTAACTCCCATCCCCTCACGACTGTTGCTTTATTTAGGGACAGGCACAAGGGCAAATGTCCCATTTATCCTGGATGGATTTTGCTGTTGGCAAGGCTGGAGGACTCTCAAGGTCTCTTGTTAACAGGCAATAAATGTTATGGAAATATATTGCTACAACAAGGGTGATCTCGCTAAACCAGGCTAGGATTCAATTTTACCTCATTTTGTAACCTATTGGATATATGCCCAGTGGGCTAGAAGCTATTTCTTGTAATATTTTAATTAATATTGCTCAAGTTTAAAAGTCTTCTGGTATTTTTGAATGATAGATATTCATCTTCAAATTTATTCCTGTTACACAATTGACTCAAAACACTCAAGTGCAGAAGCATTCATACTTGTCAAGATTTCAATAAACTTATTCGTTTACAGGAAATTGGAAGTAACTTCTTCAAGGGAGGGTGGGTGTTAGATATTAGAGACACAAGGTCTCTAATATCTAACTAAAATGCAAGCAATATTCCAAAATGCAGTACCAAAGTACCAAAATGCAAGCAATATTCCCAAAGAACTATTGATCATTATCCCATTTTATCTTTGTCCCTTCCTTCTTCTATATTCTAACTCAGATGTTGAAGTGGCAGAAAATAACATGTTGGAAATAAAGGGAGAAAACAAGAGATTCCAAGCATTTTATTTTTTTCCCCTTTAGATCTTGACTCATGCCTATTTCATGGAATTTTCTGCAGTTGGGAACACCCAATTTAGGATAATTATGCTGTGAAAGAACTTTGGTTTTCTCACAAATCGAAATTAATAGAAGATTAAACCCCCTGACAATTGTTAATAGGTATTGTATAAAGAATGTATGTGTAGTCATAACCAAAAGCAAATAAATTGGAATAATCAAAACCCTTAATTATTTAAGGTTATGTTGCTAGAAATGGAAATTGGCATACTTGTTGATATCAGTTCTTTACATCGTGTTCTTTTTCCTCTTCATAGGTCCTTTTGTTCTGCGTCACAGCTGCCCTGTTTATGTTCTTTTTCAGGTATGTTGCCCTACATTCTTTATATTGATGTTTCATTGAAATGGAAAGTGCCCTGTCTTTATACATCCATGTTTTTTCTATGAAAAAGAAAATATTTAACAGTTTGCTTAAAAGAAGAAGCAAAGACCTTAGTAATAGTAATACTTGCTTCCCATTGCAGAAACCAATGGGAAACTCAGGTTGCTACCCCTCTACTCTGCTTTGGTTAGACCACATCTGGAATATTGTGTCCAATTCTGGGCACCACAATTCAAGAGAGATATTGACAAGCTGGAATGTGTCCAGAGGAGGGCGACTAAAATGATCAAGGGTCTGGAGAACAAGCCCTATGAGGAGCGGCTTAGGGAACTGGGCATGTTTAGCCTGAAGAAGAGAAGGCTGAGAGGAGATATGATAGCCATGTATAAATATGTGAGAGGAAGCCACAGGGAGGAGGGAGCAAGCTTGTTTTCTGCTTCCTTGGAGACTAGGACGCGGAACAATGGCTTCAAACTACAAGAGAGGCGATTCCATCTGAACATTAGGAAGAACTTCCTGACTGTGAGAGCCGTTCAGCAGTGGAACTCTCTGCCCCGGAGTGTGGTGGAGGCTCCTTCTTTGGAAGCTTTTAAGCAGAGGCTGGATGGCCATCTGTCAGGGGGGATTTGAATGCAATATTCCTGCTTCTTGGCAGGGGGTTGGACTGGATGGCCCATGAGGTCTCTTCCAACTCTTTGATTCTATGATTCTATGATTCTATCCATGGGTCAATGTAAATATTGTGTCTTAACTCTAATAATAATAATAATAATAATAATAATAATAATAATAAGGAGCCATCCTCTTCTCTGAAAAGAGTGGTGAAAGGCAAGAGCTTAGTCCTTCTTGGGAAAACCTAAAAGAAACATTGACCCCATCTACTCTCTTTACAATGGAATTGCTTTTGACCTTCTTAAATGTCTGGGTAGGGAAATGGTGGCAGCTAGTGCTTTTTCCTCTCTGCAGAGTAACCCTTGAATTCTCCATAGGTCAGATCAAAATGCATCATTTTGGTCCTCATCTTCCACCAATGCATAAGGTCAATGCATACATGAGTATATACTGTACTTTTAAATGTCATCTGCTTAGAGATCTTACCACCATTAAACTGTATCCAAATGTTTATAAATAAATAAATAAAATGAAGACATATATGTGGACCACTTCCCTCTTTTGTAGTTATAAAACCATGTGCTTTTCCTTATATACACAAGAAAGCCAAAATATGCTGAGTATCCTGGAGAAGATGGGATGATGTGTTCTAGGAGTTTGCATATAATGACTTTCCCCTCATAATTCTGTTAAGAGAGTGGGGTTTTCTAAAAGGATCTATTTTTGTTTTCGGTCTTCTGAGTCACTTTCCACAAGGAGGAAGGGAGAACAGAGATCCTGACAAGTAAATAAAAGAATGCAAAAGTGAATGCATAAAGTGATGGTTAGATTATTTGCATTACTTGAAACACACAGCCCTCCTCCAACTTTCTAGAAATGTTATATCATTAATGCTGCAAAATATTTCTCTAGATTCTAGCAACACTCCCCTGGCAAACAAATTTTTGACTTTTCTTGATGCTGTAGCGCCAAAATTTGAAATCTGCTTCCTTGGATTTGTCCTTTATTCATAAAGAGATATCTTTTCTCAGGCCTTATCTGCATTGTGTCCTGTCAGTGGTTCCTAACCTTTGGTCCTCTAGGTGTTTTGGACTTCAACTCCCAGAAATCCCAGCCAGTTTACCAGTTGTTAGGAATTGTGGGAGCTGAAGTCCAAAACACCAGGAGGACCAAAGGTTGGGAACAAGGAACCACTGTTTAAACCAGTGGTTCCCAAGCTTTTGTTTGGCCAGGGACCACTTGACCAGGGACTACTTGACCAGGGACCACTCTCCAACCATTATGGTTACGAATCAGTTTTTGGTCAACTTTAGATTTGGTTTGAGGTGTTGATTCAGAAAATTCCATTGGATAGACCACATCAGCTCCAGTTTCTGATACAGAACATATGCCATGGTCAGCATTAGGCAGGTGGTGCGAAAGGAACGGAAATTAATTAAATAAATAAAGAGGAAGGAAGGAAGCTCATGGACCAGATCTTCATCCTCGTGGCCCACAGGTGGTCTGTGGTCCACAGGTTAAGAACCACTGGTTTAAATGAAGTCTTCAGGGATGAAGCTGATTTTTTTAAATCTTGTATTTCACATTCAGCATTCTAATCCACTTTTAGAAAGGGCAGAGATAAACATCTCTATCTGCAGAGAATACAAACGGGATGAATGAGATGAAACTAGGAGTTAATAAGCACAAGGAGGAGGTGACCCTTGGAGGTGGTGGAGGGCCTTACAAGTAGAGTGGAGAGAGTGGTGGGGGCCACAGGGAAAGCCCAGCGGGCCATCACCCTCGGCCGGTCTTCATGGCAATGCAGCCTGCCGCTCCTCCTCCATGTTCCCTCCCTCCACCCTCCTCCTCCTCCTCCTCCTCCTCCTTTCCTCCCTTCTCAGGCCGTAAATTATTATTTTAATTTTAGACCTGGTGTATTAGCCGACCCCCGACTTTTCATAAGATTTTTCAGGGTTAAAAAGTCATCTAATACGCCAGAAAATACAGTACTTTTTCATACTGTAGTTTTGTAAAGCTCCCACACCAGCATTTGTGTGTTTGCTTAATTAATTAATTTAGATCCAGTCTTTCTCCCAACATGAGTCCCCCACTAGGGGGTTGAGAAGAGTGGGGTAAAAAAAATACCCGAAAAAAATGGTTACCAAGGAAACTAAACAAAATACAGCTAAAACTGATATCCTATTTCTCAAATAAAGTACACTCTCAGATTTTGTTCAATTTGCAAATTACAACTACCATGTAGTCCTGCTCTTTCATAAATTTATATGCAAGAATATGAAGTTGACTTTAATAGGCACATGTTCTCATTTAGGGGAAATTCTTAATAGAGTTATTTGTATTGGAAAAACCTTTCCTTTAAAATGAGGGAGTGGATCAGATCTGATTACTCTATCAAAACTTGGCTAGTCTATGGTCTAGAGTGGACATTATGGTAAATTACATTGTATGGACAAGCTTAGGTGAGTCTCTAGTTGTGTGCTCCTTTCTTCTATCCAAGACTGCAGACATCAGGTGATCTTTCTATGTCTCTTTTACATTATTATATCTGGACTTCTTATTCATTTTAACTGTGATTTGTTACAGCAAACGAGCTGCTTAAATTGTGCCATGAAGTTGCCTTCTTTCAGTAAAACCATAGCTATAAATACAGCTTGTCTTGTGTGAACAGCCTTGCAAACTATGATTAATCAAAAATGGAAGTGAGTTTCTCAGCCTTCCAGGACTGCCCAGGGGAAGAAAGGGAGAGCATTTTAGCCCAAATTTTGGTGCTACGTCTAAAGCAATGCCCGTCAGAAACCACAGGATTCTGCGCTGCTTTTAAAATCTACTCAAATCTCTTAATTTAGGGAGAGGTCATTACCTACTGGGCAAAACTTTTATAAACCTCATAACATATGAGTACATATGCCTGCTATTTTTTCCGGATTACTTCATTCAACTGAGAAAAGTTGATGGCACAATAAACCATTTAGTCCCCGAGGTCCTGCGCCAGAGCACCTTTTGACCCTTCCTGCTTAGTTTCTCTAAATTGCTTCATTATGCCCTCTCCTTGGCTAGATTGCTAAAGTAACTGTGATTTTCCAGCTCCTGGAGTTAAAAGATATCTGCAGAGAGCAGCAATAGCTGTCTGAATTTGTCAGCTGTGACTTCTCCAGCTAGGCACAAAAGCCCAGGCACATTGTATTTTGGTTTTAATCATTCTAGACATTTTACAATTTCAAATGTAGCCAGACATTCTTGCCGAAGGTGAGGGTGGAGAAGACATGGGGTAAGAGACGAGAAGAAAATGGTTGGAAAAGCATTCTTTCCTTCGTTCCATAACACTTTCTATTTCTGGCATGGGTAGATATTTTTGTTGTTGTTTATTCGTTCAGTCGTTTCTGACGCTTTGTGACCTCATGGACCAGCCCAGGCCAGAGCTCCCTATTGGCCATTGCTATTCTCAGCTCCTTCAAGGTCAAGCCAGTCACTTCAAGGATAACATCCATCCATCTTGCCCTTAGTCGGCCCCTCTTCCCTTTTCCTTCCATTTTCCCCAGCATCAGTGTCTTCTCCAAGCTTTCCTGTCTTTTCACTATGTGGCAAAAGTACTTCAACTTTGCTTCTAATATCCTTCCCTCCAGTGAGCAGCTGGGCATTATTTCTTGGAGTATGGACTGGTTTGATCTTCTTGCACTCCGAGGCTCTCTCAGAATTTCCCTCCAACACCACAGTCCAAAAGCATCTCCCTTCGCTCGGCCTTCCTTATGGTCCAGCTCTCGCATTTATAGGAATACTACTGCTTTATGTGGATCTTTGTTGCCAGTGTAATGTTCTACTCTTCGCTACTTTATTGATATTGGTCATTGCTCTCCCCCCAAGAACTAAATGTCTCCTGATTTCCAGGCTGCAGTCTATGTCTACAGTAATCTTCATGCCTAGAAATACAATGTACAATGCCTGTCTCTATGTCCACGTTTACTCCCTCTGTTTGCCAGTTTTCGATCAGTCTGGTTGCCATAAACTTGGTTTTTTTTTTTATGTTCAGCTGCAACCCAGCTTTGGCACTTTCTTCTTTCACCTTGCTTAGAAGGCTCCTCAGCTCCTCCTTGCTTTCAGCCATCAAAGTGTTATCATCTGCATATCTAAGGCTGTTAATGTTTTTTCCACCAATTTTAACTCCAGCCTTGGATTCTTCAAGCCCTGCGCGTCACATGATGTGCTGTGCATACAAGTTGAATAGGTAGGGTGAGAGTATACAGCCCTGTTGTACTCCTTTCCCAATCTTGAACCAGTCTGTTGTTCCATGGTGTGTTCTTACTGTTGCTACTTGGTCGTTATACAGATTCCTCAGGAGACAGACAAGATGATTTGGGATCCCCATACCACCAAGAACTTGCTACAATTTATTATGATGCACACAGTTAAAGGCTTTAGAATAGTCAATAAAACAGAAATAGATGTTTTTCTGAAACTCCCTGCCTTTCTCCATTATCTGGCGGATATTGGCAATTTGATCTCTAGTTCCTCTGCCTTTTCTAAACCCAGCTTGTACATCTGGCAACTCTCACTCCATGTATTGCAGGATCTTGAGCATTACCTTACCGACATGTGAAATAATGGATAGTTATGTTTGCTTGTTTTTGTTTTTGTTTTCTACTGTTAACTGACAGCCTGCAATTACCCAGGGAGATTTCTTCTATAATACTTGATGGTAGAACACCTACTTCATAAAAAAATATATCGAAAATCAGTATTAAATAACATATACCATTTAATTGTTTCACAGTATTATTTTAGTGTTTTCCTACAATTTAGCAATAGCTTTGAGTGAACATAAACACAAATTGGGGCATGAAGTATTTTCTTGGCATTTATTCATTTATTTTTGATTTATGTATCATTACTTTCATTCTCTTGTCCTGCTCCAAGACACATAATGATGCTTATAAATGAAAGTTACATTTACACACCATCCTAACAAGATCTGCCATATATGTAAACCACTATTGTCTTCCTCAAGAGGATGCTCCTAGTTTGGTACAACATTGTTACTGCCATCATTATCACCATCTTTTGCTTCTTCCTCCTCCTTCCTATAAAATATAACACTTTCGAAAAAGATTAAAAACACACTTCACAATTCCGGAAACCATAATAATGTTTTATTTGAACAAATACAAAGTAAACAAAATTGTAGCCATTTGTATTTGATCTTTTGGAGAAAAAAAATCCAAAAGTTACTAAGATTATTGTATTACAATCAGCCAGTGTTTCAGCATTGCCCAAATTCTCCAGATTTCTTCATTAGGCTAGATGTTTGAAAGATCCGTGGGATGTTCTAAACCAGCATCTTGTTCAGTAATGGATTGGATGAGTAAACTGAAGCTTAATCCTCACAAGACAAAGGTTCTCCTGGTGACTCAAATGGCAGATTAGGAAATAAGGAGTTAACTTGAGCTGGATACAACTTGACAGATTGGTTTCACTCCTGGAATCAGGCGTGATCCTGAAGAAGCTTTGGTTTTGGCGGTGGCTACTTTTGCATGCTAGTGTGCTAACTGCACTCATTATATAGACTCCTAATCCGGTCACGGTGGCTTATTTATTTATTTATTGTGTCAGAAGCAAATTGAGAATACAGTTATAATGTATAAAAAGCTACAGTCAAAAACTTGGCATTATGCTAAATTTCCTTTGACCAGAAGCTGGCCACTTGGAGTGCTTCTAGTGCTGCTGTAAAAAGATCCTCCATTGTGCACTGTAGTAGGTGGTCTGTGGTTTGCTCTTTTCCACACTTGCCTATTGTAGACTCCCACTTTATAGCCCCATTTCTTAAGGTTGGAGCTGCATCTTGTGGTGCCAGAGCACAGTCTTCCCAGTCTTCTGTGCGCCCAGGAGGGAGTTTATCATCCGGTCTCAGCCACTGATTGAAATTCCAGGTTTCAGCCTGCCACTTTTGGACTTTTTCTTGCTGAGTTGTTCCTGCGAGTATCTCTGAGTGTCATGGTGTTTATGTGCATTTGAAAACTTCACCTGAAATGTTAGAGTATGAACTGAGATGGGGGTGCATGGACCATAGAACTCTGTTGTTACAACTGTTCTACTGGCTGCCAATCAGTTTCAGGGCAGAATTTAAAGTGGTGGCTATGATTCATAAAGTCCTATATGGCTCAAGTATTTATCTCTCTATACGATTTTGCCTGGACCCTGCAATCCTCAGAAGAGGCTCTTCTTTCAGTTTCACTGCCCCTGGATTTCATTCCAGTGACACTGCTGTTCCAGATATTAGTAAGTGGAGCAATTGATTCAAACTACAGGGAAATATTCCACCTAAATATTAAGAATAACTTTTTGTTGGCTAGAGCAGTGGTTCTCAACCTGTGGGTCCCCAGATGTTTTAGTCTCCAATTCCCAGAAATCCTAACAGCTGGTAAACAGACTGGGATTTCTGAGAGTTATAGGCCAAAAACATCTGGGGACCCCAGGTTGAGAACCACTGCTTTAGAGTATGGCAAAGTCTCCTTTGAAGGTATTTAAATAGAGACTGGATGGTCATCTGCTGGGAGACCATGGCAGAATGGGGATGACCCTTGAGGTCTCTTCCACAACTATGTTTTATAGGATCTATATGCAACCCCCTTGCTTTTCTTCTTTTGTTAAGTGAAGACCTTAACCTATCAATTAAGATTAGCAGAAGGAATATATATGTGATAAAACTTGGAAACCATTTATTACTTTCATGTGTGAAAGCAATGATGAATTTAAGCCATCAAATGTTCTAGAAATATTGTGGTTGAATAATTTATGAGTACATTACAATAAGTTTATGTAATGGATAAAATTAGAGTAGCGTAGAAGTAATAGAATTGACAGTGCTGTATTTCTATAATACTATGTAAGTGATGGGAGGGTTGGGGTTATAGAACTGAGAATAGATGGTGACATAAGATATTTGCATTATGTGTCAAATGTTTAAATAAAACTATATAATATATTTTTTAAAAACAGCAAATACCTTTTTATTGTATTGAATTGCTTTACATTATTTTTATGATCTTTTCAAAGTCTATGATTTCCACTGCTTTCATATTGTGAAGAGTTCAATTTTGTTTTAATGTTAGTATCTTTTCAGCTAGACTGTATTTGTTTTAAATTGTAAACTGATTGGGGGAAAAGATGTGATATGCATTAAAATGGTGGTGATAATGATGATGATAATGGTCATAACAATAACGTGTGAGGAAGCTATAGCACAATGTTGAAACTTTTTTCCATACTCTTCGTAGCCCGTGAACTTCCCTAGGTATTTGGTTTTCAGCATTTCCCTTGTATGGATTTTGGAAACGGGAGGGGGCCTCCTAAATCTTGGCACCAAATGTAGTGGTTCGCATGCAAATCAAATGGTGTAAGTTGAGCAAATGGTATAAACCTCTCCTAACCTACTCATGGGATCTGTGAAGGAGCAAAGCAGTCATAATTCTGTCTTCCTTTCCCTTGGCTAGCTTATGTCTGACTTGGCATCTTTCATGATGATCACATTGTTTTGTGGCTGACCTTTGCTTTATGACAGCTCTTTTCATTGTGCTAACTTGGCTGTGGTGATGCACGCTAAATGTTTTGCTCAGGCATTTTATCAAGCATATCCCTTAATCCATCTGTGCCATGGGCAATCTAGTTTTAACCTAGAGTTTAAACAATGAGTTTTAAACCAATGGGAACAGAAAATACATCCAGCAAGAGCTCATCTGGCTTTCTATTAGCTCTTCACACTTGAACAAATGTTGCCTTGTCAAAAAGTGACATAGTAGTCTAGATGCATTTAACATGAAGCACTTAATGTTCTTCTTTTTATTAAATGCATATCTATCTCCTTTTCTCTATAAGGATACATACATTTTGTGGAAGCATATACTGGAGTCAAAGGGCTAGGGATAATTAAGCAAAATAAGCAGATTGCATATAAAAAGTACTATTTCTTTAAGTATGTAAGTTTGTACTGTGGGCCGTGTTTCAGTTTGAAGGAAAGGGTAAGAGAAGGATCTGCAGTATGAAATCTTGATGCATTACAAATAATAATCATAGCAATGATAATGATAATGACCCACTCCTTTTTGCTTTTGTGTTGAGCTGATTTTCATACTGGAAGGAGCCTTCCCATTCCATGTTCCCGAAGTACCGAAAGAAACAAAAGAAACGAAGAAAACGGGAGATATGAATTCTGTGCACAACTCTGTTGTGAATGGCCACTACCCCTCTTCACCATTTGAGACTGGAGACAAAGGACAGTAAAAGATAAATAATACAATTTCAATTCCAGTAGCAGCAGCAAAATCACTTTCCTTAAATAGGGCAGCACTTTTTTGGAGGGGGTTTTATTGTATTTTGTTGAATGGCCAACACAGTTACCCCTTAATTGGTTTCCTGACCACTGGAAATATCTAAAAGATGTTATGTAGCCCTTTGAAAATGTAAGACAGGATACAAAATTTGCATCTTCTGGAACTTATTACATTGTATTCTACTCCCAGAATTGTGTAAATGTAGTTAACAACCTTAGAGCATTAGATTCTATGATTCTAATGCTTCGTCAAATGTAATGCACATCTCCATTTTGGCTAAGCAATTAAGCCAAAAAAATATGTACATTACATTCGAGTAAATACGGTCATTACTCTTAAAAGTGTTATATTCTCTTCTTACCTCTCTTTCCTTCTTTTTTGTTTTGTTTGAAAAGTTAGGTTGGCCTGAGCACTTTACATTTCCATTTGGCTGTTACTAGTGTTTGTTTCCAAATACATTTTCTACTCTGTCCATTCAGAAATATTTTTTCCTCTTCAATATGTTGGTCTCTGTGAATCATCTGGTAATGCCTTGTAATGTGCTAATGGGAATTGCTCTTAGATTATTGCTGTCTCTTCTGCCAATTTGCTACAATATTGAGTTTTGTTTACTTCCCCCTTCCCACCATAATTTTGGAACATGTAATTTGATACTGAATATTGAGAAAATGTTTCCTTTTGATTGTGAGTAAATATTGTACCTATAGTTCCAAAAGTCATAGTGGGTGGTGTTAAAATAAGATTTAGTGTGGTTTTGTGAATCCTGATTTTATACCACTTTTAAGAATGTTAAATATTATATATATTACATTAGAGTCTCACTTTTTCAACATAATCAGGCCGGCAGACCATTGGATAAGCAAAAATGTGTCCAGAGGAGGGCGACTAAAATGATAAAGGGTCTGGAGAACAAGCCCTATGAGGAGCAGCTTAAGGAACTGGACATGTTTAGCCTGAAGAAGAGAAGGCGGAGAGGAGATATGATAGCCATGTATAAATATGTGAGAGGAAGCCACAGCGAGGAGGGAGCAAGCTTGTTTTCTGCTTCCTTGGAGACTAGAACAATGGCTTCAAACTACAAGAGAGGAGATTCCATCTGAACATGAGGAAGAACTTCCTGACTGTGAGAGCCGTTCAGCAGTGGAACTCTCTGCCCTGGAGTGTGGTGGAGGCCCCTTCTTTGGAGGCTTTTAAACAGAGGCTGGATGGCCATCTGTCAGGGGTGATTTCAGTGCAATATTCCTGCTTCTTGGCAGGGGGTTGGACTGGATGGCCCATGAGGTCTCTTCCAGCTCTTTGATTCTATGATTCTATGAAATGTTGGATAATGAGGGATTAAGGAAAAGCCTATTAAACATCAAATTATGTTATGATTTTATAAATTAAGCCCCAAAAGAACCTCTTTTACAACAAATTGAAAGAAAAAGCAGTTCATTACCCGGTAACATTATGTAGTAATTACTGTATTTACGAATTTAGCACCAAAACATCACAATGTATTGAAACAGCAGTGGATCCAGGCGGGAGGCAGACTGCATTGGATAATACAGAATGTTGGATGAGCGAAGGTTGGATAAGCGAGACTCTACTGTATATAGATATCATTTTACTATAATTGTCATTGAACATTTTCATGATGTTACTTGCAACGTGTACAATGCTATGTTTTTGGCAATGTGCATGATGCAAATAAGGGGGTATTGCAATGAGTTGACAGGATTTGATAATGTTATAATAAAGCTTCCCTATCTTACTTTGACTGTGTTACAATTCTCATTTGTTTAAAGAAGAAGATTCTGTGTTAGGTATTCTACATTTTGTTTTGTATTGATCATTGTTCACTCAAAAGTATTTTGTTGCTCCTTTATATTGTCTTAAGAATGTAAAATTAACTTGGAGTACAAAAAGGTATGTGTTGCACACTCTGGTATAAATCCATACAGACTAAACCCTTTAGTCTATTCATGACACATACCTAAATACAAACCCATTCCAGCATACCTTTGACAAAATCCAGCAATTTTCTTGAAGTTGTACGAACAATGACTTAGATTGGTTTCTATGGTGATTAATCCTTAGTAGTGATTCACAATGGACATGTCTTAATTCATCACTACTAAACCTTAGAAAGGAAAGTTTAAGCTCAGGTTGCAAGCAGAAACTAGTTATTAAGGACGTTAAGAGGTTTCTATCCATTTCAACTGAAATGACAAAAAAGGAAACTGTCACCCTGATCTCAAATATATTTGTTTGCAGATAAATCACTTAGATTTCAGTTTGCTGTCCATTGTATGGGCATTCAATTGCTGCTTGGGACGACAAGGCTTCCTACCTCCTACAAAAGGAGTCCTATTAGCTCCAGCGATTGTTTGAGAGATCAAAGTCCAAATCTACTTCTTCAGCAATGAATGTGAGAAATCTAAAAAAAAAAGTGTGCTAATTTACTACCCTTTTTGTGTTGCCTCATTTGTTCTCTCTCTTTTTTTACAAGAACTCTTGGAAATTCTAAAGGAACTTGATATAGAGGGCTGGGCTTGGATGCTTGAAAAATGTGTGGCCTTTGACATTGTGGAGATGATGTTGTTTGTAGCAGTACATAGATATTCCTTGAGGAGGAGTGAATGAAATGTAATCTGTGAATCAGGTTATATTTATCATGTCAGAAGCGAATTGAGGATACAGTTGTAATGTATTTAAAAACACAAAATTAAAAACTTGACATTATGCTAAATGTCACTTGGAGTGCCACTGGTGTCGCTGTGAGAAGGTCTTCCATTGTGCATGTGGCAGAGCTCAGGTTGCATTGTAGAGATGGTCTATAATTTGCTGTTCTCCACACTCGCATGTCGTGGACTCCACTTCGTAGCCTGGTTTCTTAAGGTTAGCTTCCTTTCATGGTGCAAGAGTGCAATCTGTTCAGCCGCCCAATCTTCTGTGTTCCCAGGAGGGAGTCTCTCATCTGGTATCAGTCACTAATTGGAGTTTCAGGTTTTTGCCTGCCACTTTTGGAATCTCCCTTGCTGAGTTGTTCCTGTGAGTATCTCTAGATTTTTGGAAGCTATTTCTTTATTTAAGGCGTTGGCATGCAGGCTGATATCCAAACAGAGGATGGGCCAGATATGTCATTGCCTTGGTCCTTTCATTACAGGCTGTTACTTCCCAACGAATGTCAGGTATTGCAATACCGACTAAACAGTATAATTTCTCCAACAGTGTTGGACATAGACATCCTGTGATAATGTGGCATGTCTCATTAAGAGTCACATCTACTGTTTTAATGTGGTGAGATGTATTCCATACTGGGAATGCGTATTCAGCAGCAGAGTAGCAAAGCACAAGGGCTGATGTCTTCACTGTGTCTGGTCGTGATCCCCAGATTGTGCCAGTCAGCTTTTGTACGATATATTTCTATGTGATTCTTCCTCTACCCCTGAGAATAAACATGAAACTAACTAGACTGAACACTGAACAGGCCTTCTCTATTTATTTCTCTTTCTCAGTTATTGTCATCATGCCCTTACTGTTCTGGTCCAAGATAATAGTGCACAATCAGATTTTATATTTTCCAACCATGAACCAGTTATGTAGGATTTTCCCCTGAATCAAGTTGTTTTTAACTGAATCACTCTTTCCTTAGTAAAGTCAGTGCCTTGTGAACAGCTAAGGTGGGTGTTGCAATTAATATGAATTTACTAGTCACTTTGCCGATGTGGATGATTGAATTCTTAAAGTTTTCAGGAATTTTAGATTTTATTTTTAAAACTATATGTGAAAATCCCATCTCTCAAGTCAACCCACAATTCCAGATTCGGACTCCCATCAATCACCTTCCCCGTTTCTTCTCAAGATCCCTTTCTGGAGTGGGTACATGGGCTTCACAGCAATCCCTATGTGGATCAGTGTATGGGTTTATTTCTTTGTTCGTGTTGTAAACACCAACATATATTCTTTTCAAATCTAATATAAACAGCCAAAGTTTTAGAAAAATAGCAAGCAAGTAGAAGTTTGTCAAGACACATTTAAGTAATCCATTAACTCCTTTGCAGCTCCCAAAATCCTATTCAGTTTTCCCCTCTGGCTGATGGTGCTGTTTCTATTCTAGTTCTTTCCTGTCTCTATATCATCTTTCCTCTCTATTAATGATTCCAAAACTTTTTCAGACATACAACCCTTCAGATATTCCCTACCCCCCACAAAACCCTAATTCTAATCCTGATTTTGATTAAGAATAATTAAAGCCACAAAATTATTCATTTTATATACTCCAGAGAGCTATGTATAACACAGCACCTTTGGAAATAAGGAAAAATATTTTAAATATAACCACAAATCTTTATTTTGGTACAAGAAAATATTGAATCTACGCCTAATATAATTGATTATTTTTTCATGTTCATCTATTCATGTGAATCAGGGTCATTTTTGTATGTAAAATTGTTTTGAAATTGTGCATTATGCCTGACAGTTGAATATGTAAATCTAGAGTGGCACCCAACTTACTACTATATTTGTTTTTGGTGTAAGCATGAACTGAAAATTCTAATTCACATCAGTAGCTGGACATGAAGGGGACCAAAGTTTGGATAGCTTTTCTGGCTACTGACAGATATATGTCTATTGGCCTACCCCAAAAGCAGCCCCAGACTTCAGAAGTTGATTGATGACCATGATGATTCCTGCCCCATAACACTGAAGTGCAAATTTGTTGTGTGAATGTGTATGTGGCTTCTTCGAGGTAGTCGTTGTAGAGTTATAGGGTTCACCACATGGCTTGCATTCTTCATGGCCCAATTATTATTATTATTATTATTATTATTATTATTATAACTTTATTTGTACCCCGCTAGCATCTCCCGAAAGGACGCGATGCGGCTTACATAGGCCAAGGCCTCAAAACACAACACAACAATACAACACCTAAAGCAAATTAAAAACAGTTAAGCAGTATGAACAACAAGCAATAAACAATACATCAAGACACTATAAAAACTGGGCCGGGCCAGAGTGATGGGTACAAGATTAAAAGTGCTGATATGGTAGGGGGTAGATGCATTCAGACAACTTACTTGTCTGAACGCATCTGCCTCTACGTCCTACCTCGTAACTTAAGATCATCTGGGGAGGCCCTGCTCTCGCTCCTGCCAACATCGCAAACATGGCTGGCGGGGACGAGAGACAGGGCCTTCTCGGCTGTAGCCCCCTGCCTGTGGAACACGCTTCCAAATGAAATACGATCGACCCCATCCCTCCTGGCATTCAGGAAGAAATTAAAATCTTGGTTTTGGGACCAGGCTTTTGGACAATAAACATAAAGCAGCACTTTGACTGGAAATGGATTGGCAAGATGATATGTATGACGATATGGTTTTATGGTTCTACCAGGGGGTTTGTGGACTGAGTATTGTTTTAATGACTTATGATAATTTGGTTACAATTAACTGCTATTGTTTTAACTCTGTATGTATTTATCATTTTATACTGTGTTATTGATTGTGGCATCAAATTGTTGCTTTTGTTAGCTGATCTGAGTCCCCCCCCCCCCGGGGGGGGGGTTGAGAAGGGCGTTGTAAAAATGCCGCAAATAATAAATAAATAAATAATATGGGGAGCCTACCCCACTACTCGGTGACTCAGTTTACCAGCTTGAGGAGCTTTTCCCTTACCTTTACTTTGGCTTACCTTTACTTTATTTGTGGATATCCAACTTTCCCAGGGATCCTGCAACCCTATTCTCTAAAATACAGGGTTAGTCAAAATGCATAGGCCGAGCGAGTTCGCCCCCACCTTCCAGCTTTAGGCGAGTTTCCATCCTTGGGCGAATCCGCCCTGCAGGCACGGAGACGCGGAGACCGGGACCCTGGGGAACCACCCAGGTTGAGATCAACGTGTGTTGCCTGGCCTCTTTGCTGACTGGCCTCATCGGGACTCCTACAGGGGCCTGACCATTGTGTAGAACCACCTATGTGTAGACCGGCTTTCTCGCTGAGCAAGAGTGTTGACTGTCTATCTGTGCTGCCCCACCCCCGAGTCACCAACTCCGGAAGCCCATCCGCTGACTTACAACCCGTCTAGATACTCTGGGGTCATGGCAATTTAATTAATTACCACCATTACCACCCATAATAGGAGTTGTATAATACCAACCAGTCCATTCCGGGCAGCCATTGTTGTCATTTGCCATCTGTAATAGGATAGAGCACTTAGGCGCCTGCCATCGATTGCCAGATTGCACCAGCACTTACGCCCCTTCCCCGTCCCTCTGTGCCGCACTTTATTATCACTAAGTTGAGCACTTTAGACTTAGCACTTTATTGAGATCTGCACTTTATTAATGTGCTTTTAGACCTTGCACTTTGTTAATGTGCCTCTATGAATGTGTGCTGCTGCTAACTAATTACGATCATTACGATCACTGACGAATTGCTCCCAACTCTAAGCACTTTATGAACTGTCCCATTGTAGTAGTCGGAACATCAATTACCATCTGTATTGCTGCTACCCATGTGGTCCCCTGCCCCCATTTGTGTATTGTTCCTGTTGCTTTTTTGTAGCGGAGGGGGCAGAAGGGGTGGTGTTCTGGAGCCTATGAGTGAAGATGTGGTGGGGAGGGGGGAGGAGGGGGAAAGGGGATGTTGGCAAGAACCTATAAGCCTAACAACAAGTGTAGGAGAAAGGGATCGTATGGCTCGGAACTGCGGCATGGAGGGGGGGAGGTGTTCCACTAGCCGAGGGGCCCCCATAGAGGTCGTGGTGGGAAGGAGGAGATGCGGGAGAAGGAGACCTCGAATTCGGCTCAATTCGGACCGCTTATCTAAATTAACTATTCCCAATCGGTCTCCGAAGGTAAATTGGTGTAACCAGGTGAGCGGGCCCTCTGGCTTGAAGGTGGTGTTGTTGAACGCCAGGTCTGTCAACGGAAAGACATCTTGGATCCAGGATTTAATCCTGGAGGAGCGGGCAGATCTGGCGTGCATCACGGAGACCTGGTTGGATGAAGCGGGGGGCGTAAACCTCTCCCAGCTCTGTCCTCCAGGTTTCTCCGTGCAACACCAACCAAGAGCCGGAGGACAGGGAGGCGGTGTCGCAGTGGTCTATAGAGATTCCATCCATCCTACCAGGAGCCCCATCCCGCAGACCACAAATTTTGAATGCGTCCACCTGAGGGTGGGTGACCGGGACAGAATAGGGATTCTGCTAGTGTACCGTCCACCTCGCTGCACTACAGTCTCCCTACCTGAGCTAGCGGGGGTGGTCTCGAGCCTGGCGGTGGAGTCCCAACGGCTTCTTGTGCTGGGGGACTTCAACATCCACGCCGAGGCAACCCTCACAGGTGCGGCTCAGGACTTCATGTCCGCCATGGCAACCATGGGGCTGTCCCAACGAATAACTGGCCCCACCCACTGTGCTGGACACACATTGGACTTGGTTTTCTGTCAGGGATGGGAGCAGGGTGGCGGTGTGGAGGAGTTGTCTATCTCTCCGTTGCCATGGTCCGACCACTTCCTGATTAGATTTAGACTCACTGCGCCCCCTAACCTCCGCAAGGGTGGAGGACCCATTAGGATGGTCCGCCCCAGGAGGCTAATGGATCCGAGTGGATTCCTGACGGCTCTTGGGGAGTTTCCCGCCGCCGCGGTAGGTGATCATGTCGAGGCCTTGGTCGCTCTCTGGAATGGGGAGATGACCAGGGCTATTGACAAGATCGCTCCGGAACGTCCCCTCTCGAGTAACCGAGCTAAACCAGCCCCTTGGTTTACTGAGGAGCTGGCAGCGATGAAGCGAAAGAAGAGGGTTCTAGAGAGCGTGTGGCGCTCAGACCCAAGCGAGTCAAACCGAACACGGTTTGTGTCCTTTTTAAGGGCATATGCCGCGGCAATAAAAGCCGCAAAGAAAACTTTCTTTGCGGCCACTATTGCGTCTGCAAAAAACCGTCCGGCGGAGTTGTTTCGGGTTGTCAGAGGTCTTTTAACTCCCCCAACTTCAGGTGGGAGCCCTGACAACTCGGCAGCGCGCTGTGAAGCATTTGCTCGGTTCTTTGCAGACAAAGTCGCTTTGATCCGCTCTGGGCTGGACGCCACATTAGATGCAGTCTCTGTGGATGTGACACAAGCACCTGCTTGTCCGATTTTGTTGGATTCTTTTCAGTTTGTGAAACCCGAGGATGTGGACAAGATACTTGGAGGAATGAGACCCACCACGTCCATCCTAGACCCCTGCCCATCCTGGCTTCTGAAAGAGGCCAGAGGGGGATTGGCCGAGTGGGTAACGGTGGTGGTTAATGCCTCCCTTCGGGAAGGCAAGATTCCAGCGAGCCTAAAACAGGCTGTTGTAAAGCCGCTGTTGAAGAAACCATCACTCGACCCCACTAAATTGGACAACTTTCGGCCTGTTTCCAATCTTCCCTTCTTGGGCAAAGTCATGGAAAGCGTGGTGGCCTCACAACTCCAGGTATTCTTGAGAGACACGGATAATCTGGATCCGGCACAGTCTGGTTTCAGACCGGGACATGGTACCGAGACGGTCTTGGTCGCCTTAGTGGATGATCTGCGCCGGGAGCTAGACAGGGGGAGTGTGTCCCTGTTGGTGCTCCTGGACCTCTCAGCGGCCTTCGATACCGTCGACCACGGTATTCTTCTGGGGCGCCTTGCAGAGATGGGTCTTGGGGGCACTGCTTTGCAGTGGCTCCGGTCATTTCTGGAGGGTCGTACTCAGAAGGTGTTGCTGGGGGACTCCTGTTCAGCGCCACAGCCGTTGATCTGTGGCGTTCCTCAGGGTTCCATCTTGTCCCCCTTGCTGTTTAACATCTACATGAAGCCGCTGGGTGAGATCATCCGGAGTTTCGGGGTGCGGTGTCACCTGTACGCAGATGACGTCCAACTCTGTCACTCCTTCCCACCTGCTACTAAGGAGGCCGTCGAAGTCCTGAACCGGTGCCTGGCCGCTGTAATGGTCTGGATGAGGGCGAACAAACTGAAACTAAATCCAGACAAGACAGAGGTACTCCTGGTCAGTCGCAAGGCCGAACAGGGTATAGGGTTACAGCCTGTGCTGGACGGGGTCGCACTCCCCTTGAAGGCGCAGGTTCGCAGCTTGGGTGTGACCCTGGACTCATCGCTGAGCCTGGAGCCTCAGGTTTCAGCGGTGACCAGGGGAGCATTTGCACAGCTTAGGCTCGTGCGCCAGCTGCGCCCGTATCTTGGGAAGTCTGACTTGGCCACGGTGGTACACGCTTTGGTCACATCCCGCCTCGACCAGTGCAACGCTCTCTACGTGGGGCTGCCCTTGAAGACGGCCCGGAAGCTTCAGCTAGTCCAACGCGCGGCAGCCATGTTGCTAACGGGAGCAGGACGCAGAGAGCATACAACGCCCCTGCTGTCCCAGCTCCACTGGCTGCCGATTCGCTACCGGGCCCAATTTAAGGTGCTGGTGTTATCCTACAAAGCCCTAAACGGTTCCGGCCCAAAATACCTTGCAGACCGCATCTCGGCCTATGAGCCCACGAGGGCCTTAAGATCATCCGGGGAGGCCCTTCTCTCGGCCCCGCCTGCCTCACAGGCACGCCTGGCGGGGACGAGAGAGCGGGCCTTCTCGGTGGTGGCCCCCCGGCTGTGGAACACCCTCCCTGTTGAAGTTAGACAGGCGCCCTCTTTGATGGCCTTTCGCAGGGGCCTGAAAACATGGCTCTTCGAGCAGGCCTTCAACTGAGTGTATCTTGAAACGACACTGGAATGGACTAGGACTATGAATTTTGGCTATGACCCCAGGACTTGACGAAGCGGATTTTTAGTATAAGTATATGTTATGTTGTATTGTCTGGTTTGTACTGTCTTGATTTATTGTACACTGTTCTTTTTGTTGCTGTTCACCGCCCCGAGTCGCCCTCGGGCTGAGAGGGGCGGTCAATAAATGCAAAAAATAAATAAATAAATAAATAAATAAATAAAATAAATAAGCCATTCAATTGAATGGCTTATTGGCCTATGCATTTTGACTAACCCTGTATATTCAGTTGAATGGGAAATGAATGTAAGACAGAACAAGAAGCAATCAATAATTAAAAAGGAAAAGTACAATTAGAGAAAATGAAGGGGCAAAACTATAACATGGGGGAAAAGAAATTTTTAAATGGTTGAGATCAGAGGGTAGGAATTAATGACAGAAAATACAACGTAGAGGATTTTAGACAAATTTAAAGAATGGATAATCAAGGCAAACAGAAGTTATATAAAATGTGGAAAGTAATATAAAGTATCATTGAAAATTGCTTTTTAAAGACAAGAGAAAGCTGTATGTTTTTATAGTAAGAAAAGGGATTGAGGAATGTAATAAAAAGAGTATTACTGAAATATATACTGTATGTTGTTGATTTGGGGTTTTGGTTTGTTTGTTTTTACTGTCTCTTGTCTTATATACAGTAGTTTTATGGAGTCTGAAAGCTAAACTACATCACTGGACTTGTTATGGTTTTTCAACTTTTCTCTTTCAAATCAAGGAATTTTAGACATTAAAAATTGCTTGAAGAAGTGTCAGTGCTAAGGTTGCCATATTCTAGTTCCCCAAATATGGCAACATCATTTACTTCTTGTGCAAATATTGTAGTGGACCGAAGGTGCCCACTATTAATTTTCTCCTCAAAATCACACTTTTCACAGTTGCTTCTTCTATAGCAGTGTTTCTCAACCTGGGGGTCGGGACACCTGGGGGGAAGGGGGCCATCAGAAAGACCATCAGAAAACACCCATTCCTGATACTCTTAGGAACCCCTTTAGCGGTGAAGGCTGAAGATCTCTCTGCCTGTCCTTCTTTTCCTTTTTGGAAACAAGCAGCAAATCCTCCCATCAAAAGCTGCGATTGGCCAGCTTCTCATCCAAGATGAGGGCTTTTTCTGAGACTCCAAGCAAGGAGTGGAGAGCAGGCGTGCTCGGCGCATGGCAGCATGGTGCACACGCATGGGCAAGGGAGAGAACGTGAGGCTGGATGGAGGCTCGTGCCAGAAAACAAGCTGATGATGATAATAACAATGACAACAACAAGTGTTAGCATTTGTTTCTGTAGTTTTAGTTTTATGGGAGTTACCATCTTGCTTTGACATTTAAAGGAAAGCATTAAAGTATTTAGAAAGCACCTTTCCTGATTTATTTGAGTTTTTTTAATTACATGGCATGGTGGGATATATTGAGTGCAAACTGAATAAATTCTTTTAACGGTCTCTAATTTTGTATTGTCGAAGGCTTTCATGGCTGGAATCACTAGGTTCTTGTGGGTTTTTTCGGGCTATAGGGCCATGTTCTAGAGGCATTTTCTCCTGACGTTTCGCCTGCATCTATGGCAAGCATCCTCAGAGGTAGTGAGGTCTGTTGGAATTAGGACAATGGGTTTATATATCTGTGTAATGGCTGGGGTGGGGCAAAGAGCTCTTCTCTGCTGGAGCTAGGTGTGAATGTTTCAACTGACCACCTTCATTAGCATTTGAAGGCCTGGCTGAGCCTGGGAAAATCTTCTGTTGAGAGGTATTAAGATGTGCCTGGTTGTTTCCTCTCTTGTTTTGCTGTTGTAATTTTAGAGTTTTTTTTTAATACTGGTAGCCAGATTTTATTCATTTTCATAGTCTCTTCCTTTCTGTTGAAATTGTCCACTTGCTTGTGGATTTCAATGGCTTCTCTGTGTAGTCTGACATGGTGGTTGTTGGTGTGGTCCAGCATTTCTGTGTTCTCAAATAATATGCTCTAATTTTCATTAAGGAATGCTTAGTGGCACAATGATCAGTAAGAAATTGGTTATTTTTGTCCCTTTAAAAACCACCTTGTGTAATATTGGGAAAAGGTGGCCTTTAATCTAATCTGATTTGTTAAAACTTGAAATATTTTGCCGTTTGAACACTGTAACCTTCTACGTTAACATCAAGGTTAGAAGTTGCTTATTTACTAGATAGTCTGATGAAACAGCTGCTGATTTTTCTTCTAATCCAGAAGGTGAACTTGACTACTTTAGCTCAATTTAAATAAAGGATCAGTGTTTGCTTTTTAATAGTAATTTTTTTCAAAAAGAGAAAAACCAGTTGTGTAAAATAATCATTTCCACGTGGCTTATATTTTTGTGACTTTGTCACTTTTCAATTCGTTTGCCTTTTAGATTGAAGATTGCATTGTGCACTTTGTAAACTATGGAAGTTGCAACAGTACTTGCACAAATATAATTGATTTTAGTACTTCTGATTCTAAGTTTTCTGGAATAAATTTCATTCCTTTGATTACAACAGTTTGAAAAAAAAATGACACGTTCTCACCCATCAGCCTGATACTTTGAGGCAAAAGAATGTTAATAGATTTCTTTGCTTGACTTGAGTTATTGGTGGATTTTTGCTTCTTGTGGAAGTCAGCAATGCTCATTGCAGTGGGTAATGAGGATTGATGTTGATTAGTTTAATAAAGAAATTAAATGAGAAGGATTTAAAAACACCCTGGATTTGATTGTGGGCTTGGCCTCATGTAAGCCGCACCGAGTCCCTTGGGGAGATGGTAGCAGGGTACAAATAAAATTTATTATTATTATTATTATTATTATTATTATTATTATTATTATTATTTTCTGAGCTCAAAATCTATGGGGAGGAATGAAATATTGTTTGCAAAAGCAGTTTCTATCAAAGGATTGGCTACTACAGTAATTTTTAGCCCTAGTGGGAAACATTGGTGTTGCTCTGATTTCAGATTAGTGCGCTGAATACTGTAAGTGGGTTTTTTGGGCCTGTAGTTTGACCTTCAGTGAGTGGGTTAAGAGCTAAGAAGGACCTTTAAAATATATGCATTTATTAAATTCTAGGGACACAAATTTGAGTGTGACTTCCACATGTTTTTTTATTGTAAGGCTGCTATGAAATCACTTCTCGGTAGTGTTGCAGAGTGGCTGGGATATATCAAGGTACCACACAGGACATAACATGAAGCAGTAACAGCTAGTCTGGAAGCTTAAACTAATTTTTAAAAGGCTGGCTCACATTATTGTGGAAGCGGGTCAAATTACAACACATTATGCCTGCCTTGAAGTATCTGTAGAAACACTTTGTTACCTTCTAGGCCAGTGGTTCCCAACCTTTGGGCCTCACGTGTTTTGGACTTCAACTCCCAGAAATCTCAGCCAGCTTACCAGCTGTTAGGAACTGTGGGAGCTGAAGTCCAAAACACCTGGAGGCCCAAAGGTTGGGAACCACTATTCTAGGCTTATCATAAGGTGGTGTGCATATCATATATAATGGGCCCTTAACTGGTGTCTCATTCCGAGAGAACCACTCCCATGCTGCAACACCTCCACTGGCTGCAAGTCTGCTTCTGAGCTAAATACAAAGTGCTGATTCTTACCTTTAAAGCCATAAGTGGCTCGGGTGCAGACTATTTGACAAACCACATCTCCCACTATAGACCAATTCAGACATTGCGGTCATCGGAGGAGACCCTCCTCTGTGTCCCACCCCTGTCCCAAGCACGGCTGGTGGGAACGAGAGAAAGGGCCTTCTCTGTGGCTGTCCCCCACCTCTGGAACTCCTTGCCTAAGGAGTTAAAGATGGCCTCCTCCCTCCCTGCTTTCAAGAAACAACTGAAGATGTACCTTTTCTCATTAGCTTACGAGAAGGAGGAGTTGGTAATACTAGCATTATACCTCTGATTAATATCTACCATCTGTATCCGTGCCCTGCTTGCCCCACCAGTTCAATAGATATCTTGAGCAATGATCAGTCTATTTGCTCCAAGGAACTGGGAAATAGTTGCTTCTGTTCGATGTTTGAAGTTTTGTCTTATGTCTGATATAACAGGCTATATTTTTTATTTAATTTTAATTATTAAGTCATAATTCATGTTTATATGTTGGGTTGCTAAATTTTGTTAGTATGGATGTATTGTTGTTGTATTTGGGCATTTAATGTTTACCTTTTATGTTTGGAAACCGCCCTGAATCCCTCCGGGGAGATATAAATATAAAGTTGTTGTTGTTGTTGTTGTTGTTGTTATTATACATCCTGTGGATATCAAAATCCATGGATTTTCAAGTCCTGTTATATACAACGAGGTCATAGGTCCATTGTCTTTTAGCTTAAGAGGGCCATTACAAGAATATTGAAGTGTTAACAATCTGTTTTCCCTTGGGGGCATCAGTGTTCAGTTCCAGAGTGGGTTGCTGCCCACACTGGATCATACAGTCATCATTTTTACAAATACCACAATGTAATCAATTCAAGTTTTGAAGGTCAGTAGACAATCCCTTGTGCTGACATATTTTGTTAGGTCTTCATGTGGATTGAACATGTCACATGAGCGAGATCCTCTTAACCTTGACTTCACAAGTTCAGACGTACCCCCTCAGTCATTATTTGTCAGATGACGACAATAAGGAACCCACAATTAGATGTAGTTAGGGTGTGTCCTTTTCCCTGTGGCCTTTCCTCCTGGAGACTCACCAAAGCAAAACTTAAATACACAGCATAACTGTTTCTGTACATATTTAAATGAAGCAGTACAAGGCATACTTCATTTTTCTAAAATATCAAAGATTAGGACAGGATGAAGTTGTGTTAGTTATCTTACAAATGTTGCAATCATTCAACGTGCTGCCTTAGTGATTGGGCATGGTGAAAATAACTACATTAGCAAACAAACAAGATGCCATAGCTCCTGTTTGAAGATCCATGTGAGAGTGCAGTGGTACATCATTTTAAGTTTCTGCATAATCTTTTCAGTTTTCTGTATTATCATTTCCATCGTGTTTCTCTATAGGGTGAATCTCTTTAAGAAGGAAAGGCTTTCTTAAAACATATGATTACTTGCAACATACCATATGAATTCAAAATATATCCTGCAGTAATTACTGAAGTCTCACTGATGAAATTTAACCTCTGTTGTAATTCCATTAGCTGTGCCAGGGAGAAGCACATTTGATAGTTTTGAGGTAGGATCTATTTTCTGAGATCATTTTAATATACAGGCTCTAATTTAATAAGCTTCCACTTTCTTTACTGAGACTCCAGTAGATGAGAGCTTTTACTTTCCTGAAAATAGTCGCTACTGTGCATATATTATTAAAAAAAACCAGGAGGAGAATAATTTGGAGTAAACTGTTTATATCTTAAAATACCATTAATCTGCATCCAACTAACTCCCATTCCTTAAACTTTGTGAAAAATAAAACACAGAAGGGAACTTTCATTTCTGTTCCATATTTTATATTAAGTCAGTAAATAATAGTTATTGCAGCTTGTTGATGGTTATAGTTGGACTTCTTTCAAAGAGCACGGTTGTATTCCGTCGTTCCATATGTCTTTTCTGATGAAACTCTCACAAGACAAATATAGGGTGAGTATGAAATCCGGTTTGCAATATTGAAAAGAACCAGAAGAACATCTGGCCACAATCCCCTGCTTTATGACCCAACTCCTGGGATAGAGCAAGCTCCTCGCAACTGTCTCATGATCATCATTAAGTTGGTCAGGCTTTGGCTCCTTGTTTGGCTTAACTAGCAATAGGCTCTCTGAAGGAGATAAACTTTTTTTGTGTGTCAGGAGCGACTTAAGAAACTGCAAGTTGCTTCTTATGTGAGAGAATTGGCTGTCTACAAGGACGTTGCCCAGGGGACACCCGGATGTTTTACCATCCTATGGGAGGTTTCTCTCTTGTCCCCACCACTGGGGGCTGTGTAGAGAGAAAATAGGAAAGGATTTTTTTCAGGTGAATTAGATTGTGTGGCATGATGGTGCACCCTCTTTTTTCCATTCCTAGTAGCAGTTTTTTGTCTACAAGTGCTAGGGATTAAAAGGAGGAATGTCTGGGTGTGGGGACTGTGTCTAGGGTGCCTATTCATTAGAGAGTTTCACATTCAGAGTATGACCTTCTTGAGCCCTCACATGCTTTTGACATGCAGCATTGCGGTTCAGCCAAGAAAGCTTGATTTTAGTGACCTCAAGTTATGCATTCAAACCCATGCAGAAAATGGCCATAACACTAATTAAGATACACAATTGTCCACCCTCCCAGGAAGGCAATCTCAAACTCAAGTCACACAAGCAAGAAATCTATGCCATGTGCGTAAGGAACGTTATGACCCAACCAATCTTTGGGGTGGGAAATATTTTCATTGCACTTCTATTCCCATGCCACAAGGTTTGATGCTGCCATCTAGGGATATGAAGCTTACTGTGTCCAAATCATATTTTTAGCTCTTTGATATTCTTAGCTTTTTCTGAAGCTGGAAAGTATATCAAATGGGAAAAGTGTGCCAATCTGCTGATACAAATGCTCCCAGGAATTGCTGCAGTACCTTTTCTCTCAATTGCTCACTGTTTTGTGTAGGTCTTTTTCAAGCAGCTGCTTGGATCCTCTGTAAAAAGAAAAGCATGCTATACATTAAACGAAAATCTAAAAAATTAACCAGATCTGGCTACAGGATTGATACCAGAGATTAATTGTGCTGACTGTCGAAAACCATTGAGGAATGTGCACTGGTGCAACTGGTCACCAATTCTTCCCTTTTCCTCTTATCAGTTTTAGTGGCAGTTCTATTTGAGATATGTGACTGACTCTGAATCAGGGAGATGTTTACCTGCAAGGTGAGCTGGCCGAAATAGGAGAAGCTTTTAAGGGCTAATGTTTCAGGCGTCTCTATCCAAAGCCATCCCCGGAGGAAGACTGAGTAGGTCTCCTCAGTTTCCTTTCTAGGTCTCCCCTTGTCAATCACAAAGCCCTTTTGTCCTCTTAATGCATTGATGTGACTGGCCTTTGGCTGTTAATCATGCTCCTGTCATCCTTAGATGCAAAATAAAAGAGCAGGGAAATAGCTTTTCTGGTTCTCAGGCCTCAGCGAATACGTTGCTTGGGGCTACACAGCAGACCTCTGTGTTCCAGCTGCCTGGAATGCTTTTCTGTATGATGGGATTGCCAACAAGGATGTACATTACCCATGCGGCTTTCAGCTCCTAGGGCATGGCTGAGAACAAGGCTGATGTTACAACAATGATGATGGGAAAGCAATTGAACCTTGCAGATTTGATTTCTCTCTTTGGTCCTTGCTTAGAAATGTCAGTTTCAAAGTGATAGCAGCCCATTCACGAAACTTCTAGAAACGTTCATATTAAATGTCCGGCTTTTTTTTTTTGTTGTTATTGACTATAGGTCCATCTCCCTAAATGTATATGTTGTTCTTATTTGTCAAGTCTTGCAACCCTAAGGTAAACGTATCACTGTATTTTTCCTGCTAAGATTTGTTGAGAGAGGGTTTGCCATTGCCTTCCCCTGAGGCTCAAAGAGTGTGACTTGCCCAGGATCACCAAGGGGGTTTCAGTGGCCAAGTGGGATGTGAAAGTTTTTGATCAATACTCGGTACACTGCACATTGCTGCCTCTAAATGTATTAGATTTTCTATAAAGAAGATACGAGGGTCTATTTTTCTTGTAATCTAGGCATTTTTGCTGGTTTTACTGCGTTTAGTCCTGGTCTAGCATTTGCTATGTGCTTCATTTGAGATCTGTTTTATGCATGCTGTCTTGAGTAATTATTTACTTGCACAACAAGTCTCTGAACTTTGCTTTTATATGACAGATTAATAAACTGTGTATACTCATGCATATGTCTACAAACTTTGGCCAAAAATCTACCCCAATAACCTAATATGACTTATCCACAAGTCAATATAAGTATTGTACTTTTAGTCTTATTTAAAAGGGAACCATCCGCTTCTCCGAGTAGTGAAAGGTGTCCATCAGACAGAACTGAGAAGAAGCATTGAACAGGCATTCAAAAGGGCCAGATTGAAGGGTTGTGAGGGCACAACCCTTCATTTTGGCCCTTTTGAATGCCTGTGAAGGAAAATGGAGGCAGTTGCATTGGCAATGGGACTTTCCATTCTACATAAGGACCATTGACTTATCTATGGGTAATAGCAAAATCCATATTTTTGGCCCCTTCCCTTGATTTGTACATGAGGCCAACTTGTACACGAGTATATATGGTATAGTTTTGTTGTTTTTGTTGTATGTCCTCAAGTCATTACTGTTAATTCTGGAAATAACAAAAAGCAGAATATATTCTTGTCTGTAGTATATATTCTGTTGAATTTTTTTTTACTGTTCCTAGTTTAGATAAACAAGTTTCCAGTGTATTTTCCAAGATGATTTTGCAATTTTTGAGTCATTACATTTTGTAAAACAGCATACTCAAAATGAATAATGATCCAGTGCTTAGAGTTCTGATTCTGGGAGCTAACTTGTTCAGCCCAAGGAGGAAAACAAAAGTAACTTTGTGGTTAAATGTTTGTGGCTTTTGTTTTTGGGCAGTGTGCCAGAAGATAAGTATGAGATTATTGGAGAGTGAGCAATATGGGAATGGATCATGATATAAAACAGCCTATCTGTCATGGTTTTAGACTTGCCAAGTGACTAATTTTAAAATCATTTTTCTTTGTCTCCTTGCTGTCATGCTAAGATGTGGCTGTAGTGGGGTTACCAAAAAGATGTGAAAAGTTGATGACCTTGCCATTGTACATTTCCTCTGGAGTCCTTTCGTTTTTTATTTATAGTTTGCTCACATCCAAAAGGGTTGGGTAAGAAAAGCACTTAATCCCCAGGAAAACACCACTCTGCACATGAAAACACTGTCGAGCAATCACCCACTTTTTGTTGACTTAACATTGATTCTCAAAAGCCACCCCTAGCAGTTTCATCTCCTAACAATTTTAGGAGATGCTCTGGCTTAGATTTTGAGGAAGTTCAAATTTGAAATTGTTGTTGTTGTTGTATGTCTTCAAGTATTTTCTGGCTTATGATGACCCTATAGTGAACCTACATGGTTTCCTTGGTGAGGTTAGTTCAGAAAGAGCACTGTTGTTGTTGTTGTTGTTGTTGTTGCTGCTGCTGCTGTTATGCTTATTTAGACCCCACTTTGTATCTCCATAAGGAGACTCAAAGTGGCTTTCTGTTGCTATCATTTGAGGCTGAGAGCATAAGACTTGCCCATGATCACCCAATGGGGTTCCGTGATGAAGTGTGGATTCAAACTCTGGTCTCCCAGAATCATAGTCCAGTACTCAAACCACTACATCATACCAGCTCTCAAATTCTCAATTACAAGTGTGGTTTAGGAAAGACCTCGATAATAAAGTATGCTCTTCTAATCTATAGTAGTGCTACTTAGAGTAATGATTCCTTGACCAATGCTGATCCACAAACTGTGGACTGCCAATTCATAGTGAGTTTCTTGGGACAGAGAAATGGATATAATCAATTAGCACAAATATGGTGGCAGTCCCTGGTATGTTGGAGAGTGGGGACCCTGTCAGTCCTCCATATCCACGTAAGAAGCACCTTATATTATCTAAGCCAGTGTTGCTCCGGTGACCTCTGTGGATGAGTAATCTCTTACAGGAAAAGACCTTTGCGTGTCCTAACAATTAATTTTGTTTTTGTGATTGTTGAATATTTCTCTGCATATGTATTGTGTGGACAGGAAGCTTTGGAAATAGCCATGGAAGTGGGTTTGGCATTTGCTACTGTTCACCTCCCTGAGATTTCAATTACTTCTTTTCAGCAAAAAAAAGCAGCGGAATTTGGTTGTCTTGCTGACAGTTTCATAAAAACAGAGACCAGACTGTTGACTTTAAAAGACATAACTAAACAACGGTGGAAAGCCTGTTTTCTAGATTACATTTTAAATTTCATTTCCATAGCCATTTGATTAAGTTAGATGGGTGTTGTAATGTCTGAGGCTTTTGTTCAAAGCCTTGCTTGAGTCCCTTGTTGGTTTGTTGTTTGAAGGTGGAAATGAGATCTTGGGATGAGATATGTGAACACTGGGACTATGCTAAACATTGGATAGTTTATACAGGAGCAGCATTGTCGGCCACTCAATGTAACCTGCTTTACTGCTGCACAGAGAAGAAAACAATTTCTTTTGTGCAAAAAGAGAGAAAATATTTACTTTGCACGCATGCCAGTTCATATATTCCTGGATGTTATGCAGACCACCCAGGCCCCAAAGGTCCCGGTTTCAGAGATCTAAATAGGTCCAGCAAAAGCCTGCAGTCTTTGTTCTGCCCAGCTTAACGTTTTGGATCTGGAAGTGCTAGGCATAGTTTTCATTCCCTTCTCTGGTTATTCTTTGAAGGGAGCTGGGTGGGAGGAAGAACTGAGCACAAAGGAATTACTGGAAGGTGGAAAAACTATCCACAGTTGTCAAAATTGGTTGCAATCATGTACTGCTTATTGGAACCAGTGGAGCTTCCCTACTTGCATCTGGCTGCAGAGCCAGGTTGATGACTTTTGTCTTGAATGTTTTGCTTGGAATTATAAGCAGTGCTCTGTAGTGCTATATGAAATTTGGTTGATTTGCTGGCAAGTTGGAATATGATCCTGAATTAGAAACTTAGTAAGTGGCCATATGTACAGTGTTTGGTAATCTAACCCAAATCAAAAGCTGGTTTGGCTAATTTGAAGCGTCAAATGCCATCTGATAGATTGCCTCCTGTGCTGGTTAGTATCTTCTGTTTTGTATAAGGTAGCATCAAATAGCTGAGTACTGAAATCACTGTTTTATTTCCTACATTGCTCCCATGTATTGTTATAGGAATGGCTGTTCCTATAAATCTTTAAACAATTAGTACAGAGCAAAGTCTTAGTTGGTGTTGAGTTCACTGGGGCACTGCCAATCATACTTGATAGAAAAGCACATTGGTTGTGATAGAATGTTAGTTTTCTACTAAGCTAAGGAAAAGAAAGTATACACCCATTAAATTCAAACCTTTGCTTTCTTTGTTATTCATGTAGTCAAGACTATTCATGTAGCCTATTTCATTAACAAACTGGGTTGAATTTCTCTCGATTATTCCAGTTTAGTTTTACAATAAATAAATAAATAAATAAATAAATAAATAAATCTTTACTTACATCTCACCCTATCTCCCTAAGGAAATGTTGATCTAAATTGTTAAAGTATGAGTTTTGAGTGGCATTTCCAGATCCACGCATTCGACATCCATGGTTTCAAGAAGCCATGATTTAGAAATAGATTTTAAAAATTCAAAAAGCTAAACTTGATCTTGCAATTTTGTATAAGGGATGCCATTTTGCTGCACAGTTTTATATAACGGCACGTGTGCATCCAAAAGCATCCGTATGCACAAATGATCATGGAACTAAATCCCAAAAGATACCAAGGGCAAGACTGCGCATCTGCGATGAGATGGGTTCATCAAAATATGATATTTCCCACTGCATTGTGTATTGTGCAAGGTAATATATACCAAATGTAGAGATTGTATCATGCCACTTTAATGAGAGTTGACCTGATAAACCAGATTTTATTTTATTTTATTTTGGCCCAATTCAAAATGCTGAGTTAAACTTGAAAGTTAAACATCTTTCATATATGCTCATCCAACTACTTCACAGGACACTCATGCCTGCAAAAGAGGCTATTGTGGAGAGAGCCTTTTCAGTTTTGGCACCCAGATTGTGGAATTCAATCCTTGAGCATAGTATACCTGGAACTTCTTCTTTTTTTTTGTTCCATTCTCTCCTGCATTAAATATAAATTTTCACACACACACACACACACAGAGAGAGAAAATGGAACAGTGTTCCCTCGCTACTTTGTGGTTCACTTTTAGCGGACTTGCTGTTTCGCGGGTTTTTGAAAATATTAATATAAAATATTCACGTTCAGTGGAGGCCAGGGACCCTGGAAGTGCAGTCGCCTGAGGCACGGCGAGGAAGGTCTGCCTCCCTGGCCTACTGCTGCCTGCGTGGCACCGGAGGCTCTGCAGGGGTCTGCGGAGGCCAGAGAGACAGGCAGGCACCCTTGGGATGGACCGGGAGGTAGGTAAGGAAGTGCGGGTAAGAAAATAATATATAAAATAATATATAAATATTAAAATTAATATGGCGTCCCTACTTTGCAGATTTTTACTTATTGCGGGTGGTCCTGGAACGGAACCCCCACAATAAGTGAAGGAACACTATACCTATAATATGTTGAGTATGTGTACATGCACTAATTAGAGCAGTAGCATGAGTACTGTAGCTGTTAAAATTTAAAATACAAAGGATTTATTTCCCCTTTCCCCAAAAGTAATGTTTTGTGTGTGAGAGAGCAATTGAGAGAAAGAGAGAGAGAGAGAGAATTTGGGAAATGATCAGCATTGAAAGGCTGCATGTGTGCTTTCTCCATTACTGAAGTGTCTAGCAAATAATTGCAAAGGTTTTAAGTGAAGGAGTAGAACCCCTGTCTCTGTTATGTGATTGATTTGAGGGCAAAGGTTGTGACCCTTCAGGTCAAGGATATTGTGGTGCGTGTAAGAGTGCAGTTGTCTTATCAGCCAGTTCTATTCAACCCATGCTTTCCTGTTGAGGCTACAGGGCTGGTAAACATTGGTTACCGGAGATGTTAATGTTCTCTGTGGGGTTTGTTTGTTTTTGTCACTTGTATGGAGTCTTGATCAGAGCTTCAGCCTTGTTCCTCAAAGTCCTCTTTTGACGTAGGCCCCTTTCAATTACCCCGGGCTGATTCCGGTGCGGCACTGAAGGATCAGGCTGTTGCAGAGTCCTATTCATTTGTGTGTGATTTATTGTGTCTATTTAAGCTGGAGTCCAGCTGTTTGGCCATATATATTATTATTATTTCTCCTCAAGATGTCTACATATTAGATAGCATCTACGTGGGCAGAGCAACAGTGGTGAAAGACACCCACATGTTCGTAGTGAAATGTTGAGTAACCTCTCTGGTGGCTGATTTACTTTTGTATGCTTTTTAAAAAGAGATTTGTCAGAATTATATTAGGCATAAAGAATGGAATAGCAATGGATTCTGACCCCAGTCTGGTTGCCGCCATCAGGAGTTAGTCATGTGTAACAACTGGTAGTCCTGGAGGCAGACATGCCCTGGGAGACACATTCATCCAGTTAACTAAGTCTTGATTTGATATTATGGTGCAGATGGCAATGTGCCTCCAGATGCACATCTGGTTCAACATTCATGTGCTTATTGCTCCCTTGCTGAATTGGGACGTAGTGTATGAAGAGAGGGTCTGGAGAAGGGCACATTCTTAGGAGGGACACATTGTACTCTTGCAAGGCCTATATACCCTGAAGGCACCAGGTTCCATCTGTTTTTAGGAGCTACACAAGTTAGTACTAGGATGGGAAGCCACTAATGAATACTAGCTGCTGTAGAATATATTTCAGAGCAGAGAACCTGTAAAACTACCTCTGAGTACTCCTTGCCTAAGAAATCCCTATGAAATTTCATGAGGTCACCATGAATTGACGGATAACTTGAAGGCACACACATGCACCGTTCTCATTTAATAGGGAGGGATTATAGCAGACGGATGTTCCATTGGTTTGTGTTTGGGAACATCATCATTAATACTTTTTTTTTTTAAAAAAAGGCAATATCAAAATAATTGTTCAACCATAGGCTAACACTTTCTCATGTTTAAAAATAAAGAGGGTTAAGAGTCTCCCATAAAATCTGCTTCCCAAATTGTTTGAATGGTTATGATTATAAGAAGACTGTAACAGTTTGTTAAACTCAGACTAATAATTTATTAGGTTGTCAGCCCTGGAGTGTTCTTTCTCAAAGAATGTGCCCTAAATATAGCTGCTCATTCAGAAATTAAAATACCCATTGATACTTAGGAACAGACTGCTATTCACATGTCAGCTATGATTTGTAACATCCTAATCCATGTCATGAATCCTTTCCTTATTCTCAGTATTTCAGGCTCATAATTTTTACCAAAAATAGTCTGTGCTTCATGAAAGAAAGAAAAAAAACAGAATCTCCCTAATATTTTGAGAATTTTGAAAGTTTGTATCAAAAGGAAGTTCTCAGAAATTCGTTTATTTGCAAATATACTACTCTGACTCCTTCTACAATTTTGTATCATTCCTGATAAAAACTGTACTTATGACTTCATGAATTAAATTCCCCCTCATTGCTTCAGAAGCCTGGCCAATTCATGTCTTATGTGTGACATAAGATTTCATGACAGAGGAGGTGGATAGTGTTGGTTTGTGTATTCACAGAACTGGGAAATCTTGATATACTGCAGTGAATACATATGCTTACATCCCTATAAAACAGTGTTCCTCAACCTGGAGGTTGGGATCCCTGGGAAGGACGTGAGGGGGTGTCAGAGGGGTTGCCAAAGACCATCAGAAAACACAGTATTTTCTGTTGGTCATGGTGATTCTGTGTGGGAAGTTTGGCCCAATTCTATTATTGGTTTGGTTCAGAGTGCTCTTTGATTGTAGGTGAACTATAAATCCCAGCAACTACAACTCCCAAATGTCAAAGTCTGTTTTCCCCGAACTCCCACCAGTTTTCACGTTGGGGTATATTGAGCATTTGTGCCAAGTTTGGTCCAGATCCATCATTGTTTGAGTCCACAGTACTCTCTGAATGAAGGTGAACTACAACTCCAAAACTCAAGGTCAGTGCCCACTAAATCCCAGCAACTACAACTCCCATATAACAAAATCATCCCCCCCCCAAACCACCAATATTCAAATTTGGGCATATTGGGTATTTGTGCCAAATTTGGTCCAGTACATTCTGCATATCAGATATTTACATTGTGATTAATAACAGAAGCAAAATTACAGTTATGAAGTAGCAACAAAAATAAATTTATGGTTGGGGGTACCACAACATGAGGAACTGTATTAAGGGGTTGCAGCATTAGGAAGGTTGAAACCCATTGGTATAAAAGGTTGGCGGAGACAAGAGGGTCATAGCATGATTTATCCTCCTGCCTGAGATGGTAGGGCAGCTTGGGTTGCTCCTATTAATGAAAGATTTACAAACACACCTATAATTGGGGTGTTATTTTCCCCTATCTTACTATTTTTCTGAAACATTTTGAATTGTTTTAATTTATTGATTTGTTTTAATAGAATAGCTTATTTAATCTAATGAATATTTAACATTTAATTGCAGTTGTTTTGTTAGCTGCCTTAGGACCTGCAGTGTGAGAGAAGCAGAATATAAATAAAGAGCATACATAAATAAACCATTGAGTTGGGGAAACTAGAAATTAAATACCAGAACATCCCTCATTTGGTCTTCTTTGTTTTCTTATTTATTAAAATGTTTATGGTAATGGCCACCTTTCGGTCCAGCTTACCTATCCGAATGTATCTCTCCTTATGAACCATCTAGGATGCTAAGATCTTCTGGGGAGGCCCTGGTCTCACTCCCGCCTTCCTCACAGATACATCTGGCGGGGACGAGAGATAGGGCCTTCTCAGCAGTAGCCCCTCGACTGTGAAATGCCCTGCCTAGAGAGATAAGATCAGCCCCCTCCCTCCTGACATTTCAAAGAAAGGTGAAAACCTGGCTTTTCGAGCAAATACGGCATAGATATATGATATTATGGACCACTGACAACACAACTGGGCAATGATTTGATATGGAGACACTTTGATAATGCTTTTAATGCTGTGTATGGTTTTTATATTTTTATATTGCTGTTAGTGTTTTGATTGTATTTATGATTGTTTTAATTGTTGTAACTGTTCTGGCATCGAATTGTTGCCTATTGTTACCACTCCGAGTTGCCTTTGGGCTGAGAGGGACGGTATATAAATGTAGTAAATAAATAAATAAACATCAAGGTGACCCACAGTGCAGCAGTAATACAGCAGTTGAAGAGAAATGCTGCTACAGCAAGAATGAAAATCAGACATCCACACACAAAGCAGGGCAATAGAGTGATATGTTCATAAAATATCTCTTGGAACAGGCATATCATAGTGAGGAATATTGGGAGTTGCAATCAAACACTATTGCAAAGGGTTCAAACCCCTGGATAACAGGGATAATGTCAAATGTTGTCTACTCTGTTCTCCTAGTCCCTATTCCTTCACCTGCAGATTGTAACTTTTTGCATGGCTTGCATAAAAAAAGATTTACGCATTTGAAACCACTGGCAAACCTGAGTATAATTCATAGGTGGGTGGGGTCCCCAATCCCACTTCCTCACACATTTTTCCTTTCAGGTCATAGGGCAGAAGGTGGGGACCTGCAAAGCTCTTTTTCCCCTCCTGACTTTTCTGCCCTGCTCTCCCCTGTCCTCATTTAGATAACATGAACAAATCATTCTTGACGGATTGTTTCCTGTTTGTTGCTGCCAATTGTTTGCCCTGTCAAAAATGTTTACATTTCAACTTTTCACATGTCAGAAATAGGCAGGATATATTTTATGACTTGTTGGCTTCATGGCAGATGAAAATTGTTAGAAAGCTTTATATGCCTGGTTAAAAAAGGAATAAAATAGATATTGGATATTATATTTAAAATGACTCCCTTCCAGTTTCCATGTCATAGTAGCAACATTTATGCAACGGACATCTTAAGTGGACATTCAGTCTCCACTCACCACTAGCCAGTTGCAAACATAGTATTTTCTTTCTCACACTTCTATTAGATATATATATATATTTCTTATCAAAAGTTGTTTTATATGGATTGAAAATGTTTTAATAAACTAGAGATGGAAATAATATTCGTAATTTTTAAATAATGAGATTTCAACTGGGAAAGCCCATTGAGAAAAAGCATAGCAAGAATTTTCCACAATTTACTCCTGGTTTTCAATGTTTTGAAGTGTTGTGCAGGAATTATTTTGCTGAGAAAAATACATTTCTTCTTTGTTATCTCTGTGACATACACAAATGGGTTGCCTGCACGAATATGGTGTATTCTTCAGAAACTTCTAGAACTTTTACATAGCGTTTTGACACTTGTACCCCTTTTCTATCAGCAACCTTCTTGCCTAAACCCTTAATTTCTTTTTGTCCACTGCATTGTTATTAATAGTAGCCTTCTTCAGAGCTTTATTTTACTCTGTTCAACTTCTGCATTGCCTATGAATTTAGAATTCCTCTTGGATTGTTGTTTCAGTCAGACTGCCATTTTGACTTGACTCAGATTGGATTGGGTTTTCTGAGGTTTCAGATTAGTGAGGTTGGTTCAACATAGGCCTCTCCTACACTCGGGGGTTATGTTAGACACATTGTGGAGGTATCATTCAGACCATCTACTTAGCATTCTTATTCGTGAATTAAGTTCCTTGAATTTCTCCCACTGAAAGGGCTTTCTCCCACACAGCCATATAACCCAGAATATCAAGGCAGATCATCCACAATATTTGCTTTGAACTGGGTTATCTGAGTCCACACTGCCAAATAATCCAGTTCAATGTGGATTTTATACAGCTATGTGGAAGGGAGGGACCACAGTGTCTTCCATCAAATGTTATTTGCCAGTTGTGTCTTGGCAAACCTTTGTGTTCCTAGGGCTCAATAGTTAAAACCTTCCTGATATGGTGCATGGAGAATATACCCAGCTGCCACCAAAACACTTATTTGAGAGCTCTAAAAAGTTCCAAGTAATGCCACATGGTAGGACTCTCTAGAATCATAGAATCAAAGAGTTGGAAGAGACCTCATGGGCCATCCAGTCCAACCCCCTGTCAAGAAGCAGGAATATTGCATTCAAATCACGCCTGACAGATGGCCATCCAGCCTCTGTTTAAAAGCTTCCAAAGAAGGAGCCTCCACTACACTCCGGGGCAGAGAGTTCCACTGCTGAACGGCTCTCACTTCCTTACTCTCACAGTCAGGAAGTTCTTCCTCATGTTCAGATGGAAGACATCCTTATTCGGTAGCAAGCCATCATGGTTTTCCTTGTCACCCAGAAAAACCTTAAGTAGAACGTGTGAAAGATGTATTATTTTTGGTGCAAACAATACTGTTATCTGTTCAGAAAATGCTGTTTTCTGTGCATAAAACCATATGTGGATTCTGTGCAAAATAAGTCCCCAGCTATATTTTACGTGCAAACTTATTATTTTCTTCTAAGACAATTCTGTTTCCTACGCAAAACATGATTTCACTTTGTCCAAGACAATTATGTGTGAATTTTATATACAATAATCCAGAAAATTATTACTAGTCTTCGAAAGCAGCAGGTTTCAATGTCAATGGGTAGAAAATTGCTAAAGTTACTCATTACTTCCTTCCAGAAAATTACATCCTCATCATAATTAAAATAAAAACTCCCATAAATCTGGGAAAGGATGGACTTGTATGTGAAAGAAAAACAAAAAACCCTTTGAGGACGCTCAACATTATTTATAGTTTTCAAGTATAGAACAATTTGGGAAGCACAGAACAATCTGGGATTTTGTTCCCTACGGTGCTTAGGTCTTTCTTTTATTTCAAAAATTTGCATCCTGTGGGAGAATCATGAGCTAATAAAGAATCTGTACAATCTATTTTCAATGCAAATGGTTTTCTTTGTCTTTTGGCTTTCAGAAGTATCTTTTAAAGCAAGTCACTTGATATAAATGTGATTTTCTAAAAAGCTTCTGCCCTTATTTGTTGCTGCAATGTTTCTACCCACTCTCTTTGATGTGAACCGATACTACTTTTCTTTCAAATACTACCCCCCTTTTTTAAAAAAATCTAATTGGATGGTGTCATTTGGATGTGGTAGATGTTAGAATAAAATAGACATGGGAACAAGATCTATTTTTGTTGTTCATGTCCTTGACAATAAACCCTATGGGCAATTAGAGGAAGAAATTAAATGTAAAAGATACCCTTACTTGGTAAGCGGAAGATTACTATCTTGGAACAAAAAAAAATCTCTTTCTGTTTTGTTAAATTGCCTCAGCTGATCTTTCCTACTTGAATCATTAATTGTGTCTTATGACTCCTTCGCTATCGTAATGAAAGAATTCTGGAATGTTGTACATAACATTTATATCAAATGGGTTTTTCTAGGATGAGGCTGGTAATAGCATGCATGTTGTTCAAGTCAGGATTTTTGTGTATCCTCTGAACTTTCTTAATATCTCTTATTTATTAGACCTTTCTTAAAATTCCAAGGAGACAGCCAGCTTTGAAAATTATCCTTTTCAAAGAAGTACTTGCAAAGCAAAAGGGCAAAATTGAGAGTCCTAACTAAATAGAGCCATGGAATTGGCGAGGATTGTTAAATCAACACTTATAAAACCCTAGTTGATACAATGGGTTTACTCAGTGTGGAACTCACAATTGGATTCATCCCCAGTGTTAACTTTTTAAGTTGTTGTCTACCTTCAAGTTATTTTGACTTATAGTAATCTTATGGAGTTAAAATTGCTAGAAGAAACATTAATAACCTTAGATATGCAGATGATCACACTTTGATGACCAAAAGCAAGGAGGAGCCGAGGAGCCTTCTAAACAAGGTGAAAGAAGAAAGTGCAAAAGCTGGGTTGCAGTTAAACAACAACAACAACAACAACAAACAAGATTATGTCAACCAGACTGATTGATAACTGGCAAATAGAAAACGTGGAGGCAGTGTCAGTCTTTGTATTTCTAGACACAAAGATGACTGGAGACACAGACTGCAGCCAGGAAATCAGAAGACGTTTACGTCTTGGAAGGAGAGCAATTACTAATCTCAATAAAATAGTGAAGAGTAGAGACATCACACTGGAAACCAAGATCCATATAGTTAAAGCAATGGTATTCCCCATAGTAACCTATGGATGTGAGAGCTGGACCATAAGGAAGGCCGAGCAAAGGAAGATGAATGGTTTTGAACTGTGTTGGAGGAATATTTTGAGAGTGCCTTGGACTGCAAGAAGATCAAACCAGTCCATAATCCAGGAAATAAAGCCCAACTGCTCACTGGAGGGAAGGATATTAGAAGCAAAGATGAAGTACTTTGGCCACATCATGAGAAGACAGGGTTCAATTCCTTGCTTTGCCATGGAAACTGTTTTACTGAGTGATCTTGGGAGAGTCACACACTCTCAGCCCTAGAAAACTCCATGATAGTACCATAAGTCGGAAATTATTTCACGACATACAACAACAACAACAGAGGTAGTTTTTAGTTGTTGATTTATGTTTCAGCTTTGTTGTTAGCTGTCTGGAAGAAAAGCAGGGCATAAAAACAATAATAAATAATTAAATGATACCATTCATTAGTATCAAAATATCTCAGGAATCACTAACTGTAATATCCAAGAAGGCCGTAATGTGACATTGATGCACTCTAAAGTTCCTTGCCCCTTAATGGAATAGAAATGTTAATATTATATGTAGAAAAGCACACATTTATATTTGGATGCTATAAGAAAAGTTAATGTATGTACAACCATTTACTTTTATTCGGTTCTGTAACTTTGAATTTTTTACAACGCAATTCCATGCGATGCTTGTTGTGCTAAACTCTTAGTCATTAAACCTCACCAGCAGGGTTCTTGGGGGGAAAGATCATCAGTCAATCTTTGAATGAGAACCTCTGAAAGGTTTTCAGCAAGGAACACTAATCAAAAAAATTGGCAACCTAATTGGTGGCATTTAGCCCCACAATGTGGTGTGGAGACCTCTTTGCCTTCCCACACAATGGGGGAGGAGATTAGGGACTCCCACATGCACAGCCCAGGGACAATTAGTCTTGGTTTGTGGCAAGGCGCAAATTGGACAGTTCAGAGCAGGGTTGCCACACTTAACTTAGGGCAGGGGTAATTCCTGCTTGTTAAAATGAAAACACGTATAAAGCTATATATTACACTGTGTGGAGCAGAGGAACAATTTTTTCTTTTATGTTTTGAATGAGAGTAGCATTAGATTACTTGTTTTAAAGTCGCTCTTCTGATTGTTCACCCCTCTTTGCCAAATTAGCCAGTTGCCTAAAAGATTTTTTACTTTTCCTGCATCCTGTTAATAAACTCTTTCTTGCTTGCTTTACTTGGACTTGATCTAAATGTCTTTCTCTGTTTAGCCTTGTTTACCGTTGAAATGATAAATGTGGCCTGTATGATACTATAGGAGCCTTCGGTGGTGCAGCGGGTTAAACCGTTGAATTGCTGAACTTGTTGACCGAAAAGTCGGTGGTTCGAATCCAGGGAACGGGGTGAGTTCCCACTGTTAGCCATAGCTTCTACCAACCTAGCAGTTTGAAAACATGCAAATGTGAGTAAATCAATAAGTACTGCTCTGGCGGGAAGGTAAAGGTGCGCCATGCATTCGTGCCAGCCACATTACCTTGGAGGTGTCTATAGACAACACCGACTCTTTGGTTTAAAAATAGAGATGAGCACCATCCACAGAGTCGGACACGACTAGACTTAATGTCAAGGGGAAACCTTTATTTTTAAGCCCCCCTGGTGGTGCAGCAGGTTAAACCAATGAGCTGCTGAACTTGCTTACCAAAAGGTCAGCAGTTTGAATTTGACGAACAGGGTTAGCTCCCACTGTTAGGCCCAGCTCCTGCTAACCTAGCAGTTTGAAAACATGCAACTGTGAGTAGATCAGTAGGTACCACTCCTGCAGGAAGGTAACTGCACTCCATGCAGTAATTCTGGCTATATAACCTTGGAGGTGTCTACAGACAATGGCGACTCTTCGGCTTAGAAATAGAGATGAGCACCACCCCTCAAAGTCAGACACAGCTAGACTTAATGTCAGGGGAAACCTTTATCTTTACTTATGATACTACTTTTAGTGCAAGCACTTAATGACCATCAGATTTCTTAGCCCTCTACAACTCTAGCACCACCCTCTACTTTTCTAATATTAATTGGGCCAGATACTCATAGAATATACAGTAGCTTCATTGCACTCAGGTAGCCCAGGATCTAGTATTTTCCTTTTGCAATTCAACTGTAAACTTTCTCACTTTTCTGGATGGACTTGCTCGTGAATCTCAGCATGATTCAGGCAATCAATCAAGTGGGCTGTTTGTTAGGTATTTGGAGTAGATATATCTGACTCATGAGCAGAGACATGCAAAACTCTTTTGATGCTATAGCCTTAATTGTAAGAAAACCACAAGAGCTGTAGTGCCTGGCAGTTGTTTTATTTTATAAAATAGGCACTGCCTGGTATTCTTGCTGGCCAACTTCAGTTTGCTGCAACCTTGCAAATGAACCCTCCAAGATCACCTATGATTAATGGTAGTGGTGTGGTCTTGCAAATTCAGCAGATTTGTAATTTCCTTTTTTAATAGTCCAGCAGAGATTACTAACAGGTCAGAGAATGTTGTGTGTGAAAGAATGGAATGTCCATATGATTTCAAATGAAAGATGGCCATAGGTAAGCTTTGTCATTGTAAATTGAGCCAAAACCATTACCCTTATTATTCAGAATACTGCCAAGCAAAGCCATAATTCTTCTCCTTCCTTCTCCAAATACGGTTTCTTAATTTGTGTGTATGTTTCTTGAAGCATCAGGGTTTTATTTGTAGGCAGCTGCAGAAGAAAATACACAGTCATCATATCAGATGCCAAAATAGTCTGATGACTTAAGGTGTGGTGGTGATAACAGCAAACAGCTGCTGGATCTTTCTGAGGGTGCAAAACTGTGATACAAGTGAACAACTATTTAGAAGTTGATAACAACATGTTGTGAGAACAACACATGTATACACAACAAATGGGAACTATGGTCAAATCAACTCACTGTCATAGCTTTCTTTTTAAAATCCTGCCAGTTGTTGTTTGAGAAAGCTGGCTGTTCTTTATTAGAAATGTGTACATTCTTTATAGAAATATAATTCTCAAAGTTCTTTCTTTGAGAGGTTTATATTTGCTTAGTTAATAGACCTTCAGTTTTCTTTCATTTGACAAAGATGCACACTTCCAAGAGATAGTATTTGAGTAAGAGCCAGTAAAAAGATTTACCTTTTTCATAAGTAACCATTCCAGCTGTTTTATTTCCATAAATAGTGTTTTGTATTGTGGTTAAATAAATTTAAGTCTTTTAAAGTAATGTGAAGGCTTCCAGGTTATAAAGACTCCCTTTCGATATTTCTTACTTATCTCATGAGGTATGTGGGTTGAAACATGACACAGTTTAATGATGTTTTCACAAGACCAAAACCTTCATACTATTGCATCCCAAATGCCTTCTATTTCTATCACAAATGCACAGGGCTGAAAGAAATGTTACTTTCCATAGAAATGTGTCTGGATTGTGATGAAATGAAAATCATGCATAGTTCACGTTTGACCAGTCCACACACTGTCTTGCCAGGGAAAAGATATGCCACACAGATGATCAATAAGGAACAAGAAACTTTATTCTTTGAAATGCAGAGCAACATATATACAAACATGTGAACAGTTGCATTGGCTCACACAGTGTCCTTTGAGAGAGATTTAAAATGTCCTTAGGTGTCTATGTGAAGGACCTTCTCCCAGCAGCTCAGAAGCAAATCTGTCTCTGCAAGCTCCTGGACAGCTAAAGCCTAAAAATGTAACTGTTGCCAAAACTCCCAGGCTCAGCTAGCTTCTTGGGCATGGCCCAACCAATCAGCTTCATGATTTGCATTTTTTAGTCAACACATACCAACTGATTTTTTACATGCTCCAATATGAATAAAATAAAACATGACAGTGAGGTAGGAGACTCCCAGTTAGACATACGGTTTGCATAAAAATGTATTTTTTCCTTAAATTATGCAGTTAAATGTATTGTCGAAGGCTTTCATGGCTGGAATCACTAAGTTCTTGTGGGTTTTTTCGGGCTATATGGCCATGTTCTAGAGGCATTTCTCCTGACGTTTCGCCTGCATCTATGGCAAGCATCCTCAGAGGTAGTGAGGTCTGTTGCAGTTAAAGCCTATGCAGTTAAAGCCTATGCCGTTTTGTGTGAATATGCAACTTGATTCCTCAGGATCCAGTGTGATTGATTTCCAGGATCTTCTTCAATAAGTACTTCATCCCTTCCATGTTTTTAGGATTGAAGCAATCGCCAATTGGCGTGTCACTACCCCGGAACACAAGTTAGCTATCCAGGGTGATTTTGATGGCTCTTTTCACAAATCCTGTATGCTTATTCCATTAATTATGAGAGTTGTGGATCATACTAGACTTTATGGCAGAGAGTCTGCTCGGTTCCTCAAGCTTCATTAAAAGAACTTTCATGACCCTTGTCCAGCTAAGGTTGCCTGGATAAGGGTCACAACACACACACAGTTACAACCATGCACGAAATGACTACAAATAACTAGAAAATAACTGTTTCTACTTGAGCTTGTTTAGTTCAGTGAATGAACGCATTGTGCATACAGCTGCATTTACAGATTTCTTGTTGTCACTTCCACCACCAAAAGGGGTTTATGCACTCTGTAAAAACATGTATTTGTATGCAGACTTTGGAAAATTGCTTTTTGATTTCCTGCCAAAAGACCTATAAAAATGCCCCTAAAAGAAAATTATGAAAGTTACTAGAAACCAGGACTTATTGCACTAATAAAATATTTTCAAAATTTGGTTGTGTTACAATTTGCTTACCACCAAAATGCTGTATATACTTATATATAAGTCAACCTCAAGTATAAGTTGAGGGCAAATTCTGGCGGCAAAAGTGGGGACTTCGATATAACCATAGATAAGTTGAGGGTTATTCTGTGGAGAAGGGAAAGCACCGATTCCACCTCACCAGACTCTGGTGGTCAATATTTCCTCACCCAGGCATTCAAAACACCCAGAAGTGGTGTCGTGGCAGAGAGAGTTTGTGCTTCTTGAAGGTTCTCTCAGGATGACCGAAGGCTAAGCTTTTGCTTTTACCACTCGGAAAAGGAAAATGACTCTTTTTAAAGAAATGAGTTAAGGTAAGGGGTTATGGTGGTACAACAGGTTAAACCATTGAACTTCTGAATCTGCTGACCTAAAGGTTGGCAATTCAAAGCCGTTGGTCGGGGTGAGACCACACTGATAGCCCTAGCTTCTGCCAACCTAGCAGTTTGAAAGCATGCAAATGTGAGGAGATCAATAGGTATCGCTTTGACGTGAAGGCAATAAAGGCGCCCATGCAGCCATGCCGGCAACATAGCCAGGAGGTGTCTATGGACACCTCGGCTTCCCTGGATTGGAAATGGAACAAGAGCACCTCCCCGTGGCCAGAGTTGAGTACCACCTCCAGAAACCTGGAGATGAAAGGGGAAGCCTTTACTTTTTTCTGTGTATTTGTATGTCATTGTTATTCCACTGTATTAAAGGCACTCAATGTTTGCCTGTCTGTGTATGTTGTCATCCACTCTGAGTCCCCTTGGGGAGGTAGAGCGGAATTTAAATAAGTTGTTGTTGTTGTTGCAGTCCTTACATTGACTCTTGGATAAGTAAGCTCATGGTTTGAGGGTTTATTTTTCAACTAAAATTTCTAGAATTACAAGGGTTGTATAGAGTAATTCATTATTGCAATGCATTTCTTTTTAACTCAGACCATGCAACCTGTGTGCTACATTGGTATTTTAAATACTCCTAATATGAAATATTAGTAGTCGCCTCTTTGTATTGACCTGCCCATTCATTGACTATGTATTACATCCAAAGTGCATTTATACTGTGTCCCGTACAAAGTGTGTTACCTCTATTAATTTATAAAGAAGGGTTATCTCACAACTCATAAAATAACACATACTTGAGGATGAAAGTAGTGCCATGGTAGAGAGAGTAGAGAGGATCAGTGCTTATTTGCAGTTTGGACTACTGCGACACTCTCTACGTGGGGGTGCCTTTGAAGATAGTTCAGGAGCTGCAAATAGTCCAAAGATTGGCAGCCAGATTACTAACTGGAGCGCCGTACAGGGAGAGAACCACTTCTATGTTGTAGCAGCTCCACTAGCTGCCGGTCTACTTCTGAGCTAAATTCAAAGTCTTGGTTATTATCTATAAAGCCCTAAATGGTTCAGGCCCATAATACTTGAAAAACCACATCTCTGTGTACAAACCAACTCAAGCATTGCGGTCGACAGGGGAGGCCCTCCTCTCAGTCCCGCTCCCATCTCAAGTATGGTTGATGGGGACAAGAGAGGAAACCTTCTGTGTGGTTGCCCCCCTCCTCTGGAACTCCCTCCCTAAAGAAATAAAAATGACCCTCGATCTCCTCTCATTTAAAAAGCTTTTAAAAACTTATTTATTTATTTGGTACGCTTGTATACCGCCAATATCTCAGCCTGTGCGGCGACTCATTGCGGTTTACAACATGTTAAAATATACAATTCACTTAAGCATATAAAGTTAAAATTAAGAATACATATAAAAACATACATAGTATTGGGCCACCAATACAGATCGGGACATCTCATAGATAAAATCATAATCCAGTTCGTTATCCTTGATTGCTAATCCATGGTCAGACAACATCACGTCGAAGATCAATTGAAGACTTGCTCGAACATCCAAGTTTTTAGTTTTTTCCTAAATGCCATTAGCGAGGTGGCTGATCTTAATTCAGTAGGGAGGGCATTCCAAAGCCGGGGGGCCACCACAGAAAAGGCCCGATCTCTCGTTCCCACAAGCCGCACCTGTGAAGCAGGTGGGATAGAGAGAAGGGCTTCTCCTGAAGATAGGTATGTGGGGCCAGAACCGTTTAGGGCTTTAAAGGTCAAAACCAGCACTTTGAATTGGGCTCGGTAGCTAATCGGTAGCCAGTGGAGCTGGTACAGCAGAGGAGTTGTGTGCTCCCTGCGCCCAGCCCCTGTTAATACCATGGCTGCCGCCCGTTGGACTAATTGGAGCTTCCGGGCCGTCTTCAAAGGCAACCCCACGTAGAGAGCGTTGCAGTAATCAAGACGGGATGTAACCAGAGCGTGGACTACCGTGGCCAAGTCAGACTTCCCAAGGTACGGTCGCAGTTGGCGCACGAGTCTTAACTGTGCGAATGCTCCCCTGGTCACCGCCGAAACCTGGGGCTCCAGGCTCAGCGATGAGTCCAGGATCACACCCAAACTGCGAACCTGTGTCTTCAGGGGGAGTGCGACCCCGTCTAACACAGGCTGTAACCCTATACCCTGTTCGGCCTTGCGACTGACCAGGAGCACCTCTGTCTTGTCTGGATTCAGTTTCAATTTGTTCGCCCCCATCCAGACCGTCACAGCGGCCAAGCACCGGTTCAGGACTTCGACAGCCTCCTTAGTAGCGGGTGGGAAGGAGTGACAGAGTTGGACATCATCTGCGTACAGATGACACCGCACTCCGAAACTCCGGATGATCTCACCCAGCGGCTTCATGTAGATGTTAAACAACATGGGGGACAGTATTGAACCCTGAGGAACCCCACAAGACAAAGGTTGTGGGGTAGAGCAGGAGTCCCCCAGTGACACCTTCTGAGACCGACCCTCGAGGAATGACCGGAGCCACTGCAGAGCAGTACCTCCGAGACCCATTCCCGCGAGGCGTCCCAGAAGGATACCGTGGTCGACGGTATCGAAAGCCGCTGAGAGGTCGAGTAGCACCAACAGGGACACACTCCCCCTGTCGAGCTCCCGACGGAGATCATCCACTAAGGCGACCAAGGCTGTCTCGGTACCATGTCCCGGCCTAAAGCCAGACTGTGCCGGATCTAGATAATCCGTGTCTACCAAGAATGCCTGGAGTTGTGAGGCCACCACACGTTCCATGACTTTGCCCAAAAAGGGAAGATTGGAAACAGGCCGATAGTTTACCAATTGAGTGGGGTCCAGTGATGGCTTCTTCAACAGCGGTTTTATCACAGCTTGCTTTAAGCTGGCTGGAAAAATGCCTTCCCGAAGGGAGGCATTAACCACCACCTTAACCCACTCGGCCAATCCCCCTCTGGCCTCCTTTAGAAGCCAGGATGGGCAGGGGTCTAGGATGCATGTGGTAGCTCTCATTCCTCCAAGTACCTTGTCCACATCCTCAGTTTGAACCAATTGAAATGAATCCATCAAAATCGGACAAGCAGATGCTCGTGTTACATCCTCAGAGACTGCCGTTAATGCGGCGTCCAGTCCAGAGCGGATCAAAGCGACTTTGTCTGTAAAGAACCGAGCAAAAGCTTCACAGCGAGCAGCCGAGTCATCAGGGCACCCATCCTGAGTGGTGGGTTTTAAAAGGCCTCTGACAACTCGGAACAGTTCAGCCGGACGGTTCTTTGCAGACGCAATAGTGGCCGCGAAGAAAGTTTTCTTAGCGGCTCTTATTGCCGCGGCATATGACCTTAAAAAGGCCACAAACCGTGTTCGGTTTGGCTCGCTCGGATCCGAACGCCACACGCTCTCTAGTTCCCTCTTCTTTCGCTTCAACACCGCCAGCTCCTCAGTAAACCAAGGGGCTGGTTTAGTTCGGCTACTTGAGAGGGGACGTTCTGGAGCGATCGTGTCTATTGCCCTGGTCATCTCCCCATTCCAGAGAGCGACCAGGGCATCAACAGGATCACCAACCGCGGTGGCGGGAAAATCCCCAAGAGCCATCAGGAATCCATCTGGATCCATAAGCCTCCTGGGGCGGACCAATTTAATAGGTCCTCCACCTCTGCGGAGGTTAGGGGGCGCAGTAAGTCTAAAGCTGACCAGGAAATGGTCGGTCCATGGCAACGGAGAGATGGATAACTCCTCAACACCGCCACCTTCCTCCCATCCCTGACAGAAAACCAAGTCCAATGTATGTCCAGCACTGTGGGTGGGGCCAGATACTTGTTGGGACAGACTCATGGTCGCCATGGTAGACATGAAGTCCTGAGCCGCTCCCGTTAGGGCAGCCTCAGCGTGAACATTGAAGTCCCCCAGCACAAGCAGCCGCTGGGACTCCAATGCCAGGTCCGAGACTACCCCCGCTAGCTCAGGTAGGGAGACTGTAGTGCAGCGAGGTGGACGGTACACTAACAGAATCCCTAATCTGTCCCGGTCACCCACCCTCAGGTGGACGCATTCAAAATTTGTTGACTGCGGGATGGAGGTCCTGGTCAGAGAAATGGAATCTCTATAGACTACTGCAACCCCGCCTCCCCGCCCTCCGGATCTCGGTTGATGCTGCACAGAGAACCCGGGTGGACAAAGCTGGGTCAGATTTACCCCTCCAGCTTCGTCCAGCCAGGTCTCTGTGATGCACGCCAGATCTGCCCGCTCATCCAGGATTAAATCCTGGATGAGAGTTGTTTTGCCATTGACAGATCTGGCGTTCAACAGCACCACTTTCAATCCCGAGGGACCGCCATCCTGGTTACACCTACTTACCGTATCAGGAGACCGATTTGGGATTACTAGAGTAGTTCCACGTTCCCTAGGCCGAATTAAAGGTCTCCTTTTCCCGTATCTCCCCGTCCCCACCACGACTTCTATGGGGGCTCCTCGGTTAACGGAAGCCTCTCCCTCCTCCATGACGCATTTGGTGCTTATACTAATAAACCAGGGATCGTTATGGTTTGCATACCATGTTACAATTCCACTTTGCCATAGCTTTTCCTTCCAAGTGTTCTTCAGTCCCGTTAAGCTATATTCGAGATCCCTCGCACTATTCCATTTCTCCTTACCCACATATGTAATTAGCAACCAAATCAACAGATGCCAAAGAGCAGATGGAAGCATGGGTGGTAGTTGTTACGCACAGTTAGAGCAGGGATTACGCTGTTAAATTACGGATGGTGTTTCAGCACAATACAATAGAACAAACAATATAAATGCGATGGCTTAATAACCCAAGGTGTTAACTAAAATGCGTCATGGAGGCCTGCATCAGTACTAGCTATACAATCAAGATTAAAGTGCTATAGTTGGCTGAGTGCACCGAAAAGTAGTTTAAAGTGCTAATGGCATAAAGTGCAAGATCAACAATTAGTAAAGTGCACAAAGTAACCAACTGGTCATGGAGTTATAATTAATTAGCAATTAGCAATAATCAAAGGATGGTCCACACAATCAAAAGGTCAACACAGACGGAATTAAAAGCGATGGTCAACACAGTCTATCTAAGATTCTATCTGAAATTGGAAACAACGAGATGCCAAAATGCCAAAATGCTGGGGCCAAAAGATGGTCAACACAATTTTCCGGAAATTGATGGTTAACAAGTGAGATGATGGAGATCTCATGCGATGGCGGCAGGTTTCAATAAGGTGGTGGCAAGGTAGTCGTAGCCAGCAGCTAGTGTTGGTTCTGTTATCTGATTGTCCTGCAGGGTAAAACACTTCCAGGCCTGCTAAAGGTCATATGCTTGGGTGTTGGAAGGGCTGGCCAGGTCCTGGACAAGCAATCCAAGCCTCAAGATGGCAGCAGCGCGTTGGAAGGCGATGAGGCCAGCGCGTTGGAAAGCTGGCCGAAAGCCAGCCCTCAAGATGGCGCGTTGGAAAGCTGGCCGAGGAGTAGGGAGGGAGCAAATTTGTAAGCTGACCGAGAGCCAGAGCGTTGGGGAGCTGGTCAGAACGCTGAAACTGGAGCAGCAACGCTCCCTCTCGGCTCCGGACAGTCCTCCTCCCCGCAGCCGCAGGGAACAACAGTAGCGGCACAACAGCCCGGCGAGCCGCCGACGGAAGGCCGCAAAGGCCGAAAACGAAGGCCGCAAAGGCCGCAAAGCAAAGCAAAGCAAGGCCACGGAGCCACCCACCGCAGTCAGCAGCCGGCTCCGGACAGTCCTCCTCCCCGCAGCCGCAGGGAACAACAGTAGCGGCACAACAGCCTGGCGAGCCGCCGACGGAAGGCCGCAAAGGCCGAAAACGAAGGCCGCAAAGGCCACGAAGGCCGCAAAGCAAGGCCACGGAGCCACCCACCGCAGTCAGCAGCCGGCACCGGCCGGCAGCCCAGCGCGTCCTCGGTCCGGCGCGTCCTGGACCCCGGGCCCGACGCGGCGGAGCGTGTCCCCGAGCGGGCACGAAAGGATGGTCTTATTTATGCACCTTAGCATATGGAGAGGAGGAAGACTAGTACACCTTTTAATATATATATATATATATATATATATATATATATCTCCTCGCCTAGATAGGAAACCTTCTTCAGCCTGTGGAAATTGTGTGTGATGGGTTATATTACGTTTATTTAAGTTCAATTATCCACTGTTTTGGTTTGATTTTTCATTGTCTGTTTCGGCATTGAATGTTTGCCATTTTGTTGGAAACTGTCCTGAGTCCCCTTGGGGAGATAAGGTGGGGTACAAATATGTTATTGTTGTTGTTGTTATGGTTATTCTAGAATGGACTAAGCTCTTGCCTTTGGCCCGTCTGTTTGGAAAAGGGGGTGATATACAGAGAGAGGGAGAGAGAGAGAGTTCTTACATTGACCCATGGATAAGACAACTCAGTTTTTGGATTGGAGTATAAAAGTATACTCAAGTATACTAAAAACATAAAATATCCTATGAGCTGTTTTACTGTTTGGCCAATCGTCTGTCAACTAGCTATCTAAGTGGCAAATTTACTGTTTTTGGTTTCTCTTTGGCACAAATGGATTTTTCAATTACTGCCGATTAGGGACATCTGCTGGCAGAATAGTAGATTTTTGGGGGGCAAGTTTCATAGTGAGAAACCAAAGCAGCATTTTCCATCATAAGGCTCCGGGCATTAATTTTGTTTGAAACTTGCTTCAGCTCCTTTTCTGTCATCTGGAAGGGATTTTTGCGTAGTTCAGTTTGTGTTATCCATGTTCCAATAAAAGAGGCAAAGCAAACAGCAACCAGATAATTGCTTGCATAGATGTATTTCTCTGATCCTTAACCAAATTGCTGATTTTTTTTTAAAAAAAAGAGAGAAAAAAATGGCAAAGCTCCAGAGTTGTATGTTGCCTCTGTTGTGGGAGTGCTCTTTGAGCTTGGATGCCACCATATTAACAACACCCCAAATGTCTGGTTTATATTCCAGATGCAAGGACGGCTTGAAAGGTTTTACATTCTCAGCACTGAAGTAAGTGACAAGGAGCATCTCTTTCTAATCCAACTGAATAGCCCAAATTGAGTGAAATGCTGTGTAACCATCAAGGGCGGGAATTGAAAATATATCAAATGATAGGCAAGAAACAAATATTAAGGTCTCTTCCAAAGTTAGGACTCACAACCCTTTGCTCCTTTATCTAAAATTCATTACTATAAAATATGGTGACCCATCCTGATTTGGAATCTGGATGAGAAGGTTCCACTTTTTAAGTAGTTACATTTACATAATCATATTTGGGACAATTGTTTTTTCTCTTGTCTACTGCATTATGAAATTACAAGTATCTTATGTTGCTAATTTGAAATTAATATGACCCCCCCCCCCCCGAAGGACAGAAATCACTAGGGTTGTGCTTTTAGGGTAAAGCTTGCCCCAGTTCATATCCTGGCTTTTGTGAGGGCCCCCTGATTTGTTTTGTGGGGGCCTCCCAAAATCGGGAGGGTAGATGCTTGTTTTTGGTTTGGGACCCCAAAATGGACCATTATTTGGGGGGGGGGGAGCTTCCCACACACTGGCTCCCCTTCTGAGCACATGCTTTAAGGAGGCTTCCGTTCTTCTTAGCTGGTACCTGCTGTGTCTACTCTAGAGTAAGAGGCACTTGGCTGCAGGCACTGGCAGGCGTGCACACTTTCCGGGCCTACCTGCATGCCATGCCACACATGCACTCTCCTCGAAAAGAAAGGGTATGTGTGGTGTGACGTGCAGGCAGCCCGGGAAGCTCACACACTTGCCAGTGCCTGTTACTCTAGAGTAAAAAGTGCTCAACTGCAGGCATGCTCCGGGCCTGCATGCAAACCCGCCTTACACACACTCTCTTTCCAAGCAAGGGGGCAAGTTTGGCTGCAGATGAAAGCAGGCTTTTGTGGTGAGCAGATTTTCATGTGGGGAAGAGCTTCCCATTTCGTGCTCCCGAAGAAACGAAAGACATGAAAGAAATGGTATAAACTACAGGACCAAATTCTGCGCACAACTCTAGAAAGCACTTGATTTTTTGTACATATACAGTTATTTCCAGTTATTCCATTTATTAGTGAGACATTGACATCTGCAGTGACAAATAGGATTTTATACTTTAAAGAATGCCATAAAATTTCAGAATGGCACAAATATGAATTGCTTGGATACTATTCTAATATTCTTAATTTCCTCACCTTAGGGATTTTATCTTATTGCATATCAAAAAGCAGCTGCACTATATTATATAAAGCGAAAGAAATAATGAAGTAGCTGTTAAATGTTTTGCTTCCTTCCAGGTTCATTGTAGGTAAAGAAGAAATACCCACACATTCATTTGCACCAGAAACAGTGTTTCTAAGAAGAGAGAGAAAAAGAAAACACCATGAAGAAATCATACAGCGAATGAACATAATTGCAGTAACAAAGAAATTTGTAGACAAAGTGTGAGTGTAAATTCTATTTTGTTAGGAACTTTTAGTCTTACTTACTTTCATCTGTTTGTTTATTTATTTAATATGTTTGTTTGCATACAGTCCAACTGGAAAATATCCATAGTGCATCAATTTACTATTATAACAAAAAGAAGACAAGGGAAAAAAAATACTAAATTGCAGATTTGCCATCTATAGCTGAAAAGTTAGCAAGTTTGACTTTTACAAATTTGATTAAAATGTTCTCGAAGAATCTCTTGGTCCTCCAATGCAATTTCATGGTCTGTTTTGAGAAGTTAACCCATAGAGCTGTGCCGGAGGACTAAGAGATTCCTATAGAGGTGTTCTCTCAGGTTAAAATTTTTGTGGTTTTTAATTTGTCATTTTCCCACTTTCACAAATTTCCTGTCTTTCTAACTCCAGCAAATGTGGAGGAATGATTGTACATGCTATCTGTAATGAAATATATTTCATATTAATCCTTTTATGTCAACCACAGAAAAAAGGAGAAAAGGAAAGTACATTAAGAAGCATTGCACATAAGAAACGACACATTCAAATGAGCAATTTGTTGCTATTTCTGGGATAGTTTCCAGGAGTTCATACTATAAAAATATTACTAGTGGTGTTATTGTTTGAGATCTTTTTATTATTGTTTGCAGAGTTTTAAAATGATTATTGTGGTCTTTTAAAATTGTAAACACCACTCTGAATGTTTGGAGAGAAGGCAATGAATGTTTTAAATAAATAAACTTTCTCTACAGGCGAACAAGCATTTCTAGGAACGTGTAAGTTGGCACACCTGACATTAGCTATGTGAGCATTCTCCGGGGCACTTCTGAAGCCTGACATCTAGATTCATGGCCAAAACCAGGAGCATAGCCAAAGTCTGAACTTGGTTCTTTAAGTTGAGTATAACCTCATCCATGAGTTGAACCTCTATTCCCTGTTCAACCTATGGACTGACTGGACAACTCCTGTCTCCTCTGGATTAATCTTTAATTCAGTCAATCCAGTTTGTTATTGACATCAGAGATTGCTTGAATTTAGAATCAGGAAGTGGAATAGAGAGCCATCCGTTACAAAAAAAATAAAATAATCAGGCCTATTAACAGGTGGATAGGTTCCTGAAGCAGAAGTCAGTCTAGATACCGGACAGAATAATGATGTACAGCAATAGCAAGTTAGTTTAATGAAACTTAAAAGTCTGACGTGTCCAGTGTAGCCTCCTGTATCACTTGAAGCAATAGCTTCAACACAATGCTCTCTGGCCAGTCATAATAATTATTTGAAAGTGGAGTGAAGAACATGTCTTGTGCTATTCCCAGAATGACAAAGGGATTAAATTTGCCAACTGAATCCTTAGTCCAGTCTAATATCTGATATCAAGACTACAAGGAGCAGCTTTCCATGTTCTTACTGCAAGGAGTAAGAGAGGCCAAGAGCTCAATTTCCATAAGTTTCCTTCTGAGTAGCTTGTTCTTATATATGGCTGGTTTAGCACAGGATGAGGAGGTTACGTCGCATTTGGATGAAAGGAACACACTGTTCATGGACCACCTTTGTAAAGTCTTTGGGATCCTGAGTGGATCCAGAAGGTTTTAGCCACATAGGGAGAACATAATGACAACTTCATTGACAATGAGTCCATAACGTTAAACACAAATAAAAATGCTGTTTATGAACTATAAAACCCTATGAACCACATCTCCCCACATAATGTAGCCCTTCTCTTAAACTTGTTTAGTAAGGACACAAGAGAGAGCTTTCTTGGTCATTTTTCCCAGGTTGTGGAATTTGATTAAAATGTACTCTAAGAATCTCTTGGGTCCTCCAGTGCAACTCTCTGGTTGACCTCTAGAAGTTGACTACCTTTTTCGTGCTGGAGAACCTAGAGATTCAAACTTGGTTTAATTTGGCACTCTTATTCTTGTATTTCCACTAGAAGACAAAGACCTTTTCGTTCAGGTTGACAGACTCTGGACAGCAAACTAGTTGCTGAGAAAAGTGTTTTTAATAAGGGGGATCTGTGCTTCTTGTATTTACCTGATGTGCTTTTCAATAGTTTTCAAATTGTTCTTATTTAGTAGAATTTTTAATTAAAAATAATGTACATGTAATTGTGTTTCAAATGATTAATTGTATTTTCAACCCTACCTGTTTTGCACTACCAAAGATCCCAGTGCTAGGAAGGGCATCAAACAAACAAGACTGCATTCTGATTCAACCCAAGAACAGACAAAATTATCAGTATCCAGTCAATAGCCTCAGCAATGAAATTGCTCCCCACAGGGCTTTCTTGAAAAGGCTTGAATAATCAACAAATAAGAGGAACAAACTTCCTTTGGTATTTCTAACGTCCCACTCGTATATGCCTGAAAAACCATTGAGTTCTTAATCCTAATCCTCTATCAAGTTTCCATCCCATATGTTTCCTTTCAGATATAACTAAGTCTAAATGTCTGTAACTTGATCACATCCTCATTACAGTTTTTGCTACACAAACTGACCTCATGGATGATTTATGACTGATATGCTTTTGCAGCGCATAATTCAAAGCTTCCAACAAATATTTGGCACAATATAAAGATTGAGTAATGTTATTTTGTGCCCAGACCTCAAATATTTGACTACAAGAAAATCTAATTTCTAGAACCAGTATCAAATTGATTTGCAGTTAATTCCACTTGATATGTCTAGCAACTGGACAGCCCTACCAAAAGTATTTATCTTTTTCAAATTCTTTGTCCACCATGAGACTTTCTGAAGTTTCCATGACAGTAAGATTTGAACACTAACAGTTGAAATGTTCATAAAAAGTAAAGTCTTATGAGTTGTGAAGAGTTCAAATGCTGGTGAGCTGTATAGGCTTTCTATTAAACTTAGCAAGAAGAACATATAATCAGCGCCTGCCACACCTCGTCACACTGTAGAGCTCATGTTGGTCAACAGTTGACATTTTCGTGAAAAGAAATTGTAGAAATAGAACCATAGAGACAGAAGGGACTGCTAGGACCATCTAGTCCAATCTCCTACCTTATAGGCATACATAGCTAAAGCACCCCTGAGAAATGGCCATCCAGCCTCTGTTTAAAGACTTCCAAAGAAGAAGATTCCATCACTCCCCAAGGCTGAAATGAAGCTAGGATTAAGCATTTCTGTAAAGTGTAACTTACTCCTTTCCTACTGCTGGTACTTTATAGTCTATGGCCAGGGCTGTCATGTTAGAGGGAGAGTATTATTATTATTAATTTTCCAAAGCTACTTCTTATTTTTCCCCATTTTCACCAAATCACTGAATTTAAAGGAAGAAGATCTACTGCAGAGATTGCCATTACTACCCACTTCCATCTGCTCCCACTGAGTCTTCCTTCCTCTATCAGCATGTATTCTTTTTGCATCAATTCAGTACCTCCAAAAGGATAGCACTGACATAGGAAGATAGAAAGCTGCCTTAGAATGCATCCACACTGTAAAATTACTGCAGTTTTAACTCACTTTAACTCCCATGGTTCAATACTATGTAATCCTGGGGTTTCTTGTTTAGTGGGGCACTAGCAGTCTTTGGCAGAGAGACCTAATAACCTTCAAAACTACATCCACAGTTAGCACAGCGGGTTAAACTGCCAGCTCCAGAAAATCGTACCAACCTGAAGGTTGGCAGTTCAAGCCATGGGCTGTTGTGAGCTCCGGCCATCAGCCTAGCTTCTGTTTACCTAGTAGTTCGAAAACAAGCGATGCGAGTAGATAAATAGGTACTGCTTTGGTGGGGAGAGAAAAGGCACCCCTGAAGGCATGCCAGCAATTCGATCAGGAAGGCATCCATTGACAACAGGCTTCTCGGCGTGGAAAAATTGAACAATAGCACGTCCCCATGGCCGAGTCAAACACAGCCTCCAGATGCAGAGATGAAAAAGAGGGAAGCCTTGCTTCTATCTATGTACTGTCTGTCTTTGTTAACAGCACTGAAAGTTTGTCATATATGCATTCTGTAATCCACCCTTAGTCCCCTCGGAGAGATAGAGTGGAATATAAATAAAGTGTATTATTATTATTATTATTATTATTATTATCTCCCATGATTCCATAGCATTGACCCATGGAAGTTAAAGTAGTATCGAACTGCAGTAATTCTACAATGTAGATGCATCGTTAGACCAGTGGTACAGTAGAAGTCCAGCTCTCTGGACCTCCTTGGTAGGTCTCCCAATGAACACACCCAAACTTGTCTGTTTTCAAAGTTATTCAGGGTAACATTTGGTTAGTACTTGGATGGGAGACCAACCAAGGGTGGTGTGGTAGACAGTGGGAAATTTCCTTTTCCAAGAATAAATAACATAAACAAGATGTAATTCTTATCTTTAAAATACAAGACTCACATGGGAAGATGAATGTTATTTAATGCAATGTATAGTTTCACTCTCTGGGATATCAAGTTCATAGCAGAGATAGAATTGGATATTTTCTCCACTTTGCAGCTCAATCTGTTAGCTATATTAGACTAACTCTTCTAGGATAAAGCTCTTGACTTTATGCATTTTATGGAAGTCATTTTTAATGTGTTTAAACATTCTGAGAGAGTTGTAAATAAGTGTGATAATGCTAAAAATGGTTAATGCAGTGGCAAGAGAAAACCATATTCATGGTACATTGGCTCCACTGGTGTGCACAAAGAAATCAACTGTTGTTAAAACTGAGGCAGATTTGTTTTATTTTTCAGATGCAAACATGGGCCGAGGCACAGATGTTGTAAACATTATGAAGATAACTGTATCTCATATTGCATCAAAGTGAGTAGCAAAACAAGAACAAAAAACAATCAATTAGTCATTCATACTCTGGTGCAGAATAATTCTACTGTAATGTATATAGAAAACTGTTTTAGAAGCTACAAGAACGTTACAAGAATAACTTTCCTATCTGGGGCCTTGTGAGTGGTGCATATTCATGGGTATGTTACACTCTGGGGAAATGTGTACTATCCTTCAATTTGTGTATATGTATATTCATGTACAAGGTGTCTGTTGCAATAGGTGCCAGTGCTGTGTGTATTATAACATTCATCTTTAATATTTGTGTAGTAACATCTAAAATACTCCAGCTTCTGCCAACCTAGCAGTTCGAAAATATGCAAATGTGAGTAGATGAATAGGTACCACTTCAGCAGGAAGATAGCGGTGCTCCATGCGGTCATGTTGGCCACATGACCTTGAAGGTGTCTATGGACAACACCATAGAAATGGAGATGAGCACCACCCGCAGAGTTGGACACAATTAGGCTTAATGTCAGGGGAAACATTTACCTTTACCATAGAAATACCCATATTTTCTTGAGTGTAATGCTTACCATTTTTGGATAACATTGAAGTGTGCATGAGATTCAGTGGTGCGTTAGAATCACACTCCAAAACCCATCTATGCTGTGGAGCAAGGGATCTCAGCTAGAGACAGAGGTAGCAATGGCTTGTGAAAGGGCTGTTGGGAAGCTGATGGTGGCCATGAAAAGGCACAGGCAGAAGGGCATGGCTTCCCACTAGCCTTTTCATGGCCACTACCAACTTCCTACAAGGCCTGATGAAGGGGAGTGGCTTCCCACCAGTCTTTTCATGGTCACCAGCACTTTGCATTACTTTCAACATCTTTTTTTTTGTAATGCACATCTTCAAAATTGAGATGTGTATTACATTCAATGGCACATTATACTTGAGTAAATATGGTTCTTAACTCTAGGTGTTAAGGGCTGGGCTGTAGAACAGCTTGTTAATCACCAGCAGCAATAGATCACTGTCTACCGGAAGGTGGCATGTTTGAAGCCCGAATCGGATTGAGCATCCAACTGTTAAGCCTAGCTGACTGTCCACCAAAGCAGTTCAAAAACAGCTGAGCTGTGAGTAAAGAAATTAGGTACCGCTTAAAGCGGGGAGGTATTTTATGACACCAAAGAACAAGGAAAAAATACGATTAAAATGACGGATCATAGTGGATGAAGGGACAGCACCCCTCTGTGGCCGGAATTGAGCATAACCTCCAGGCACCAAAGTTAGAAATGCCAAAATACCTCTATCTATCTGTCTGTCTTTTATGTCTAAAAAAGGCATTGAATGTTTGCTGTGTATGTGTGCATTGTGATCCGCTTTGAGTCCCCTTCAAGGTGAGAAAGGTGAAATATAAATACTGTAAACAAATAAATAAACAAATAGATAGGTATCAGTATCCCTAGTTCAAGACCCATGTTGTCTTAAATAGATACTTCTTTAAATGTCTCCATTGAGGCAAAGGCATTTATTTATTTATTTTATTTTAAAAATGACCCCATTAGAAGTTAAAAGCTATAATAACTAAGTCATCTCACAATACCCCAAATACCCAGCACTAGGGGCAAGTCATTTGATTTTGGAGGTATTTGGAGTAATTTTGGACTTTTAGACTGTTGTTAATGCCTAGCTCTATTGACAACTGAGTGATTGAGAGAAAGAGAGAGAGAGGTGAGGAAGCAGGGAAGTCCCATCATTAAGCAGCATGTTTAAGCCATGGGTCAATCAGAGTTTTCTATCCAGGAATCCCTCAGGGTAAATATGGTGCACATTTCAGCTCCTCAATTACTTTCAGAAATGGAAACACACAATTTCCCAGCCCAGTATCATGGGATGGGACCTCACTTTTTAAGAAGCCCACCTTTCCACCTTTATACTTAATGAGCTTAAGTATTTATTCCTGTTTTCAGACGTCTATTCTTCTCCCCTGATTTTGTTTTTCTTTTTGCTACCTAACCCTGCTGAAGCTTTCTGGAGAACAGTATTGTAGAATTTTAATCGGACTTAGATTTGGAGTTATAATTTTGTTTTGTTTTTTGTGACCCAATCCTTCAGCACCTATTTCAAAGTGTTCCAAGGTTTTTGCTTCAACAAGTTGAACTACTTGGAACCACCATTGTCTTGCCAGTGTGGAGAGGTGCTCAGGGAGTGTCTGTGGTCAGTTTCTAAAGAGAGTGAAAAGTGAGGCTCTGAGAATCTTGTCTAATTGAATTACGCCCAGAACTGTGTAACAGATCCTCCTTGCAGCCGTTCCCCAAACTCAAGTTCCGGGAATGTGCTGTGCTCGGCAGCTTGAGGAGCAACAGCACCCATACAGCTGTGCCTCTTTGGCACATCGAGGTGGATTTTTTGGACTCAGCCTGCAAATGTATTTTAAGGGTAATGGGAGAAAGTCCGCAGTTGTTGCATGAAGGAGGCACAGCCCAGCCAGGTCTACTGATATAAATTATCCTCCCCCAGAATACGTTTGGTGTGTGGTTTCTTTCATTTGGAAGATTTAACTCTGTGGGGAGACTGTTTTGGCTGGAAGGAGACTGGCACAGGTGGGAGCACCTGCTTACGTTTCCTTTGGTGGGTGTCCAGCACTTTCTGGTTTTACATTTTGAAAGTGAACGTCTACCGGGCAGGGCAGCTTTTTGAGAAAATGTCTGCTGTTTTATTGGCCATGATATTTTTCCCATCCAGTCTTCCACAGTTAATCATTTTGGCTTTTTCACTGCAAGTGAAAGGGGAAAACAGCATGTGAAAGAAAAGGTGCAGTTCAGTTGTCTGATTATTTTGACACAGTATCCTTATTGTTGAAAACTGGCTGATCCTACTTTCTCTAAGTGCCGTGTTTTAACTGCTTACGGGGGAAAAAACTGCCTCAGCATGACCTATTCAGATATAGTCATTTTAAGCACAGGTGCAAATAGTGATGGGGGTATAAGCAGATGTTTGGGCACATTACTTAACACATAGAAGAACCTAAAGGATAACCAAGATGTAAAAGAAGTTGAACATCCCTTATATGAGATTCTCCAATATGCTAAAATTTGAAATTGCCTACAAAGGTGGCAGAGATAGTGGCCACCTTCGTTTTCTGATGGTTTGATGTACCTAAACTTTGTTCCAAGCACAAAATTATTTATAATATTGCATAAGATTGCCTCCAAGTTATGCATATAAGGTTTATCTATCTATTATCTATCTATACACATAACAAAAGTGAATATATGTATGTGTGTATATGGCTGGGGTGTCCACTTACACAGACAAGCTCCCACTTCCACAAATAACTAGCTTTGTTTGTTTGTTTGTTTGTTTGTTTGTTTACGACATTTCTATCTCACCTTTCTCCAACCCGGAGGTGATTCAAGGTAGCTTTACAGCCAGGTAGCCATTTGGTGCCTTCAATAATATGCAACTAAAAACAACATTTAAAGCAGAGTTATAAAATGCATACATTAAACCTTTAAAAACATAAATCCAATACCTTCACTGTTAGCCTATAGCTCGCACTATGCAGGAAACACAAACTGACTCAACATGATAGAAGTTGTAGTTCACCCTGAATCAAGACAGAGCTCTGTGATT